>NC_057809.1:260193917-260493917 GCF_018294505.1 Triticum aestivum | reverse complement strand
TGGTGGGCATTGCCCCTTCTGTGGCTTTGCTTCACCATTTCTTCTCATCGCACCTGATTGACGCTCGCCAGCATTCGGGGTGCGTGATCTTCCAGGCTGTTGCGGCGACAGCCAGCTTGGAGATTGACTTTGAGCTCCCACTAGTTGTGGATGGATTTCGGAAGCGGTGGGTATTCATGGATGCTGGCGTGCTCAGCCCTCTGCTCCTTCTCCCACGGGTGCCGGCCGTCCCGAGCTCAGGCTGGGGGCACGCGAAGCTCGTCGACCGGCGGCTCGCGCACATATGGTGTCGGCTGGCTAGGTTGAAGGACCTTGGGGTGCCATCACCTATGGTGGTGAAGGAGTTCATCAGGTGCCGCATTGCTTCGCTCCAGCGCCACTCTCGACCGATGTGGACCTTCTCGGGCAGTAGGGAACCCATAAGGCTCCACGTGCCCGCGCTCATTACCAAGGCACTGCGGACTGTGCTTGAGCTCTTGACAGACGACCCGTCGCCAGCCGACCCTCCGGAGGAGGGTTGCCTCTTGTACTGTTGCTCGGACAATGTGGAGTTCGTCAGGCAGATGCCCCCTTTCGATGAATGGGGACTACGCCCAGTCGGCCTTGAAGGGCCCCGCGAGAGCCCCGTTCTCATGGTTCCTTTTCCTGTCATCGGCTCGGCGCGCACCCCGAAAGCGGGTGCAGGTGGGCGAGCTCTCGGGACCCCGATTCTAAGTCACTATGATCTAGCATGTAACACCTCATATCACTTTGCGGCCTCACGCACGGTATTCCCACGGGTGTCGCCTACCATGGCTCGGGACCGTTTGCGCCTTTTGGCTCACGTATATGATAGTATCGCTAGCATCCATATGACAGAGAACCCAGGACGACATGACTAGTCGTGAACCCAAAGTGGCACTAACTTACGGGGACAGGCATACATGAAACAACATTGAGCATGTCGGTCAGCAGCGTGTGAATCCGGGCTGTAGCAACTGGGCTAACAGGACTCCGGGAACCCGGGCTATAGCAGGCTAGGCAGGACTCTGGATGTCACCGCGTGACATTTCCCCAAAGGGACAGACAAAGGAACGAAGTGAATCACATGCCGGCCAGTCTAAGTGTTCCGAAGCGGTAGTGCTGGGCTAGCAGGACTCCTCCGGTAAACCGGGCTGTAGCGGACTACCATGGCTCGGTGGAATCACTAGACTACATTTCCCCATAAGAGAGGCTAAAAAGGATAAACAACTAGGTTGTCGGATCCAACACATAGAAATACACGTCACACGTACGCATAACATGCAAGTATGTGTGGTACAACATGGCATCACAACATAACTCAAAGTCATATAGATAAAGGCCCAGAAGAGCCACATAGCATTAAATACAAACAGGGGTCACATGACCCGTCATTCAGAGCATACAAGCAACGGAAGCATTACATGTCTGAGTACAGACAACTATAAAAGAAAAAGGCTGAGAAGCCTGACTATCTACAAGTCCCTCCCCAGGGTACAAGATCGTAGCTAAGGTAACAAGCTACTCGTCGAAGTCCAAGCAGTACTACTAGTGAGACAGATGTCTCACCTGCAAAACATAAATAAAGCAAGCGTGAGTACAAAGGTACTCAGCAAGGCTAACATCAGATCCTATCATACATGCATTAGTATCAAGAAGGCAATGTGGGGTTTAGTTGCAGCAAGCCAGCTTTGACTCAATGGCTATCCTGTTCTACGACTACGAGAAACTTCTTTGAGGTGAGGCAGCGCACACGATCCCACTAATCACCACATCAATACACTACTATGGATTCATCCCTGTCTCTCTACGAGAAGACCATCCACAGCACTCACACTTGTCTTGAGCAGTTTAGAGTATCCACTTAAAGTTGTCTATGTACCATGTAAGCATCCAAGAAGTCCATAACCGAGGACCCGGCTATTCGAATAGATCATGATAACCCTGCAGGGGTGTACTTCTTCACACACGCTCTCGCCACTTACCGCCATGTACATGTCATGTACCTCAGCAACCTTCAAGCGGAAGCCTGGTGAGGCTGTCGGCCACGACCTGACTAACCACACAAGTCTCCCATCCAGGTTTATCGCCTATTCGGGTTCCATCCGCAAGGAGATCCGGCCGGGGTGTCGCTCACGGCCCCAAACGATGTGAGCAGGGTTCCCAAGCCCACCATCCGGGTGCCACTTGGTACACCGTGCCATTGTGCCTAGTCTGTCCCAAGCCCACATGGCCGGGTTCCACTTGGTAGACTACTAACACTACCTACAAACACCAGAAACTATTTGCACCTCCTGGACAGAGATTAAGTTGGCTAATAAGTCGAGAGAGCTTGGAGCGCCCGAAGCACAATGTGTGGTAGTAACTAGTCATTGGACAACTTACACAGAACTCGGTTCTTAAGACGGTCCCAATGAGACAACCCACCATGTACTCCTACATGGCCTCTCACCTCTACCTTTACCAAATCGTGTTCACACGCTTAACTCTCAGCACCAGAACATATCGTACCACTCCAATTCATTCCCGATAAATCAGACCTGACACAACTCTAAGCAATAGCAGGCATGGCATGGCAAGAACACAACATGGCTCAATCAACTCCTACACATGCTAGTGGGTTTTAACTACTTACTGTGGCAATGACAGGTCATGCAGAGGAATGGGTTCAACTATCGCAGCATAAAGTTGCAGTTGAATCGTTGTTGTCCTAATGCAATAAATGAGAGCAGGAGCGAGAGAGTAAGATTGTATAGAAATGAACAAGGGGGTTTTTCATGCCTGGTAGATCAACAGGGGGCATTGCTCCTCTGACAGGTACTCTGGATCGGTCTCCGGAGCAGGACCGATCGAGAAGGAACGGTGTCAAAATCAAACACAAGCATATGCAACAATATGATGCATGAACATGGCATGAGTATGTGATGTTGTTTGAGTTAATGCATCTAGCATTTATTTGCATGAAGTCCATTTGAATCAAAGTTTCAAATGCAACTCCAAAATAAGCCTTTATAAATGCCATTCATGTGTTTCCTCATATACAACATGTATAAGTTGGTTTGTCATGCATGAAAATGGTACAGATGGATAGATTGAATTTTTCTGATAATTTGTCATATATAAATTATTTCAATCTGAGCTACGGTTGAATTTCTATGAATTTTTGAAGTTTATATCATTTTCTGGAATTTCCTAATTTATTTTAATACCGGAAAATGATATATTACATCAGCAGGTCAATGGCGCTGACCAAGTCAAACCTAACGTGTGGGGTCCACACGTCAGTGACTCAGTTAGTTAACAGGGGGTTTATTTAGTCTAATTAGAATTAGTGGGCGTCGGCCCCACTGGTCAGCGACTAACTAGCTAACTAACCAAGGTTAATTAGTGTTAAACTAATACTAACTAAAAATGTCAGGGGGTGGCCCACGCGTCAGTGACACAAGGGGGAGGGTCAAACTCGCCGGACCTGGTCCACGGCTCGTCACCGGCGATGACAGAGACGACGGAGGGCTTCGCAAAAACTCTACATGGCACCGTTTTACTCGTGGTTTGCGGCTACGACTAGCTGGCAATGCGGCGATTCTAATGGAGCGAACGGGAGGAGCTGGGGTGGCATGAGCCGACGGCGGCGAGCTCTTTTGCGGCCCCCAGAGTTCGGGCGTCGGTGGTCTTGCTGCTGCCACGTGCTAGCGGGCGAGCGGATGCACTACCAAAGCTCTACGGGGTGCGGGGAGAGGTTTGGACCCGCCGGGGCAACCATTTCGTCACCGAAGCTGCGTCGGCGATGAGCTCAGGCGGCGACGGTTACGGTCATCGGCGAGGCAGCGGCTATGACATGCAAGCGAGAAAATGAAGAGGGGGAGGAGGAGCAGCAGCTCACAGCGGTCTCGGTGGGCTTGACGGCGAGCTCGGGGACGCGCTGAGGTCGACGGTGCGGCGATGGGGATCCACGGCGGCCGGAGATGAAGACGATGGTGATGGAGGCGCTCCAGGGCCTCCCGAGGTGCGTGGCTCGACAGAGAGGTAGACAGAGACATGGCGGAGCGTCTGGGCACGAAGTGAGGGTGAGGCCGTGATGGTGGGCGCGGCAATGGCGAGCGGTGGCGACGGCGGCACTCGGGCGTTCGCAGGAGAGAGCGAGAGAAAAGGGGAGGGAATGAGAGAGAGTGTGGGAGGTGCTGGGCGGTGCGTGGCGTCGCCTGGACGCAGCTGGGATGAAGTAGGCAGGGAGGAGGTGGTCGGGCGCGTGCGTGCGCACCGCGGGCACACGCCTTGTCCTCCTGGCGAGAGGTCAAGGACAACTGGCTTCGCCAGCTGGCTGGGCCGGCCTGCTGGGTCGCACAGTGCCAGGCCGCAGGTAAGGTCCGGGCAAGCATTTTCCTTTTTGTTTTATTTTTTATTTTTCTAACATTTGTTTGGTTTAATAAAAATACTAAACCATTTTATTTTCTTATGCCAATTTTTGCAGGGGCTAGTGGTATTATTCCAGAGCTCCTCAACTACTGGCATAATTTTTGGACAATATTATATATATATAACAATATATATCCAAAGCAAATAATTACTGCATTAATTCCAAATGCCCAAAATAAATACTTATGAGCTCCTGAAAATATTTGTTTGAATTTTACCTCTAACCAATATTTTCAGAGTGCTGCATGAACATTTTCTTGGACCTTTTTGGAGCAATTTTTATCTGGGTTATTTCCAGAAATGATTCTGAGGGTTTCACAAATCCCCATTTCAAATTTCAAAGAAATTTAAACATGATGCAAACATGAAGGCTAGCCTAGGTCATACCAGAACTAGGGATGTGACAACTCGCCCCCACTCTAAAGAATCTCGTCCCGAGATTCAGGAGTCGGCGGAAAAGAAAGTGGGGTACTCAAGTCGAAGACGATCTTCATGCTCCCAGGTAGCTTCTCTCTCGGAATGATGAGACCACTGAACCTTGAGAAACTTGATGTTATGATGTCTAGTGACACGCTCTGCTTGATCATGAATGCGAACAGGGTACTCTCGATAAGTGAGGTTATCTTGGAGATCAAGCATTTCGTGGTCCACTCCACGGATGGAATCCAAGAAGCAACGCCTGAGTTGAGAGACGTGGAAGACATCATGAACTCGAGAAATATGTGGGGGTAGTTCCAACGGGTAGGCAACCTCTCCTCGTTTAGCGAGAATGAGAAAGGGACCAATGTAACAAGGAGCCAACTTGCCCTTGATACCGAAACGATGGGTACCCTTCAAAGGGGTAACCCGAAGGTAAGCCTTGTCACCAACTTCATAAGCCACTTCCTTATGACTACGGTCATACTGGCTCTTTTGACAAGATTGGGATGTTTTCAAATTCTCACGAATGATGCAAACTTGCTCTTCTGCCTCCTGAATCATGTCCGGTCCAAAGAATTGTCTTTCACCGGTTTCTGACCAGTTCAGAGGTGTTCGACATCTTCGTCCATACAGAACCTCAAAAGGAGCTTTCTTGAGGCTGGATTGGTAGCTATTGTTATAAGCAAACTTGACGAAGGGAAGACAGTTCTCCCAATCCATACCGAATGAGATAACACAAGCTCTAAGCATGTCTTCGAGAATTTGGTTGACCCTTTCCACCTGACCACTTGATTGAGGGTGGAAAGTGGTACTGAAGGAAAGATGGGTGCCCATGGCAGTTTGGAAACTCTCCCAGAAATGAGAAGTGAAAAGACTACCACGGTCTGAATTGATCTCTAGTGGAACACCATGAAGTGACACTATTCGAGAAATATATAAGTCAGCGAGCTGAATAGCAGTGATACTCTCTCGAACAGGTAGGAAGTGAGCCACTTTGGAAAGACGATCAATGACTACGAAGATAGCATTATTCCCTCTCTGGGTCCTGGGAAAACCGGTGATGAAGTCCATACCAACTTTATCCCATTTCCACTCAGGAATAGCTAAAGGCTGAAGGGTGCCAGCAGGCCTTTGATGTTCTGCCTTAACGCGACGACAAACGTCACAGTTAGCAATGAACTCAGCGATTTCTCTTTTCATCCTAGTCCACAAGAACCTCTGGCGTAGGTCCTGATACATTTTAGTACTAACGGGATGAATCGTGAGAGGAGATTCATGGGCCTCCTTAAGAATCAGTTGTCGTAGATGTTGATTCTTGGGAACCACCAAGCGATTCTCAAAGAAAACAACACCTCGATCATCTATGGAGAAACTGCCACCAACTCCCTTATCAATGTTTCTCTTGATCCGGGAAATTCCCGTATCCTGTTTCTGAGCATATTTGATCTGATCCACAATAGTAGGTTTCGCCACCAAGGTAGAAAGGAATCCGTGAGGAGCAATGTGAAGATTAAGCTTACAGAATTCCTCATGGAGAAGTGGTTGGCCCTGCTGCAACATAAGATTGTTGCAATAGGACTTACGACTTAGCGCATCAGCCATGACATTCCCCTTGCCTGGGGTGTAGGTAATCCTTAAGTCATAATCTGAGATCAACTCCAACCAATGTCTTTTCCTAAGGTTCAAATCTGGTTGGGTGAAGATATACTTGAGACTCTGGTGATCGGTGTAAATCTCACAACGTTTACCGAGAAGGTAATGTCGCTAGGTCTTAAGTGCATAGACTACGTCTACAAGCTCTAGATCATGTAGGAAAATTCTCCTCATGTGGATGTAACTATCGAGATGCATAGGCAATCACATGGCGATCTTGCATAAGAATGCAACCTAGTACCTGTCGTGAGGCGTCGCAGTAGATAACAAAGTCTTTAGTGAAATCAAGTGGCACAAGTATGGGAGCAGAAGTCAGGCGTCTTTTCAGTTCCTGAAAACTGTAGTCACACTATGGGGACCACTCAAACTTTTTATCTTTCTTGAGAAGTTCCGTGAGAGGTTTGGCCACTTTGGAGAAGTTCTCAACAAAGCGGCGACAATAACTGGCTAGACCAAGGAAACTCCTAACTTGTTTAACTGTTTCAGGCGGAGTCCAATCAAGAACGGCCTGAACTCTCTCGGGATTGACAGTAATGCCCTTGCCAGAGATCACGTGGCCCAGGTAGGTCACTTCTGGCAACCAAAATTCGCACTTGGAGAACTTGGCATAAAGGCGGTGCTCTCTGAGTTTTTCTAACACAAGTCTAAGATGTTCGGCATGCTCTTCCTTGTTCTTTGAGTAAATAAGGATATCATCGAGGTAAACCACGATGAACTTATCTAAGTACTCCATGAAGATCGAGTTCATCAAGCGGGAGAGGGTAGCTGGAGCATTGGTTAGACCAAAGGACATGACGGTGTACTCGTACTGACCATAACGAGTGATAAAAGCCGTCTTAGGAATGTCCCCATTTCTGATCTTGATTTGGTGGTAGCCTAACATCAAATCCATCTTTGAAAAGACCGAGGATCCAGCGAGCTGATCATATAGGTCGTTGATCCTGGGGAGCGGATACTTGTTCTTTATCGTGACCAAATTAACAGGACGATAATCTAAAACCATCCGGTCTGTACCATCCTTCTTCTTGACGAAGAAGACGGGGCAAGCCCAGGGAGAAGAACTAGGACGGATGAAACCCTTTTGCAAGGATTCATCGAGTTGTTTCTTAAGCTCAGCTAGTTCTAACGGTGCCATCTTGTAAGGTCTCCTAGAGATTGGGGCAGTTCCTGGGATAAGATCTATGGCAAACTCTACATCTCTGTCAGGTGGAATACCTGGCAGTTCCTCAGGAACGACATCCGAAAAGTCATGGACTACCGGGATATCTTCAAGGTTAGGAAGAGGGTTTGCATTAAGAGAATAGAGTTGGCACTTTGCAACTCTAGTGGAGACGGTGACTGCCGGTGTCAAAACCGACGGATCTCGGGTAGGGGGTCCCGAACTGTGCGTTTATCGAGGTAAAACCCTACTCCTGCTTGATTAATATTGATGATATGGGTAGTACAAGAGTAGATCTACCACGAGATCAAGGAGGCTAAACCCTAGAAGCTAGCCTATGGTATGATTGTTGTTCGTCCTATGGGCTAAAACCCTCTGGTTTATATAGACACCAGAGAGGGCTAGGGTTACACAGAATCGGTTACAATGGTAGGAGATCTACATATCCGTATCGCCAAGCTTGCCTTCCACGCCAAGGAAAGTCCCTTCCGGACACGAGATGAAGTCTTCAATATTGTATCTTCATAGTCCAGGAGTTCGGCCGAAGGTATAGTATGGCTATCCGGACACCCCCTAATCCAGGACTCCCTCAGTAGCCCCTGAACCAGGCTTCAATGACGATGACTCCGGCGCGCAGATTTTCTTCGGCATTGCAAGGTTGGTTCCTCCTCCAAGTACTTCATAGAAGATTTTGAACAAAAAGGTAGTGTTCGTCTCTTCAAAATAAGTTTCCTCATATCGCCACAGAGACAATAATATTTACACAAATCTAATCTGCTGACGTATTCCATAGCGTGACATCACACCATGGCCAAGTATTTATTCGAATCGTTTTACTGTCCCACCTCAGCGCGTTTAGCGAGGCGGTTTCCTTGGCACGTCTTGTCAAAGTAGAGATCGTGTCCCCTTATTCCGGGATTCTCATCAATAAGGGCGTGGGTAACCCAACCACGCCATTGATTACGGCGCTTGGGAGATAAGCGAGTTTTACCAGGCTGGTGGGGACGCATAGTCGCGTCCGCCCATATAAGGGGATAAGGATCCACCTTTTCATCCACGCCTTCTTCCTCCTTTGCCTATCCATTTTTGCGCACTCGAGCTCCAGCGCCCAAGTCCGCACACCCCACCTCAACCTTCTCCAGCCATATCTGGAGCGGGAGGCAAGTGGATGGTCTCCTCCGTCACGGAGGGACACATCAAAAAACTGAGGAAGGCTGGATACTTGTCTAACGACATTGCGCACCGGCTTCCCGAAGAGGGGCAGCTCATCCCCACCCCTAGGCCCCACGAGAGGGTGGTGTTCCTCCCTCATTTCCTCCGCGGACTGGGCTTCCCTCTCCACCCATTTGTCCGGGGGCTCATGTTCTACTATGGCCTGGATTTCCATGATCCGGCCCCAAACTTTGCCCTCAACATCTCGGCGTTTATCGTCGTGTGCGAGGCTTCTGCATCCGCCCCCACTTCGGCCTATGGCTCAAGACTTTAAATGTCAAGCCGAAGGTGGTGCGTGGCATCCAGGCGGAGTGCGGAGGCGCCATGGTGGGCAAGATGCCCAACGTCCTATGGCGCGAGGGCTCCTTCGTGGAGACCCTAAAGGGGTGGCAATCGGGGTGGTTTTACATCACCGAGCCGCGCAACCCTGAATGGGTCGCAACCCCCGAGTTCGGATCCGGACCCCCTACACGGCTCACCTCCTGGAAAGAGACGGGCCTGTCGTGGGGTAATAAAGGAGAGCTGACCGGACTCCAAACATGTGTCCAAACCCTGGTGGACAAGAAGCTCAAACTTGTCAACGTAGTCCAGGTTATGCTCATCCGCCGGATCCTCCCGTGTCAACAACGGGCTTTCAACCTGTGGGAGTTCGACCCGGCGCAGCATCGAACTCTGAGCAGGCTCTTCGACACGACGTATGAAGATGCCTGGAAGGTGCTTTTCAAGGGTGCTGAGGCCCCCGCATCCGCTACCGAGGATCGCGGATTCAGCACGCAGCATCACGCTAGTGCGGTAAGCTGTTTTTACCTTTTACAGGGCATTAGTTTTTCATAGTTTGACTCCATGTGGGATCTAAGCTCCCTTACCTTCGACAGGATTGGCAGGAGACGTCCGGACAGATCAACTGTCCGGCTCCTTTTCCCGAAGGCCCAGCGGACGCTCGCTTGGCGAAGCTGCTGGTTCCGGCACCCTATGTGGTGCTAGAGAAGAAGGCCAAGAAGAAGGCCACGGGGACTCGAAAGAGTGCCCGACGCCTGGAGGTGTCGGATTCATCATCCGACGACTCCAAGACGCACTCCTCCTGTGAAGATGAGGAGGAGGAAGAAGAGACGTCTCCCCCTCCAGCGGGGGGAGGGAAGAAAAGGAAGGCCGCCCCAACAAGGGAGGCCGAAGGGTCCAAGAAGGGGAAGTCCCTTCCTCCGGACTACTCCACCAACGCCGACGACGGCGAAGAGGAGTGGCCGCACAGGGCCAAGCCCATGGCGAGATCGTAAGTATTCGGGCACCAGAGCAATTCATAGTGTTCCTTTCTTGCACAGCTCCTCCTTACGCCGAATATGACTATGCAATCCACCCAAGGCTGGGCTCGATGAGTCGTCGAGCGGCTCCCTGGATTCGTCGGACGTGAATTCACTTCCCCCCGCTACCTCCCCCACACTATGGACGACGCCGAGGTGCTGTCCCAACAGGTTCCAAGCCAGGAGGAGGTGGTCCTGGAGGCGCCACAAGGCGACCTCCCGGACTCCAGGCGCAAAGGGGATAAAACCCCCAAGGGCTCCGAGTCCGGCCTTGAGCCAGGCACCACGCCGGAACCTTCGACGGTTCCGGACTCTGGTAGGCAGCCTCCTTCCAAGAGGAGCAAGCCTACCATGCCGGTGACCTCCGTCCAACCGGAGGCACCGGACAATTTGCTGGAGGTGCTTCACGGCGCCTCCACGACGAGGAGCACCGCACTATTATGAGAGCGGTGATCCAGAAGGTTCAGTCCGCCAAGCGCGGACTGACTAAAGCCTGTGCCAGCCTTCTAACAGGCTTTGAGGTAAGTAAAGAATATGTAAAAATATTACCGCGTAGACAGTAGCCCCTGATGCTCTGTTCGGTGTTCGGAAAGAAAAGCTGAATAGAGGATCTAATAACATTCGCAGGAGTCTAACATAATCAAGTCAATATGTGTATGCAGCCTTCGATGCTGGCCTCCGCCGCACTGACTATGGAGGTGGATACGCTGAAGCAAAACCTCGCGTGGTCCAAGAACAAGCTCGGCCATGCCAAGAGGCAACTCAAGGAGAAGGAAGGTAAGTAATACCTTGCGCAAGTATATAGAGAAGATGTGGTTGAAAAAAAATGACATGATCAACGTGCTATTATAGGGGCCACGACCGAGGTGGCAACCCTTAAGAAAGCACTATCTGAGGCCGAAAACAGAGCGGCCGTGGAGCACACAGAGAGAGGGAAGCAGGAGGCGCGGGTGGAGGAGTTGCAGAAAGAGCTCTAGGCTCTCGTGAAAAAACACGAGAGTTTGGAGCTTAACTCAAAGACGCAAGCGTCCGAGCTTGCGGCAGCCCTTGAAAGTGCAAAGTCTGCCAAGGCCGAAGCCCAGAAAGCCCTCCAAGAAATTGAAGTGATGAAGAAGATAGCGGCGGGTAAGGCATTCATTATGCAAAGCAAGCACGTGAAAGTGAATTACTTGTTACTTACCCGAGTCTGGAGCTCTCCAGGAGCATTCGCAGATTTGCCCCGCAGTGCGTCTGATGCCGCCGCCTACTACCAATCCGAGGAGGGGAGATCGACGGAGAAGGTATTCTGGTCTCAGTATGCTGAGGCCGGACACCTGGTGCCTTTGAGCGACCAGCTGAAGCAAATGGTCGAGCTCCACAAGGTGGCCGAACAGGCCATAAAGGGCCTCATAGTTCGGCTTTGGCCTGGAGAGGCTCTGCCTAGGAGCTACTTCGGGTTGGTGAGGCGGCTGGTGGATGCCTGCCCACGGCTTGAAGTAACCAAGTGCTCTGTCTGCATCGAACGTGCCCGTAGGGCGCTTGCCCGTGCTAAAGTGCACTAGGGAAAGATGGATGTGGAGAAGCTGGTGAAGGACGGGCCACCGCCGGGCAAGGAGCATCGCGTCCCGGAAGCGTATTATGAGGGCGTCCTGAAGGGTGCCTGCCTTATAGCGGATGAATACTCCAAAGATGTAATTTTTGAGTAAACTCGCATTTGTCATCCTGTACGCTGAAAACTTGTTCATATGTGCCAAGCAACGCTTCTGAATTTAAAATATTACCTTCTATGCGGCCGTTTATCAAATTTGAGAGATGGCGAGTCGTCGGCTTCTGCCCCCATGCCACGAGTGCTGGGGTGTTCGGGATAAACATGAGCGCTCTTTTTCCCATTCTTGGGTCCTTCGAGGGAGGCGCGTAACACAACGAACAAGGCAATCAGACTATAATGCTTGAACACTCTCACTTAGCCATAGAATTCTATAATTTTAAATTTCAGTGAAGCCCCTAGTGTTCGGAAGACCGAGTTCGGGGCGCTATCCACGCCTAGGCCGGACAAAGCCGACTCCTCGCTCTAAGCGGCATACGTCTTTAGGGACTCGAAAACCTCTCGAACAGCGACCAGCTCTCACCTCATCATGACGGTCAGTTTTAGCTTTCTCTACTGAGGTGCTTAGCCCAGCTCATTTGGGGCACAATCGCAGTAGTTCTCCTAGTGCTACCTTAGCCGATATAACGGAACGTAAGGTACCAAAACATAGGATCCGGGCAAACCGAACTATTGACCCAAGACATGATTCGGAGCCGATGCATATAATGCTATAAGTTCGGGGTGCCGCACTTGTGGAAGTGTTCGGACTTCTCACACCATATTGTGGGGTACTTAAGCCCCTGGCATATTGGCCGTACCAAAGTGTACAGGTGCAACATGTCATTAATGAACATATATTCGTAAAAAAAGAGTAATGCAATAATAGACGGAAGCTATGCATTATTTATTTAAAAAAGCTGCGATCAAAGAAGAATGATACAAATAGTGCAATATGCAAAAGATGGGACTATTTAACATGTCCTTTCCAGGGGCGAGCTGCAGAATGGTATGTGAAACAGGTATACTGCTCATTATAGAGACCACCTTAGAGTTCCATAGTGCGGCATAGCTTTCTGCTTCCCTGGTTGTATCGTTTGTGCGGCAATTGTACTGCCGGACAAGCCTTCCGAAGAATGGAGTCCTGAAAATATGAGAAAATTAAGAAATCGGCAGCCCCTAGTGCGGTTTAAGCCGCGTTTCGGGCGTGCCATGATGGTGCCCCTCCCCCTATGCCCATGGCATTTCCAAAGCGTAGTTATGTACGTGCACCACTGGTTTCGCAAGTTCGCGAGGGCTGGGGTTGGGGCCGCATTGCTACGCTTGCTCGGAACGTGCCAGGCGGTCTTGTTGTAGGTTACTTCGGGCGCGCTTAATGGTGTCCAGACGTTTAATGGCCGGACTGGAGAATTGCCTTGAGAGGTTGTTTTGTACTTCCGCTGCGATAGCCGCCATATGCTCCCCCATTTGGAGAGATCGTTCGGTGTTTCCATTGACCGTGATGACTCCACGAGGGCCTGGCATTTTGAGCTTGAGGTATGCGTAGTGCGGCACCGCATTGAACTTGGCAAATGCGGTTCGCCCGAGCAGTGCGTGACAGCCACTTCGGAATGGGACTATGTCGAAGATTAACTCCTCACTTCAGAAATTATCTGGAGATCCGAAGACCACTTCAAGTGTAACTAAGCCTGTACAGTTGGCCTCTACACCTGGTATGACGCTTTAAAGGTCGTTTTAGTGGGTTTAATCCTCGAGGGATCGATGCCCATTTTCCGCACTGTATCCTGGTAAAGCAGGTTCAGGCTGCTGCCGCCGTCCATAAGGACTTTAGTGAGGTGAAATCCATCAATAATTGGACCTAGAACCAATGCGGCGAATCCGCCATGACGGATGCTAGTGGGGTGGTCCCTTCGATCAAAAGTGATCGGGCAGGAAGACCATGGGTTGAACTTTGGGGCGACTGGCTCCATCGCTTATATGTCCCTTAGCGCACGCTTCCGCTCCCTCTTGGGGACGTGGGTTGCGTATATCATGTTCACCGTCCGCAGTTGTGGGGGAAAACCTTTCTGTCCATTGTTGTTCAGCGGCCGGGGCTCCTCCTCGTCATCGCTATGCAACCCCTTGTCTCTGCTTTCAGCATTTAACTTGCCTGCCTGCTTGAACACCCAACAATCCCTGTTGGTGTGATTGGCTGGTTTTTCGGGGGTGCCATGTATCTGGCATGAACGGTCGAGTATTCGGTCCAAACTGGACGGGCACGGAGTATTTCTTTTGAATGGCTTTTTCCGCTGACCGGGTTTAGAGCCTCTGAATCTAGCATTAACTGCCGAATCCTTGGCATTGTCGCCGTTAATGCGGCGCTTTTGCTTGTTGCGACGCGACCTGCCACTGCTGTCCTTGGTATCCGAATTACCAAGGTTCTTGGTCATGTTATTGCTGCAAGCTAGCCAGCTGTCTTCTCCCGTGCAAAAGCGGGTCATAAGTGTCATGAGGGCTGCCATAGATTTCGGCTTTTCCTGTCCTAGGTGCCGTGCAAGTCACTCGTCGCGGATGTTATGCTTGAAGGCTGCTAGGGCCTCTGCGTCCGGACAGTCGACAATTTGATTTTTCTTGGTTAGGAACCGTGTCCAGAATTGTCTGGCCGATTCCTCTGGCTGCTGAATTATGTGGCTAAGGTCATCGGCGTCAGGTGGTCGCACATAAGTGCCCTGGAAATTGTCGAGGAATGCGGTTTCCAGGTCCTCCCAACAACCAATTGATTCTGCTGGCAAGCTGTTAAGCCAATGCCGAGCTGGTCCTTTAAGCTTGAGTGGGAGGAATTTGATGGCGTGTAGGTCATCACCGCGGGCCATGTGGATATGAAGGCGATAGTCCTCGATCCATACCGTAGGATCTGTTGTGCCATCGTATGATTCAATGTTCACGAGTTTGAAACCCTCGGGGATTTGATGATCCATTACTTCATCTGTGAAGCATAGTGGGTGTGCGGCGCCTCTGTATTGGGCTATATCACGATGCAGCTCAAACGAGCTTTGTCTACTGTGTTCGGCCCGGCCAGATTGACTGTATCCGGAGTGACGATTACCGTCTTGTGCTGTGGGGCGCCCACGCGATCCGTAGATCCATCTTGTTTGCCTTGCCTTATCCTCCAATATATCTCACAGGTCTGGCACATTTTCACGTGCCTTGGTATTTTTTGAGCGGCGCCGGGGTGCGGCTTGAGTGGTCGGCTGCATCATGCGTTGGTGATGTAGGTTTAGGTGCTTCCTTCTCTAATCAGGGTAGCAACCTGCGCTTTGTTTAGCTCTTGGAGGGGCGTTCGAGTTCATATTCTTCGGCCGCAAGGACTTCAGTCCATCTGTCGGCTAGCAAATCTTGATCAGCTCTAAGCTGTTGCTGTTTGTTCTTGAGGCTGCTCACCGTGGCCATAAGCCTGCGTTTGAAACGCTCTTGTTCAACGGGATCCTTCGGCATGACAAATTCATCGTCATCGAGGCTTGCCTCGTCTTCGGAGGGAGGCATATAATTATCGTCCTCGACCTCTCTGTCTGTCGCTCTCTCATGAGGGCTGGCTTCTCCATCCTCATGTGCTGAATCTTGCTGGAGGTGATTGTCTTCGGCACTGTCCGGGGTGTTATTATCTCCTGTGCCGGAATCACCGTTTTTGCTTTGGCGGGATTTAGAGCGGCGCCGGTGACGCTGGCGCTTAGGCTGCTTCTTGGAGGGGTCATCCTCCGCTGTTCCATCGCCATTGCCTTCTTTTGGGGTGTCCACCATGTATATATCATACGATGAGGTGGCTTTCCAGCGCCCTATAGGCGCTGGTTCTTGATCGTATCCTGCATCGGCGTCCATACCATCAATGTCTTCGGAGTCGAAGTCGAGCATGTCGGTCAAATCATCGACAGTGGCTACGAAGTGGGTGGTGGGTGGGCTTTGAATTTCTTCATCATCCGCATCCCAACCTTGCTGACCATAGTCCGGCCAAGGGCTCTCCTGATAAAGAGAGAGACTTTAGTGAATTCAGAATATCGCCGAAGGGCGAGTGCTGAAAGATGTCCACGGCGGTGAACTCCATGACCGGCGCCCAATCGGGTTCGATCGGTAGGGGCACGGAGGGCTCGGAGTCTGGAGAGGAGTCCGGATCCTTGGAGTCATGGGCTTCGCAGAGAATAGGGCCAGTGTTCGGCTCGATCGCCGTAGAGATTGCAGCCCCCGAGGCGGTGTCCAACCACTCATCCTCGATTGGCGCAGTTGGGTCCGAATTAAGGGTCGGAGCTGATGAGGGTGCGGCCTCCAGGGCACTGTTCGGCGGCATAGCTAGATCATGCCCATCGTGACAGTGCGGTGCGCTCGGCTGCGGCTTGAATCTGTCGAAGATCAAGTCTCCGCGGAGGTCGGCCGTGTAGCTCAAACTTCCAAATCTGACCTGATGGCCAGGGGCATAGCTTTCGATCTGCTCCAGATGGCCAAGCGAATTGGCCCGCAGTGCAAAGCCGCCAAATACGAAGATCTGTCCGGGGAGAAAAGTGTCACCCTGGATCGCATAGTCGTTGATGATTGAAGGAGCCATCGGGCCTAAAAGTGACGACACAGAGGAACTCTCAATGAAAGCACCAATGTCGGTGTCAAAACCGGCGGATCTCGGGTAGGGGGTCCCGAACTGTGTGTCTAGGCGGATGGTAACAGGAGACAAGGGACACGATGTTTTTACCCAGGTTCGGGCCCTCTCGAAGGAGGTAAAACCCTACTCCTGCTCGATTAATATTGATGATATGGGTAGTACAAGAGTAGATCTACCATGAGATCAAGGAGGCTATACCCTAGAAGCTACCCTATGGTATGATTGTTGTTCGTCCTACGGACTAAAACCCTCCAGTTTATATAGACACCGGAGATGGCTAGGGTTACACGGAGTCGGTTACAATGGTAGGAGATCTACATATCCGTATCGCCAAGCTTGCCTTCCACGCCAAGGAAAGTCCCTTCTGGACACGGGACGAAGTCTTCAATCTTGTATCTTCATAGTCCAGGAGTCCAGACGAAGGTATAGTCTGGCTATCCGGACACCCCCTAATACAGGACTCCCTCAGTGATTATCTTGCCAGATGGGTGTGTAAGATGAACAGACCTTGTGTAACAATCAATCTTGGTATAATGAGCTTTCATCCAGTCCGCACCCAAGATGATGTTGATATCTGTAGACTTGAGGGCTATAAGTGATGCAAGGAATACAAGTCTGTCAACAAGGATTTCATTACCATGGATTACACTAGAAGTTTCCCATTTGGATCCAGGAGTTTGAATGACTAGTGGAGAGGGCATATCATAAAATGAAATGTTGTGCAAGTTAGCATAGCTTTCAAAAATGAAGGAGTGAGATGCTCCAGTGTCGAACAGAACCGATGCTGGATGACAATTGACAAGGAGTGTACCAAGAATGACATCCAGATCATCATGAGCGTCTTTAGCTGAGACATGATGCACACATCCACGTTCAGTGGGAGCTGACTTGACACTGATAATCTTGCGTGATGGCTTACCATGGCCAACAGACTTCTTAGGCTGGGGTGGAGCATAGTTGGTTTGAGAGCAGTCACGTGCATAGTGTCCTGGCTCTCCGCATGTGAAGCAAGTCCCTGAAGTAGGACGTGGACCTGCATTGACAAACGGTCTACCAGTAGGCCTGGGTGGAGCATGTAACTGAACTGGGTGAGGCGCCACATAAGGGGGCCTCGGTGAATAACCGGGTGGAAGAGCGGAGTTTGGAACCCAAATCCGGCGCTTTTGAGAAGTAGAACCGGAGGAAGAACCCAAATCACGGATGTGCTTATGAGACTCCTTGTAAGTGAGTTGAGCTGTCTCTGCATTAATGGCCTTGTTCACAAGAGCCTGGAATGTATTGCAATGATGCAAGTGGAGATCACGACACAACTTGGGGTTGAGACCCTTCCGGAACCTAGCCTGCTTCTTGGCGTCTGTGGACACCTCTTCTGTAGCATAGCGGGCGAGGATCTCAAACTCTCTACTGTAAGCATCAACAGCCATCTTACTCTGGGTGAAACTACAAAACTCTTCTCTCTTGCGGTCAATGAGAGCCTGAGGAATGTGATGCTCACGAAAAGCCTCAGTGAAAACTCTCCAGGTGGTTATCTGGCCAGCTGGAAGCATAGCCTCATAGTTCTGCCAGCAAAGACTAGCAAGACCTTCCAAGTGATATGCAGCATAGGTGACCTTGTCACCTTCATCTACGTTCGCAGAACGCGGCTTGATAGTGATACTACAGAGCTAGTCATCGGCATCGAGTGGTTCAATGGAATGATGGAAGGTAGGTGGTTTCAGACCAATGAAATCATAGATGGTCGCTGACTCTTTGCACTGGGGTGCGGTGTTCTCCTCAATACATGCTAACAAGAGGTTAGACTCACGCTTGTTCCTCTCCATCTCTAACATGAACTCTGCCAACGAAGACTAATCGGGAGGATCCTCATCCCTACCATCTCCATGGTTCCGACTACGAGCAACAGAACTTCGGTTAACGGACGACATCCTAAAGAACCAACCAAGGAAACAAGGATTGATTCAGCATCAACTATAGGATGCAGAAGGTAGCACAAGAAATTAGTATCTCTCGAACCCCTAGGACAATTCCGGCAGCATAAGGGCAGTAAAATGCTCAAAATGAGACATTCTGCAAAAGAAGGGGTAGCGCCATACTCAACATAATCACTCAAGGTTCTGAGATATTACTAAACAAACTACACCAGAGGTACTCGAACTGGGATATGACTCAGATCAACCAATCCTAAGAGACTACGGAGTAGTAACACGTGATCCTGATAGACAGAAGAGGAAGCCTAGTTCCTTAACCCCATAGGAAAGATAGGATGACTCAGATCAGAAGGCATGAGGTATAAGGAGTAAAAAGAGCCTTACGTTCCCTTCCACAATCAATTCCCTTATATAACTAAAGAGTTTCTAGACTCAACTTTGACCAGGTTGGCTTGGAAATCCTACAGGCAGTCAGGCTCTGATACCAAAGCTATCGGGAACATGATTCTAAGTCCCACCGATCTAGCATGTAACACCTCATATCACTTTGCGGCCTAACGCACGGTATTCCCACGGGTGTCGCCTTACCATGACCCGGGACCGTTTGTGCCTTTTGGCTCACGTATATGATAGTATCGCTAGCATCCATATGACAGAGAACCCGGGCCGACATGACTAGTCGTGAACCCAAAGTGGCACCAACTTACGGGGATAGGCATACATGAAACAACATCGAGCATGTCGGTCAGCAGCGTGTGAATCCGGGCTGTAGCAACTGGGCTAACAGGACTCCGTGACCCCAGGCTATAGCAGGCTAGGCAGGACTCCGAATGTCACCGCGTGACATTTCCCCGAAGGGACAGACACAGGAACGAAGTGAATCACATGCCGGCCAGTCTAAGTGTTTCAGAGCGGTAGTGTTGGGCTAGCAGGACTCTGGTAAACCAGGCTGTAGCGGACTAACATGGCTCAGTGGATCACTAGACTACATTTCCCCATAAGAGAGGCTACCAAGGATAAACAACTCGGTTGTCGGATCCCACACATAGCAATACACGTCACACGTACGCATAACATGCAAGTATGTGTTGTACAACATGGCATCACAACATAACTCAAACTCATATAGATAAAGGCCCAGAAGAACCACATAGCATTAAATACAAACAGGGGTCACCTGACCCGTCATTCAGAGCATACAAGCAACGGAAGCATTACATGTCTGAGTACAGACAACTATAAAAGAAAAAGGCTGAGAAGCCTGACTATCTACAAGTCCCTCCCCAGGATACAAGATCATAGCTGAGGTAACAAGCTACTCGTCGAAGTCCAAGCGGTACTACTAGTGAGACACATGTCTCACCTGCAAAACATAAATAAAGAAAATGTGAGTACAAAGGTACTCAGCAAGGCTTACATCAGATCCTATCATACATGCATTAGTATCAAGAAGGCAATGTGGGGTTTAGTTGCAGCAAGGCAGCTTTGACTCAGTGGCTATCTTGTTCTATGACTACGAGAAACTTCTTTGAGGTGAGGCAGCGCACACGAGTCCACTAATCACCACATCAATACACTACTATGGATTCATCCCCGTCTCTCTACGAGAAGGCCATCCATAGCACTCACACTTGTCTTGAGCATTTTACAGTATCCACTTAAAGTTGTCTATGTACCACGTAAGCATCCAAGAAGTCCATAACCGAGGACCCAGCTATTTGAATAGATCATGATAACCCTGCAGGGGTGTACTTCTTCACACACGCTCTCGCCACTTACCGCCATGTACATGTCATGTACCTCGGCAACCTTCAAGCGGAAGCCTGGCGAGGGTGTCGGCCATGACCTGACTAACCACACAAGTCTCCCATCCAGGTTTATCGCCTATTCGGGTTCCATCTGCATGGAGATTCGGCCGGGGTGTCGCTCACAGCCCCAAATGATGTGAGAAGGGTTCCCAAGCACACCATCCGAGTGCCACTTGGTACACCGTGCCACTGTGCCTAGTCTGTCCCAAGCCCACCTGGCCGGGTGCCACTTGGTAGAGTACTAACACTACCTACAAACACCAGAAACTATTTGCAACTCCTGGACAGAGATCAAGTTGGCTAATAAGTCAAGAAACCTTGGAGCGCCCGGAGCCCAATGTGTGGTAGTAACTAGTCATTGGACAACTTACAAAGAACTCAGTTCTTAAGGACGGTCCCAATGAGACAACCCACCATGTACTCCTACATGGCCTCTCACCGCTACCTTTACCAAATCGTGTTCACACGCTTAACTCTCAGCACCAGAACAATTCGTACCACTCCAATTCATTCCCGATGAATTAGACCTAACACAACTCTAAGCAATAGCAGGCATGGCATGGCAAGAACACAACATGGCTCAATCAACTCCTACACATGCTAGTGGGTTTTAACTATTTATTGTGGCAATGACAGGTCATGCAGAGGGATGGGTTCAACTACCGCAGCATAAAGTAGCAGTTGAATCATTGTTGTGCTAATGCAATAAACAAGAGCAGGAGTGAGAGAGTAGGATTGTATCGAAATGAACAAGGGGGTTTGCTTGCCTGGTAGATTAACAGGGGGGCACTGCTCCTCTGACAGGTACTCTGGATCGGTCTCCAGAGGAGGACCTATCGAGAAGGAACGGTGTCGAAATCAAACACAAGCATATGCAACATATGATGCATGAACATGGCATGAGTATGTGATGTTGTTTGAGTTAATGCATCTAGCATTTATTTGCATGAAGTCCATTTGAAGCAAAGTTTCAAATGCAACTCCAAAATAAGCTTTTATAAATTCCATTCATGTGTTTCCTCATATACAGCATGTATAAGTTGGTTTGTCATGCATGAAAATGGCACAGATGGATAGATTGAAATTTTCTGATAATTTTTCATATATAAATTATTTCAATCTGAGCTACAGTTGAATTTCTATGAATTTTTGAAGTTTATATCATTTTCTGGAATTTCCTAATTTATTTTAATACCAGAAAATGATATATTGTGTCAGCATAGATTCATGCTTACGTCAGCAGGTCAATGGCGCTGACCAAGTCAAACCCGACGTGTGGGGTCCACACGTCAGCGACTCAATTAGTTTAGAGGGGGTTTATTTAGTCTAATTAGGATTGGTGGGTGCCGGGCCCACTGGTCAGCGACTAACTAGCTAACTAACCTAGGTTAATTAGTGTTAAACTAATACTAACTAAAAATGTCAGGGGGTGGCCCACGCGTCTGTGACACAAGGGGGAGGGTCAAACCCCGGTCAGTGGGTCAAACCCGCCGGACCTGGTCCACGGCTCGTCGCCGGCGATGACAGCGACGGTGGAGGGCTTCTGAAAAACTTTACAGGGCACCGTTTTACTCGTGGTTTGCGGCTACGGCTAGCTGGCACTGCGGCGCATCTAATGGAGCGAACAGGAGGAGCTGGGGTGGCCTGAGCCGATGGCGGCGAGCTCTTTTGCGGCCGCCGGAGTTCGGGCGTCTGTGGTCTTGCTGCTGCGGCGTGCTAGCGGGCGAGCGGATGCACTAGCGAGGCTCTACGGGGTGCAGGGAGAGGTTTGGACCCTCCGGGGTGACCATTTGGTCACCGGAGCTGCGTCGGTGACGAGCTCAGGCGGCGACGGTTACGGTCATCGGCGAGGCAGCGGCTACGGCATGCAAGCGAGAAAACGAAGAGGGGGAGGAGCAGCAGCAGCTCACAGCGGTCTCGGTGGGCTGGACGGCGAGCTCGGTGACGTGCTGAGGTCGACGGTGCGGCGATGGGGATCCATGGCGGACGGAGATGAAGACAACGGTGATGGAGGCGCTCCAGGGCCTCCCGAGGCGCGTGGCTCAACGGAGAGGTAGACAGAGACGTGGCGGAGCATCTGGGCACGAAGCGACGGCGAGGTCGTGACGGTGGGCGCGGCAACGGCGAGCGGTTGCTACGGCGGCGCTCGGTCGTTCGCAGGAGAGAGCGAGAGAGAGAAGGGGAGGGAACTAGAGAGAGTGGGAGAGGTGCGGGGCGACGCGTGGCGTCGCCTGGACGCAGCTGGGATGAAGCAGGCAGGTAGGAGGTGGCCGGGCGCGTGCGTGCGCGCCGTGGGCACACGCCCTGTCCTCCTGGCGAGAGGTCAGGGACGACTGGCGTCGCCAGCTGGCTGGGCCGGCCTACTGGGCTGCATAGTGCCAGGCCGCAGGTAAGGTCCGGGTAAGCGTTTTCCTTTTTGTTTTATTTTTTATTTTTCTGACATTTGTTTGGTTTAATAAAAATACTAACCATTTTATTTTCTTATGCCAATTTTTGGAGGGGCTAGTGGTATTATTCCAGAGCTCCTCAGCTACTAACATAATTTTTGGACATAATTTTATATATATAACAATATATATCGAAAGCAAATAATTACTGCATTAATTCCAAATGCCCAAAATAAATACTTATGAGCTCCTGAAAATATTTGTTTCAATTTTACCTCTAACCAATATTTTCAGAGAGCTACATGAACATTTTCTTGGACCTTTTTGGAGCAATTTTTATCTGGGTTATTTCCAGAAATGATTCTGAGGGTTTCACAAATCCCCATTTCAAATTTCAATGAAATTTAAACATGATGCAAACATGAAGGCTAGCCTAGGTCATACCAGAACTAGGTATGTGACACGAGCACCGTTGAATGCCAGCGAAGTGGCCGCCGAGGAAGCGACGTCGGTCTTGGCCCCCGAGGTGGCAGCTCCTGGGCTCGGGCGAGCTATCCCGAGGCGATGACCGTGGGGCCGGCGCGGTCTGAGGCTCCCGGGGTGGAAGCCCCTGAGGCTCAAGCGAGTTGTCCTAAGGTGGAGGCTGAGGGGCCAATGCAGCCTGACGCTCCCGACGTCACCCCCTCAGCAGCCCCTCCAACTGCCCCAGGCGGCGGCGATCGCGCCCAGGGCTTCCGCCAGCTTTGCCTGAATTTTGGAGCACTCCGCAAGAGGAAGGTGCCTCCAAGCTACAATGGTGGTGCCTATCGGCCATTGAAACAAAGGAAATACATTGCCAAAGACGAGTAAGTACTTCATCCGCATGATTTCCTGAGTGTTGCATCCCCTCCTGACCACAACTCTTCAAGGTCCCTTCATTTGGAGCGGTGAGATCTCCTGAAGAGCGGCCCCTGCCTATCATTGGCTCCCCACTAACCCTGAGCTCCCCTCGCCGCGCGCGGCTTGGGGCCCATTCCTAAGGAAGGGTGTGCCGACTAGGGGTCTTGATCCTGCGTTCTTGTCATGGCCCAGACCTCTGCCCAGGACGACCTGGCCGAAGCT
This sequence comes from Triticum aestivum, assembly GCF_018294505.1. Taxonomy (NCBI): domain Eukaryota; kingdom Viridiplantae; phylum Streptophyta; class Magnoliopsida; order Poales; family Poaceae; genus Triticum; species Triticum aestivum. The sequence continues at coordinate 260,470,347 of NC_057809.1, read as the reverse complement.
CTTGCAGATCTACTCTCGCTCCAGCAGCAGATTGATGACACCGCGTCCCTCGTGGAGCAGAACATCGAGGAGGTGTGTCGTCGGTGGACGCTGCAGCGTGAGCACACCCCCATGCTCCAGGCCCTCAGAGTGAGGGCCAACTGAGCATTGGGCGTCATCTGCGAGGAGAGCGTCCCTCATCCTCGCGTGGAAGACTATGCCAGCCACCTCCACTTCTTCACCGAAGTCATGATGCGCCTGGAGGACCAGGCTGTGAGGGCTCACGAGCTTGTTGAGGAGAGGAGCCGGGGCCTCATTGGGCGCGCATTTTCACGCGTCTTTAGCCATGTTCAGAACCTCGACCCACACTTTGACCTTGACGCCACCATTGCCCCAGTGCCCGGGGCTATCCGATACAACCTGTCACACTGGGTGGACAATCATGTGGATGCCCTGGTCAGGGCATTCGCCACCGAGGACGACGCAGTGGTGGTCGTGGTGGATGAAGACAGCGTAGTCGGTGACGGCGAAGACGACGCTAGCGACAGTGCCAGCAGCGCGTACGAGAGCGACCATGACGACACTGCAAGTGACATGTCCAATTGAGCCCACATTCCTTTGCTTGAACCTGCACGCAGAGACTTGGACACGGCCCCGTAGGGCGTGAGAGCATTTTGGAGGAGGGGGAGCCCCTCGTGTATGTAAATTGATGTTCTATCTTTTAGGCTGAACCCGAAACATGCTTTTGAGAGCTTGTGAGCCCCTCAACAGGGTTCTTGCTGTGACTTACCTTGATCCCAAGAGGCCTTGAGTGGGCTTTGAAGTTACTGATGTGCCCTTCTCCTGAGGGGATCCCTTTAGGGGCTCACGAAATTTTAGATCTCCCTAGGAGCCTGCTGATCCACCCGAGAGAGCCTCACGAGGAGCAAATGCCAGACTATTGCAAGGTGTGCGCGTGGTGGTCCTGTGGCGATTGTACTCTTGATCCTAGGGGGTTTGTGGCCACCTGGGCTTGCCCGAGCGCGGTCAACGTGCGTGTACCATGCCTAGCCCCCGCTCGGGAGGCTCTCGCAAGGGGAGGGCTAGCAGGCACGAGCCTCGAAATAAAGCATGCAACCAAAATGCAAGAAATTGACATGAACAAGAGAAGACTCCCCCATGCTTGACAACAAAAAAGACTTCAAGTTCAATCCAAAAGGGCAGCAAATCGAGTTACAGAAAATGAGATGAAAGTAAATGGTCGCATCCGGCACCTAGCTAGTCTTATTGTCTTCCCACCAGCGCAGAGCAAAGTGCTTTTGCTGGCTGTGATCATAGTCATTGGGGGACAGTGTCGATGGCCAGCGCGGAGCATGGTGCTTCCACTAGGACGTGGGCGGGAGCCCCCGAGGCCCGAGGGAGGCACTCCGGAGACTCCGGGGCATGTACAGCCCCACACATTATTACGTGAGAGTGTCACAAGCGGATACCTTCACAGGCGTGAGCCTTGATTCATATCGCCAGTCGAGGGCCCCGCCCTGTGCCACCTGTCGGTGTCAAAACCGGCGGATCTCAGGTAGGGCGTCCTGAACTGTGTGTCTAGGATCAATGGTAACAGGAGATGGGGGACACGATGTTTACCTAGGATCGGGCCCTCTCTATGGAGGTAATACCCTACTTCCTGCTTGATTGATCTTGATGCATATGAGTATTACAGGAGTTGATCTACCACGAGATCGTAATGGCTAAACCCTAGAAGTCTAGCCTATGAATATGGTAATGAGTATATGTGGTGTCCTTTCCGGACTATCCCCCTCGGTTTATATAGACACTGAGGGAATCTAGGGTTTACATGGAGTTGGGTACATAAGAAGGAATCTTCGGTCGCCAGGCTTTCCTTCCATGCTAAGTAGAGTCTAATCCGGACATGGTGCAGTCTTCAGCCTTTATATCTTCACAGCCCATTAGTCCGGCCCATGGATAACAGGCCGGACGCCCGAGGACCCCTCAGTCTAGGACTCCCTTAGTAGCCCCTGAACCAGGCTTCAATGACGAGGAGTCCGACGCGCAGATTTGTCTTCGACATTGCAAGGCGGGTTCCCTCCTTCCGAACTCCAGAATAGTCTTCAGATGAGATAAGTATATCCGGACCTGTATATATAATTGCAGAGAATATAATATGCCTCGAGCCCAACCTTGTTGATAACTGTTCACGGCATCGTATCATGCCCGCCCGGTTACTGTTTCCAACCATCGGCTAGCGAGCCGCCCCACGTCTCGGGGCGCGGTTTTACTGGCACGTCCCATCAAGGCAGGGATCGTGTCCCTTTATTTAAGGGATTTTCATTAATGCAAGCGTGGGTAAGCCAACCGTCCCCTGGGTACAACTCCTTGGTGATAGGTAAGTTTAGAGACCCCGGGGGAGACGCCCAGTATTCGGGGCCTTTATATAGAGACCCAGTATCATCCTCTCCCCTTGCGCTTGCTCCTTCCTCAATCCCAGCCACTCCAAGTTCCAACCCTCGGGTTCCAATCGCCACCAGCCCTAGTCATGTCCGGATCCAACCATCAGGGCCGGTGGGTGGCTTCTTCTGTCACAGAGGAGGATATCGCGAAGCTCCGCGTAGCGAGGTATATGACCCCAGAAATTGATGTCTACTACACAACTTTCTTCTTGTAGACGTTGTTGGGCCTCCAAGTGCAGAGGTTTGTAGGACGGTAGCAAATTTCCCTCAAGTGGATGACCTAAGGTTTATCAATCCGTAGGAGGTGTAGGATGAAGATGGCCTCTCTCAAGCAACCCTGCAACCAAATAGAAAAGAGTCTCTTGTGTCCCCAACACACCCAATACAATGGTAAATTGTATAGGTGCACTAGTTCGGCGAAGAGATGGTGATACAAGTGCAATATGGATGGTAGATATTGGTTTTTATAATATGAAAATGTAAAACAGCAAGGTAACTAACGATAAAAGTGAGCATAAACGGTATTGCAATGCTAGGAAACGAGGCCTAGGGTTCATACTTTCACTAGTGCAAGTTCTCTCAACAATAATAACATAATTGGGTCATATAACTATCCCTCAACATGCAACAAAGAGTCACTCCAAAGTAACTAATAGCGGAGAACAAATGAAGAGATTATGGTATGGTTCGAAACCACCTCAAAGTTATCCTTTTTGATAGATCTATTCAAGAGTCCGTAGTAAAATAACATGAAGCTATTCTTTCTGTTCAATCTATCCTAGAGTTCATACTAGAATAACACCTTAAGACACAAATCAACGAAAACCCTAATGTCACCTACATACTCCAATGTCACCTCAATTATCCGTGGGTATGATTATACGATATGCATCACACAATCTCAGATTCATCTATTCAAACCAACACAAAGAACTTCAAAGAGTGGCCCACAGTTTCTATCGGAGAGTCAAGATGAAAACATGTGCCAACCCCTATGCATAGGTTCATGGGCGGAACCCGCAAGTTGATCACCAAAACATACATCAAGTGGATCAATAGAATACCCCATTGTCACCACGGGTATCCCACGGAAGACATACATCAAGTGTTCTCAAATCCTTAAAGACTCAATCCGATAAGATAACTTCAAAGGGAAAACTCAATCCATTACAAGAGAGTAGAGGGGCGGAAACATCATAAGATCCAACTATAATAGCAAAGCTCGCGATACATCAAGATTGTGCCAACTCAAGAACAAGAGAGAGAGAGAGAGAGATCAAACACATAGCTACTGGTACATACCCTCAGCCCCAAGGGAGAACTACTTCCTCTTCGTCATGGAGAGCGCCGGGATGATGAAGATGGCCACTGGAGAGGGATTCCCCCTCCGGCAGGGTGCCGAAACGGGTCTAGATTGGTTTGCGGTGTCTACGGAGGCTTCTGGCGGCGCAACTCCTGATCTATTCTCGTCCCCGAAGTTTTTAGGGTATATGGATATATATAGGAGGAAGAAGTACGTCGGTGGATCTCCGAGCTGTCCACGAGGCAGGGGGCGCGCCCAGGGGGGTGGGCGCGCCCCCCACCCTTGTGGGCAGCCCGGGACTCTCCTAGTCCATCTCCGGTACTCCGTGGGCTTCTTCTGGTCCAAAAATAAGTCCTGTGAAGTTTCAGGTCAATTGGACTTCGTTTGATTTTCCTTTTCCGTGATACTCTAAAACAAGGAAAAACAGAAACTGGCACTGGGCTCTAGGTTAATAGGTTAGTTCCAAAAATCATATAAAATAGCATATAAATGCATATAAAACATCCAAGGTTGATAATATAATATCATGGAACAATAAAAAATTATAGATACGTTGGAGACGTATCAGAAATCTTTCATCGGCTTCCGGCGCAAGGGCAAGTCATACCGACCCCCATATCTAGCGAGAGGCTAGTATTTGTATCCCACTTCCTTCATGGGCAAGGGTTCACGCTTAACCCCTTCGTCCGGGAGCTCATGTTTTACTACGCGCTAGATTTTCATGATCTGGCCCCGGACTCTGTTCTCCTCATCTCGACATTTATCATCACGTGTGATGCCTTACTCCGGACTCCTCTGCACTTTGGTTTGTGGCTCAAGACCTTTGATGTGATGTAATGCCCCGAGACCAATGTGCCAGGTGTCCTCCAGTTATTCACTGTTGTTGCCTTGTCATTGCTTGCATGTCATGCATTTCATATCATGTCATCATGTGCATTTCATTTGCATACATGTTCGTCTCATGCATCCGAGCATTTTCCCCGTTGTCCGTTTTGAAATCCGGCGCTCCTATGTCACCCGGTGTCCCTTTCTACCTCTTTTCGTGTGCAGGTGTTAAACTTTTTCGGATTGGACCGAGACTTGTCATGCGGCCTTGGTTTACTACCAGTAGACCACCTATCAAGTTTCGTGCCATTTGGACTTCGTTTGATACTCCAACGGTTAACCGAGGGACCGAAAAGGCCTCGTGTGTGTTGCAGCCCAACACCCTCTCTAGCTGGCCCAAAGCCCACCTAAACCCCTTCTATCATCTAGAGCGTTCGATCACGATCGCGTGGCCCATCATCTCATATTATTCATTTCAGCTTTCAGCTCTCGCTCTCCAAATCTTACCGGTGCATCATTCAAATATTTCTCTAATCAAGCTTCTTCGTTCATTTGCTAACCCTTTCCGGTGTTATTTATCTTTTCCTCGATCATTTTAATTCTTACGGTGGTTCGTGCAAGAGTTCTCGTCATTCGTTATCATTTCAATTCATTAGTTCTTTCCAACCCGACCGGTGGTTCGTTGAAGACCTTCCCAAGTTTGCTCTATATCAAGCATAATCCTTTCTATGAGAATAAGTAGTATGCCAAATCCGTTTCTTGTCATCAATTTAATTGGTGAAGGTTAAGCATAATGTAATTCTTATTCTTGTTCATCAATATTTTAATCTTTTCTTCCGGAGTTTGTTCACGATGATTAAATTCTTGGTTTCAAGTGCTCGTCTTTCTTTCCCGGAGTTCCAAGCTCTAATTATAACGGAGATCCATCTAAATGATTACAAGGTTTCACCTTGTGTTTCCAACTTCTCTTTATTTTCGTTATTCTTTTGTTTACCGGAGTTCTTCATGAAGGTTCTACATGATGGTTCATCAAGGATTTATATTTCCTTCTCGAAGTGTTCATCGAGATTCTTTTCTAAGGAGCTCAAGCATTCTTCATCTTGCATCCGGAGTGCAATTCTTTCTACCTCATCATTGGAGGTGGTATTATGTCATTCTTGATAATTTGAGTTCATGTCTCTTGATTCACATGTTGGTAAGAATGAGGTATTTTAAATCCATCAACCTCTTTGTTGGAGTTATCTTGTGTCATGTTTCACCTAAAGCCTTCCCTAAGGATTTATGCTATTTATGGTGCTTATAAATGACCCAAGTTCTTCATTTATCCTCCCGGTGAAATAAGTTTCTCGTTTCCTTCTTGATATCAAGCCAATCTATTGTTTCGTTAGTGGCAGAATTCCACCTCATAATTTTGAGATGTTTTTCATAAGTCCACAACAAGTTTACTCTTTTCGTTGTTGGTGTTCCAACAACTCCGCTCGACCCGTCTCCTAAAGATTCCTTTTCAAGCTCTTTTGTAGCAGAAGTTGGCATTTTCTTCTCCATTCTTTTATTTCAATGATCCATCTTCTATTCTCTCTTCCAGAGGCATTGTGATGTTGCTCTTTTCTCTCATCATCTCAGATGGTGTTCTTTTCGTGCTTACACATTTAACCGGAGTGGTTTCAATATATATCTTGCCCTTCAACCTCAAGGTTTTTTTCGCAAGGTTCCTTGTTTCTCTTCTCTAACGGAGGTTTTAACTTTGTTCGACTTCGTTGTATTCATTTCTCGAATTTGTTCAACCTCGCAAGGTTCTTTGGTTTCACTCATTTGTCAAAGAAGCAACTTAGTTTTACCTTTTCTCTTTCTCTTCTGTTTTTCCCTCCGGTGCCATCCTAGATCTCGGGACGAGATACTCTCATAGTGGTGAAGTGTTGTAATGCCCCGAGACCGATGTGCTAGGTGTCCTCTAGTTATTCGCTGTTGTTTCCTTGTCATTGCTTGCGTGTCATGCATTTCATATCATGTCATCATGTGCATTTCATTTGCATACATGTTCGTCTCATGCATCCGAGCATTTTCCCCGTTGTCCGTTTTGAAATCCGGCGCTCCTATGTCACCCGGTGTCCCTTTCTACCTCTTTTCGTGTGCGGGTGTTAAACGTTTTCGGATTGGACCGAGACTTGTCATGCGGCCTTGGTTTACTACCGGTAGACCGCCTGTCAAGTTTCGGGCCATTTGGACTTCGTTTGATACTCCGATTCATGCGTGTAGCATATCAAAATGTTCGCCTCGACAAGAACATCATTTTATCTCATTGCATCATTTTCATTTGAGCTCATCTTGATGCCCGAAATACTGTTGGAAGAGGGCTATGTGAGTAATTTATCCGATCTGTTTCATTTTGTCATTTTTGCCATGATTAATGTGTGCATGCTATGACCCTGAGCTCTACATGTGTTTTGTTAATGCCATGCCATCTTTGCAGAGGTGCTTACCATGTATTTTTGTGACATTTTTGGTGACTAGCACAAGCTTGCAAAGTAGCGTAATCGGTAATGCTGATTTCAGGGACTTAGAATTTCACTAAGTCCTTGTCCTGTTTTTGTCTTTATGCCATATGTTCATGTTGTTTCCTAGTGATCTGTGCCTCTTTTGAGGATGGCCATTAAGGATGTTTTGTTAACATTGTGGTGCTCTATCCATCCATGTCTTTGCTTGCATTTACAGAGCAACGTAGCTTGAGTCAATCGAGCTCAACTTTTGCTATATCGTGATCCTGGCAGATTGTTGACATGTTTAGCGATTTTGCCGAGGATGTTGCTATTGATCCATGCAGGCTATGTTGTTGTTGTTGCCATGTCTGGATTATATGCCATGTATTCTTGATGGGTGTATTCTTAGTTTGTCATGCCATGCTTTGTAGTGAGTGCATCGAGCTCGGAAACATGCCTACTCATTAACTTTTTTGCATGCTCCAGTTTTTCACCAAGTCTGAATCTGTTTATGTTTTTGCCTTGTTCACATGCTTGCAATTGTATTTTCTGATCCCTTTTGGCTCAAGGTCACTAAGGGACTTTTGTTAAGTGCTCTAAGTAGCTTCATGCAATGCATTGATTTGCCATGTTATATTCCTGTAGCATATAGTTTTCATGATCTAAAGTGTGCTTCCTGATGATAAATTCCAGACTTGTGTTAATTTCACTAAGTCTGAAACCTGTTATCATTTGCACTTTTGCCATGCTTGTTTGAACCTGTTAATGGATGAATTAGCTGTAGCTCAGTGTTCATCTTTTGTCAAGCATCAGGAGTGGATCCCTGCCATGCATTTTTTTGCCATGTTTGGGTGCTGTAGCATATTTAGCTTGATGCATTTAGTTGGTCACTTGCTGATTATCGCAGACCAGTGTCATATTTGTTTTACTTGCCATTTCGAAACCGTGCATCCGATTCCGGTGATCTCTATATCGATTTCAACCGAAATCACCTCACCTTTCCAGTGGCACTCTTGGATATCCAAGTTGAGGCCAGGTTCAATCATTCCTTTCCAAATCTTGCATATGCATCGCATACCGCATCCCGCATATCATACCATGTTCGTGTGTTGGTTGTTTACTATGTTGTGTGTTTCTTTCCAGTGTTGCTTCTTCGGGTAGGTTCTGATAACGTCGCGTTTGTCTTCTTCATGGGCTCATTCTTCTTCCCTGCGGGATTTCAGGCAAGATGACCATACCCTCGAAATCACTTCTATCTTTGCTTGCTAGATGCTCGCTCTTTTGCTATGCCTATGCTGCGATACCTACCACTTGCTTATCATGCCTCCCATATTGTTAAACCAAGCCTCTAACCCACCTTGTCCTAGCAAACCATTGTTTGGCTATGTTACCGCTTTGCTTAGCCCCTCTTATAGCGTTGTTAGTTGCAGGTGAAGATTGAAGTTTGTTCCTTGTTGGAACATGGAGATGTTGTTCCTTGTTGGAACATGTTTACTTGTTGGGATATCACAATATCTCTTATTTAATTAATGCATCTATATAGTTAGTAAAGGGTGGAAGGCTCGGCCTTATGCCTGGTGTTTTGTTCCACTCTTGCCGCCGTAGTTTCTGTCATATCGGTGTTATGTTCCCGGATTTTCCGTTCCTCACGCGGTTGGGTTATCATGGGAACCCCTTGGCAGTTTGCCTTGAATAAAACTCCTCCAACAAGGCCCAACATTGGTTTTACCATTTGCCACCTAGCCTTTTCTTTCCCTTGAGTCGGCCGGCTCAAGGGTCATCTTTATTTAAACTCCTGGCCCGGTGCTCCTCTGAGTGTTGGTCCAACCTGTCAGCTGCTGGTGGCCAGCAGGGGCAACTGTGGGCTAGCCTACCGGAACCTTGGACAATCCGGTGTGCCCTGAGAAAGAGATATGTGCAGCTCCTATCAGGATTTGTTGGCACATTCGGGTGGCTTTGCTGGTCTTGTTTTACCATTGTCGAAATGTCTTGTAACCGGGATTCCGAGTCTGATCGGGTCTTCCCGCTAGAAGGAATATCCTTCGTTGATCGTGAGAGCTTGTGATGGGCTAAGTTGGGACACCCCTGCAGGGTTTTGAACTTTCGAAAGTCGTGCCTGCGGTTATGGGCAGATGGGAATTTTTTAATGTCCGGTTGTAGAAAACCTAAAGTTGACCTTAATTAAAATACATCAACCGCATGTGTAACCGTGATGGTCTCTTCTCGGCGGAGTCCGGGAAGTGAACACGGTGTTGGAGTTATGCTTGACGTAGGTTGTTCTAGGATCACTTCTTGATCATAGTTGTTCGACCGTGCTTTTGCCATCTCTTCTCGCTCTAATTTGCGTTGTTAGCCACCATATATGATAGTCGCTTGCTACAGCTCCACCTCATACCTTTTACCCTACGTATTAGCTTAAATAGTCTTGATCGCGAGGGTGCGAGATTGCTGAGTCCCCGTGGCTCACAGATACTTCCAAAACCAGTTTGCAGGTGCCGATGTTACCGAGCAGGTGACGCAACCAAGCTCAAGGAGGAGCTCAATGAAGATCTTGTTCTTTGTGTTATTTCATTCTAGTTGATCAGTAGTGGAGCCCAGTCGGGACGATCAGGGATCTGTGTAGCTTTTGGGGTAGTCTTCTTTTATTTTGGGTTCCGTAGTCGGACCTTGTGTGTATCTGGATGATGTAATGCTTTATTCTTGTAATTGTGTGAAGTGGCGATTGTAAGCCAACTATGTATCTTTTCCCTTTTTGCATTACATGGGTTGTTTGCGAAGATTACCTCACTTGTGACATTGCTTTCAATGCGGTTATGCCTCTAAGTCGTGCTTCGACACGTGGGAGATATAGCCGCATCGAGGGCGTTACAAGTTGGTAATCAAATCCTTCCCCGATCTTAGGAGCCCCCTGCTTGATCGAATCGCTGGCGTTATTGAGTCTAGAAATGTTCTGAGTCATTTAGGAACTATATATATCGGAGAGTTAGGACTTATTTTTACTCCTCAGTCCCTTCATCGCTCTGGTGAGGCATCCTGACGTAGAGTTTTGACTCTTCTCTTCTCAAATTTCACTTAAATTTTTTTTACGATCACGCAGGTATCTTGGAAACGTTCCGATAGTTTTGTGACAAGAACATTGTTCTTGGTGCCTCCTATCATTTAGGGGTTGTGGCAGTGTCCCGGGGAGTTGAGCTCCGAGGTGTTGTCGTCACAATTTTATTGTTGTAGTTCTGGAATACCTGAGTTTAGTTTCGCCGACATCGAAAATCTCTTTTATGCAGTTGTTGGTGAGATAACCTCGACGCCACCCAGTACTGGGGCGGGAGTTCGGGAGTATTGCCATAACTCATATAACGGATGCTTTTCGAAGGTTGAGGTAGATGATTTCCGAAGGTTTCTTGGTTATGTGTTGAAGGATGGATACAGCTGGATGTAGGATTTGCTAGTTTGGGTGAGATATTATGCTTCCCCTATATCCCCAACACCTGATTGCATAACCGGAAAATTTTGGGAGTTTATAAGTGGGAATTCAAGTAGCTCTTAGGATATCTTTCCGACAGATGTATGATATGAAATTGGGGTTCGACATCTAGTGGTCCACCTATTCACGATTGGTTTTACAGCGGTCTCGTTGTGTCTTAAAGAGTCCTTGGCTATGCCGACTCGGGGACGCTTCGTATGTCATGTGCACTACCTTGTACATGATGGTGTTGTACGATCGAGCCCGTGTAGGCCCCACCACGAAAACTTCGGACGAAATCTCTTATCATACGTTTGTTCCGACTGATTCTGCAAGCCAATCATTGTTTTGTTTTGAGTTGTGGTATTCGAGTTGCTTCCAAGTCAAATGTTGATTCCATACCTTTTCCAAGTGGTGTTCTCATATTCCTATGTGAATACTAATCCTTCTCGATCATCGAGTTTGTCATTTCAATTTCTTTTCACCGGCGTGTTTCTCTTCAAGTGGATCCGATCATTTCAACAACCGCAAGATCAAGTATCAGTTCTTCTCAACGGTGTTAGTTTCATCCGTCTCCAAGTTGCCTTTGTTTTTTCCCGCCCACCCACCCCTTTTTCCTCAAGGACTCAGATTTCTTAATCAAGTATCCTTTTATTCATGAGAAGTCTCTCCATTCTTTTCCGTCAATGTTCTTATCCGGTGATGCTCATGAAGATACTAACGGAGCCTCAAGTTCATCATTATTCATTTTTTTACTTCTCCGGTGGAACCAAGTCTAGCTTTGTTGACCATATATTTTCCTCGTTTCAAATGTTTCTCCATACCGGTGCACCTCATAATCATTCTCCTCTCGCTATTCAATTGTTACGGAGTGCTCAAGATGTCTCGAAGATTCGTGTTTCCACTCTGCGAGGATGTTACTTCATTCAAGTCATTCAATTCAACCGGTGCTTTCTCTCTTTTGAATCATTTCAACGGTGTATCTTTTGAGTGGGCCCTAACCCACAGGTCTTTTTCAGGATCTTACCTGACTCTTCAAATTTTCCTGGTGTTACTCTCAAATTCTTTTCCAAGTTTGACGTAAGAATGAATTATTATCAGTCTCATGTTTTTCTCCAAGATCTGTCGAATTCTTTTCATCGTTGGCTCAACCTCTTTGTTTTGATTCTTCCGGAGTGTCTAAATAATTCATGGTGGTGTTTCTCGTTGTCATTCTCAGAATTTTGAAGACCGAAGAAGAGTTTCTCTTTAATCTTGCTCCATTATCTTCAAGATTCATGGTGCTAGCCTTATGCCGTCCTTTCATAATTGTTTTCGTTCGTGATAATTATTTTCACCCATCCGGAGCAATTCAGGAGTCTTTTCAGTTTGATTCTTCGGAGCCCATCATCTCATATTATTCATTTCAGCTTTCAGCTCTCGCTCTCCAAATCTTACCGGTGCATCATTCGAATATTTCTCTAATCAAGCTTCTTCGTTCATTTGCTAACCCTTTCCGGTGTTCTTTATCTTTTCCTCGGTCATTTTCATTATTACGGTGGTTCGTGCAAGATTTCTCATCATTCGTTATCATTTCAATTCATTAGTTCTTTCCAAGGTGGATGAACCCGACCGGTGGTTCGTTGAAGACCTTCCCAAGTTTGCGCTATATCTCGCTTAATCCTTTCTATGAGAATAAGTAGTATGCCAAATCCGTTTCTTGTCATCAATTTAATTGGTGAAGGTTAAGCATAATGTAATTCTTATTCTTGTTCATCCATATGTTAATCTTTTCTTCTGGAGTTTGTCCACGATGATTAAATTCTTGGTTTCAACTGCTCGTCTTTCTTTCCCGGAGTTCCAAGCTCTAATTATAATGGAGATCCATATAAATGATTACAAGGTTTCACCTTGTGTTTCCAACTTCTCTTTATTTTCGTTATTCTTTTGTTTACCAGAGTTCTTCATGAAGGTTCTACATGATGGTTCATCAAGGATTTATATTTCCTTCTCGAAGTGTTCATCGAGATTCTTTTCTAAGGAGCTCAAGCATTCTTCATCTTGCATCCGGAGTGCAATTCTTTCTACCTCATCATTGGAGGTGGTATTATGTCATTCTTGATAATTTGAGTTCATGTCTCTTGATTCACATGTTGGTAAGAATGAGGTATTTTAAATCCATCAACCTCTTCGTTGGAGTTATCTTGTGGCATGTTTCACCTAAAGCCTTCCCTAAGGATTTATGCTATTGATGGTGCTTATAAATGACCCAAGTTCTTCATTTATCCTCCCGGTGAAATAAGTTTCTCGTTTCTTCTTGATATCAAGCCAATCTATTATTTCGTTAGTGGCAGAATTTCACCTCATAATTTTGAGATGTTTTTCATAAGTCCACAACAAGTTTACTCTTTTCGTTGTTGGTGTTCAAACAACTCCGCTCGACCCGTCTCCTAAAGATTCCTTTTCAAGCTCTTTTGTAGCAGAAGTTGGCATTTTCTTCTCCATTCTTTTATTTCAATGATCCATCTTCTATTCTCTCTTCCGGAGGCGTTGTGATGTTGCTCTTTTCTCTCATCATCTCAGATGGTGTTCTTTTCGTGCTTACCCATTTAACCGGAGTGGTTTCAATATATATCTTGCCCTTCAACCTCAAGGTTTTTTTCGCAAGGTTCCTTGTTCCTCTTCTCTAACGGAGGTTTTAACTTTGATCACCTCCGTTGTATTCTTTTCTCGAATTTTTTCAACCTCGCAAGGTTCTTTGGTTTCACTCATTTGCCAAAGAAGCAACTTAGTTTTACCTTTTCTCTTTCTCTTCTGTTTTCCCTCCGGTGCCATCCTAGATCTCGCGACGAGATCCTCTCATAGTGGTGGAGTGTTGTAACGCCCCGAGACTGATGTGCCAGGTGTCCTCCAGTTATTCATTGTTGTTGCCTTGTCATTGCTTGCGTGTCATGCATTTCATATCATCATCATGTGCATTTCATTTACATACATGTTCGTCTCATGCATCCGAGCATTTTCCCCGTTGTCCGTTTTGAAATCCGGCGCTCCTATGTCACCTGGTGTCCCTTTCTACCTCTTTTCGTGTGCGGGTGTTAAACATTTTCGGATTGGACCAAGACTTGTCATGCGGCCTTGGTTTACTACCGGTAGACCGCCTGTCAAGTTTCGTGCCATTTGGACTTCGTTTGATACTCCAACGGTTAACCGAGGGACCGAAAAGGCCTCATGTGTGTTGCAGCCCAACACCCTCTCTAGCTGGCCCAAATCCCACCTAAACCCCTTCTATCATCTAGAGCGTTCGATCACGATCGCGTGGCCGCAAACCGCACCTCATTTGGACACTCCTAGCGCCCTCTACCTATATATAGGTGCCTCCCCCTTCATTTTCGCGGACTAAAACCCTAGATCCATCTTCCCCGCGCCGCCGGACATGTCCGCCCGACGGCCGGACACGTCCGCCCGACAGCCGGACACGTCCGCCTCCTCCCACGCCACTCAGGTACCACCACATGTCGCGCCGCCGTTCCCCGCAACCGCAGCCCGCGAGGCCCACGACCGGCCCGCACGAGCCGCGTCCGGGCCCGAGCCGCCAGATCCGTGCCACTGCCTGGCCGTTCGTCCACTTCCTCGCCGGAGCCGGCAATCGCCGGAGTGCTCCGCCACCGGAGCTTCACCGCCGCGCCTCCCGCTCTTCTCGCTACGCTGCCGCCCCATCCCGCCTGGCACCGCCCGTCCGCGCCGCGGCCTCGTCGTCCCTGCCGCGCAACGTGCCCGCCGGTGACGCCCAGCGCCGTTCCTCGGTGGCCGTAGCCGAGCTCCGCCACGGCCGGCCCGCTCCTCCTCACCGGCCGCGCACTGCCGCCCTTCCTCGGCCGGAGTTGCCCCTCGCCGGCAACCTGCGCTCCAGCGCTGCCGCGCCCCTCGCCGAGCCTCGCCGGTGCATCAGCTCCCCACCGCACTCGCCGGAGTTCGTCTCGCCGGAGTTCCTCTCCGGTTAGATCCGGAGAAGATGGATGAGATCCACCAATCCCGCCATCCAAACACCGTCTCCGTCCCGGATCTGTTCGTCCCGCTTCTCTTCGTCCCGCGTTGACTTTCGCGGAGGTAAAATTCCACAAAGTCCCCGAAGATTCTAGATTCATATGCCCATATTCAACGCAACGTAACTCTGCATCCGTAGCTCCGATTCATGCGTGTAGCATATCAAAATGTTCGCCTCGACAAGTACATCAGTTCATCTCATTGCATCATTTTCATTTGAGCTCATCTTGATGCCCGAAATGCTGTTTGAAGAGGGATATGTGAGTAATTTGTCCGATCTGTTTCAGCAAATGGCATTTTCTCATTTTTGCCATGATTAATGTGTGCATGCTATGACCCTGAGCTCTACATTTGTTTTTTATATGCCATGCCGTATTTGTAGAGGTGCTTACCATGTATTTTTGTGACATTTGTGGTGACTAGCACAAGCTTGCAAAGTAGCGTAATCGGTAATGCTGATTTCAGGGACTTAGAATTTCACCAAGTCCTTGTCCTGTTTTTGTCTTTATGCCATATGTTGATGTTTGTTTCCTAGTGATCCGTGCCTCTTTTGAGGATGACCATTAAGGATGTTTTGTTAACATTGTGGTTCTCTATCCATCCAGGTCTTTGTTTGCATTTATAGAGCACCCTAGCTTGAGTCAATCGAGCTCTACTTTTGCTATATCGTGATCCTGGCAGATTGTTGACATATTTAGCGATTTTGCCGAGGATGTTGCTATTGATCCATGCAGGCTATGTTGTTGTTGTTGCCATGTCTGGATTATATGCCATGTATTCTTGATGGGTGTATTCTTAGTTTGTCATGCCATGCTTTGTAGTGAGTGCATCGAGCTCGGAAACATGCCTACTCGTTAACTATTTTGCATGCTCCAGTTTTTCACCAAGTCTGAATCTGTTTATGTTTTTGCCTTGTTCACATGCTTGCAATTGTATTTTCTGATCCCTTTTGGCTCAAGGTCACTAAGGGACTTTTGTTAAGTGCTCTAAGTAGCTTCATGCAATGCATTGATTTGCCATGTTATATTCCTGTAGCATATAGTTTTCATGATCTAAAGTGTGCTTCCTGATGATAAATTCTAGACTTGTGTTAATTTCACTAAGTCTGAAACCTGTTATCATTTGCACTTTTGCCATGCTTGTTTGAACCTGTTAATGGATGAATTAGTTGTAGCTCAGTGTTCATCTTTTGTCAAGCATCATGAGTGGATCCCTGTCATGCATTTTTTTGCCATGTTTGGGTGCTGTAGCATATTTAGATTGATGCATTTAGTTGGTCACTTGCTGATTATCGCAGACCGGTGTCATATTTGTTTTACTTGCCATTTCCAAACCGTGCATCCGATTCCGGTGATCTCTATATCGATTTCAACCGAAATCACCTCACCTTTCCAGTGGCACTCTTGGATATCCAAGTTGAGGCCAGGTTCAATCATTCCTTTCCAAATCTTGCATATGCATCGCATACCACATCCCGCATATCATACCATGTTCGTGTGTTGGTTGTTTACTATGTTGTGTGTTTCTTTCCGGTGTTGCTTCTTCGGGTTTGTTCCGATAACGTCACGTTGGTGAGGACCCATTCGACTACGTCCGTTTGTCTTCTTCATGGGCTCGTTCTTCTTCCTTGCGGGATTTCAGGCAAGATGACCATACCCTCGAAATCACTTCTATCTTTGCTTGCTAGTTGCTCGCTCTTTTGCTATGCCTATGCTGCGATACCTACCACTTGCTTATCATGCCTCCCATATTGTTAAACCAAGCCTCTAACCCACCTTGTCCTAGCAAACCGTTGTTTGGCTATGTTACCGCTTTGCTCAGCCCCTCTTATAGCGTTGTTAGTTGCAGGTGAAGATTCAAGTTTGTTCCTTGTTGGAACATGGAGATGTTGTTCCTTGTTAGAACATGTTTACTTGTTGGGATATCACAATATCTCTTATTTAATTAATGCATCTATATACTTGGTAAAGGATGGAAGGCTCGGCCTTATGCCTGGTGTTTTGTTCCACTCCTGCCGCCCTAGTTTCTGTCATATCGGTGTTATGTTCCCGGATTTTGCGTTCCTCACGCGGTTGGGTTATATTGGGAACCCCTTAACAGTTCGCCTTGAATAAAACTCCTCCAGCAAGGCCCAACATTGGTTTTACCATTTGGCACCTAGCCTTTTCTTTCCCTTGAGTCGGCCGGCTCAAGGGTCATCTTTATTTAAACCCCCGGGCTAGTGCTCCTCTGAGTGTTGGTCCAACCTGTCAGCTGCCGGTGGCCACCAGGGGCAACTCTGGGCTGGCCTACCGGAACCTTGGACAATCCAGTGTGCCCTAAGAAAGAGATATGTGCAGCTCCTATCAGGATTTGTCGGCACATTCGGGTGGCTTTGCTAGTCTTGTTTTACCATTGTCGAAATGTCTTGTAGCCGGGATTCTGAGTCTGATCGGGTCTTCCCGGTAGAAGGAATATCCTTCATTGACCGTGAGAGCTTGTGATGGGCTAAGTTGGGACACCCCTGCAGGGTTTTGAACTTTCAAAAGTCGTGCCCGCGGTTATGGGCAGATGGGAATTTGTTAATGTCCGGTTGTAGAAAACCTGAAGTTGACCTTAATTAAAATACATCAACCGCATGTGTAACCGTGATGGTCTCTTCTTGGTGGAGTCCGGGAAGTGAACACGGTGTTGGAGTTATGCTTGACGTAGGTTGTTCTAGGATCACTTCTTGATCATAGTTGTTCGACCGTGCTTTTGCCTTCTCTTCTCGCTCTCATTTGCGTTGTTAGCGACCATATATGCTAGTCGCTTGCTGCAGCTCCACCTCATACCTTTTACCCTACCTATATGCTTAAATAGTCTTGATTGCGAGGGTGCGAGATTGCTGAGTCCCCGTGGCTCACAGATACTTCCCAAAACCAGTTTGCTGGTGCCGATGTTACCGAGCAGGTGACGTAACCAAGCTCAAGGAGGAGCTCAATGAAGATCTTGTTCTTTGTGTTATTTCATTCTAGTTGATCAGTAGTGGAGCCCAGTCGGGACGATCGGGGATCTGTGTAGCTTTTGGGGTAGTCTTCTTTTACTTTGGGTTCCGTAGTCGGACCTTGTGTGTATCTGGATGATGTAATGCTTTATTCTTGTAATTGTGTGAAGTGGCGATTGTAAGCCAACTATGTATCTTTTCCCTTATTGTATTACATGGGTTGTTTGCGAAGATTACCTAACTTGTGACATTGCTTTCAATGTGGTTATGCCTCTAAGTCGTGCTTCGATACGTGGGAGATATAGCCGCATCGAGGGCGTTACATGTGAGGCCGCAGGTGGCAGAGGAGGAGGAGGCAGAGTGCGACCGTGTCATAATAGGCAAGCTGGCCGGCGCGGTTTGGCCTGAAGGATCTTTCGCCAACTCTTCCGACATATGGCAGTAGTGGTGGTTTTATATCAACGAGCGCGGGGCCCTAAGTGCCACACCTGCGTTTCGGCCCGGCCCTCCAATTCAGCTCGCTTCGTTGGTCAATAAGGGATTGGACTGGGGATCCATCAATGAAGTGCAAACTCTGCAAGGTCGCATCCGGAGCCTCACCGAGAAGGGCATTGATCTTATGAGAGTCGTTCAAATAATGCTAGTCCGCCGGATCCTGCCATGTCAGCGGCGGCCTCTTCGTATCTGGGAGTTTAACCCAGAAGGGCGGCGGACTCTACAACACTTCTTCGGCACTACGCATGAAGGAATGTGGGAATTATATTTCAGGGAACGAGAGCAATGGCCAGACACCACCAAAGATGTTGGCCTTGACTGCAATCATCCGAACACTCCGGTAAGTATTCAATATCCGAGAACCTTCCATTCAGACATCTCTTAACAAGATACTGAATGATCTGTCCCTGTACAGTACTGGATAAAGAAAGCGGTGCTAATCTAGTGTCCAGCGCCTCTTCCCGAAGGCCCTGCGACCGACCTGCTGATGAGAATGCTGATCCCAACACCGTACCAGGTGGCTACGTTCGGGGGAACCGAAATCCTTTTTCCCAAGGGCAAGAGTGCAGAGGGGGCCCTCCAGGGCAAGAAGAGGGTCCCCCCGAAGTTCAGGAGGGGAATCTTTCCAAGAGAGGAAAAACGATGTCGTCGGGCAGCTTAGGCCGGGCGAGCGAGGCTGCCGTAGAGTTTGATGACAAGCACGAACCTCGAGGCAGACCGTAAGCGAGACTGGGGTACTTTAAACGCACCTCATTCTTTTCCTATTAGTGACGTAATCAGTTGATATATGTTCGTCCATGCAGGTTAACGCCTGGTGCTTCTCAATCGTCCTCCTCCTCGGGAGATCTTCTTCTGGAGATGATGGAGAGTGACATGCCTTCTCTGGCCACATCGCCCATTAGGGGACATGATACCGAGGTATCGTCCCGACGGGCTCCTCCTGAACACCAAGTAGTGCAGGAAGCAAAGAAGGTGCTACCCGAAGGCGGTGCCTCTGTCACTCGGGGTTCCGGGATCAAGACTGGCGTCCCCGAACCGTTCGGTTTACAGCCGGAGACGATTCTGGAGGCAAGTAAGCGGGTTCCTTCACAGGAATGTCGTACTCCGGCAGCAGTTTCGGAAGACCCAGGAGCGTCGGACATGCTGACGGGCTTGCTACGTCGAGCATCCATTTCAGAAGATCACCGTACCTTGATGGCTACGGTGGTTAAAAGGGTTCTATCTGCGAAGAGTGGATTGAACGAGGCCTTTACGAGCCTTCTAAGAGGTTTTGAGGTTTGTGATGTAGTTTTGTCAATTGAATTTTATTAACATAATGCACCTGTTGTTATGTAGTAGCCCGTGAGACTCGTATTGTCATCCAAGGGAAACAATTGGACGATCAAAGAGATATGCTCAGATACTAACCTTGGTTTAATTTGAAATACAAGCCGCTTCCCCTCTTATGGCTGCCCAGAATACGGAAGTGGCCAAACTGCAGCAAAAGCTGGATATTGCGGAGGATGACCTTGCATTGATCAACACGCGTCTTGATGACTCGCAAGGTATGTATTTCGAGCATTCTTTACACCAGTGTGCTTGACATGGGAAAGTGCTTTATATGAAATGCGCATGAAATGCAGATGGTAATGCCGCCGTGGAGGCTCTTCGGGCGGAGCTAGTCCGGGCCAAGTGTAACACCCTCAATGCGACTATATCTCCCACGTGTCGAGGCACGACTTAGAGGCATAATCGCATTGAAGGCATATGTCGCAAGTTAGGCAATCTTCACAACATCCCATGTAATATAAATAATAAAAGTGGAGATAACATAGTTGGCTTACACTCGCCACGTCAATCAAGGTACATAAATAACATTACATCATTCAAACACTCATGCCCCGACAACGGCGCCAAAATAAAGATAACCCAACCTGCGACACGGTCCCAATCACCCCCAACTGGGCACCACTACTGATCATCAGGAAAGGAAACATAGTAACATTGAGAGTCCTCGTCGAACTCCCACTTGAGATCAAGCGCGTCACCTGGAGCAGAATCATCAGGCCCTGCATCTGGTGTAATAGTAATCTATGAGCCACAGGGACTGAGCAATCTCACACCCTCGCGATCAAGACTATTTAAGCTTATAGGTAAGGCAAGGTAAATATGTGGAGCTGCAGCAAGCGACTACCAAATATGGTGGCTATCCTGTTCGCAAAAGAGAGAGAGAAGAGGAGGCAAAGCGCGAGCGAGAAACTAGAGAACAACCTGTGCAAACATTACTCCAACACCGTGTCCACTTCCCGGACTCCGCCGAGAAGAGGCCATCACGGTAACACACTCAATTGATTCATTTTAAATAGGTTAAGGTTCAAGTTATCTACAACCGGACATTAACAAATTCCCATCTGCCCATAACCGCGGGCATGGCTTTCGAAAGTTCAAATCCCTGCAGGGGAGTCCCAACTTAGCCCATGACAAGCTCTCACGGTCAACGAAGGAATAGACCTCCTCCCGAGACGTTCCGATCAGACTCGGTACCTCGGTTCTTCAAGACACTTCGACAGGTTAAAACAAGACCAGCAACACCACCCAGATGTGCCGACAAATCTTGATAGGAGCTGCACATATCTCGTTCTCAGGGCACACCGGATGAGCAAGACGTCGGGTAGGCCAGCCCAGAGTTGCCCCTGGTAGCCCCGGACATCGCTCGGTTGGACCAACACGCAGAGGAGCACTGGCCCGGGGGGGCTAAAATAAGATGACCTTCGGGCTCCGGAAACCCAAGGGAAAAGAGGCTAGGTGGCAAATGGTAAGACCAATGTTGGGCATTGCTGGAAAAGCTTTAATCAAGGCGAACTATCAAGGGGTTCCCATTATAACCCAACCGCGTAAGGAACGCACAATCCGGGAACATAACACCGATATGACAGAAACTAGGGCGGCAAGAGTGGAACAAAACACTAGGCGAGAGGCCGAGCCTTCCACCCTTTACCAAGTATATAGATGCATTAAGATAACATGGCAATATAATGATATCCCAACAAGTAAATAGGGTTCCAACAAGGAACGGTCTCCAATCTTCACCTGCAACTAGCAATGCTATAAGAGGGGCTGAGCAAAGTGGTAACATAGCCAATCAACGGTTTACTAGGACATGGTGGGTTAGAGGTTTGACATGGCAATTTGGGAGGCTTGAAGGCAAATGGTAGGCATCATAGCATTGGCATAGCAAAAGAGCGAGCAATCTAGCATAGCAAAGATAGTAGTGATTTTGAGGGTATGGTCATCTTGCCTGCAAAGTGGTCAGAGTTGACTGGATCCTCGAAAGCAAACTCAATAGGCTCCTCGTTAGCGAGCTCATCTCCCAGCTCTACCCAAACAATACAAACAAGCAAACGGAACACAATCAACCACAGGCAAAGCTCAAACAATATGATGCAAAGATGGTATGCTATGCGGGATGCGATGCGGGATGCATATGCAAGATTTGACAAGGGATGCATGAACCTGGCCTCAACTTGGGAATCCAAGTGTGCCACTGGAAATATGAGATGAAATCGCTTGAAAACGATATAAAGAACGCCGGAATCGGAGTTACGGTTTGGAAATGGCAAGCTATTCAAATATGACACCAGTCTGTGATTTACAGCAAGTAGCCATCTAAATGCAATGAGATGAACAAGCTACAGCACCCAAACATGACAACAAAATACATGGCAGGGATGCATTCATGATGCTTAACAAAAGTCTAGCACTGAGCTACGGCCAATTCATCCATTAACAGGTTCAAACAAGCATGGCAAAAATGCATATGGCAAACAGATTTCAGACTTAGTGAAATTAACACTTGTCTGGAATTTCAGATCAGGTAGCACTCTTCGGAGCATCAAAACTACATGCTGCAGGACCTGAACATGGTAAAGTAAAGCATGGCATGGAGCTACTCAAAGAGCTTAACAAAAGTCCCTTAGTGACCTTGAGCCAAAAGGGATCAGAAAATACAATTGCAAGCATGTGAACATGGCAAAAACATAATCAGTTCTCAGACTTAGTGAAAACTGGAGCATGCTGAAAACAGATATCAAGTAGGCATGTAATCAGTTCTCAGACTTATTGAAAACTTCGATGCGCTCACTACGGAGCAAGTAATGACAAACTAAGCATACACCCATCAAGAATACACAAAATACAAGCTAGACATGGCAAGAACAATAGCATAGCATGCACGGATCAACTACAACATCATCGGCAAAATCGCTAACAAGTAGACAATCTGCCCAGATTCACAAAGTAACAAAAGTAGAGCTGGATTGACTCAAGCTAGGGTGCTCCATAATTGAAAACAAAGACATGGATGGATAGAGCACTACAATATTAATAAAACATCCTTACTAATCATCCTCAAAAGAGGCACGGATCACTAGGAAACAACATGAACATATGGCCATATGAAATAAACAGCTCAAGGACTTAGTGGAAATGCTAAGTCCCTGAAATCAGCATTACCAAGTGCCTCACTTTGCAAGCTTGTGCTAGTCACCACACACATCACAAAAATACATGGGTTGCACCTCTGGAAAGATGGAAAAACCCTTAACAAAACATATGTAGAGCTCATGGGCATAACATGCACACAATAATCATGGCAAAAATGACAAATATCTAAATGGAGTAGCAGATCTGACAAATATCTCAAGTATCACTCTTCCAACAGCATTGAGGGCATCAAGATGACCTCAAATGAAAATGATGCAATGGAACGAAATGATGTACTCTCTGAGATGAACATTTTGATATGCTATATTCCCACAACACAGTTACGGATGCAAAGTTACGATGCGTCAAAGTATGCAAAATTTACTAGAAGAGGGGGGGAAGTCAACCCTAATGGATCTAGGGTTTTCCAGATCTGGCGGTACTGTTCACGGGAGCACGCGAACTGAGGATGGACGGAGGATCTTGGCGCCAGATCCGGTGGTTAGAGGTTGCCGGGGTGCGCCGGCGACGGAGAGGAGGGCGGCGGCGTCGGGCGCGGTCGCTGGCGCTGCGACCTGGGCGGCGGAGCGGCGAGCGCCGGCGTCGAGGTGGCACGGCGAGGAGGTGACCGGACGAGGTGGCAGTGGCCGGCGATCGGGCGCGGCGGCGCTGGCCGGTGAAGGGCGGCGCGCGGCGTTGCGGGCGAGGAAGAGACGAAGGCACACGACGACGGAGGGAGTGGGCCGCGGGGGCGAGTCGGGCCGAGCGGTCCTCGCGGCGGAGGAGGGCGGCGGTGCCACGTGGCAACTTGCCACTGGTGCGGAGCGGCAATGCGGCTTCGTCCGCCCAGGACGGACGTGTCCGGCGGCGGCGCGAGGGGATTTTTAGGGTTAGGGAGAGAGGAGATCCGCGAATTCTCGAGGAGGACCTATTTATAGGCATAGAGGGAGCTAGGAGAGTCCAAATGAGGTGCGGTTTTCGGCCACGCGATCATGATCGAACGCTCTAGATGATGGAGGAGGTTTAGGTGGGTTTTGGGACAAATTGGAGGGGTGTTGGGCTGCAACACACAGGAGGCCTTTTCGGTCCCTCGGTTAACCGTTGGAGCATCAAACGAAGTCCAAATGGTATGAAACTTGACAGGCGGTCTACTGGTAGTAAACCAAGGCCGCTTCGCAAGTCTCGGTACAATCCGGAAATGTTTAATCCCCACAAACGAAAGAAAGGTAGAAATGACCACCGGAGGAGAACGAAGCGCCGGAATGCAAAATGGACAACGGGGAAAATGCTCAAATGCATGAGATGAACACGTATGCAAATGCAATGCACATGAAGACATGATATGAGATGCATGACAACGACAACAACACACGGAGAAAAAAAAACGAACCCGAGAAAATAAAATAACTTAAAGCCGGAAACGTCAAGAGTTGGAGTACAAATTGGGAAAGTCATATCCGGGGTGTTACAACACTCCACCACTACGAAAGGATCTCGTCCCGAGATCTAGGACTGAAAGAACGCCGGGTACTCAGAACGGAGGTGATCCTCGCGTTCCCAGGTAGCTTCACGGTCGGAATGGTTTGACCACTTGACTTTGAGAAATTTGATTGACTTGTTGCGAGTCTTGCGTTCAGTCTCTTCGAGAATAGCAACGGGGTGCTCACGATAGGAGAGATCTTCTTGGAGCTCAATGTCCTTGAAGTTGACGGTGCGGTCAGGAGTCTTGAAGCACTTTCGGAGCTGAGAGACATGGAACACATCATGAACATTTGCAATGTTTGAAGGAACACATCTCGAATGACTTTGCACATTTCCTCTGCCTCTGTGATTAAGACATTACCCAAAAGTTGACGTTCACCGGTTTCAGACTAGTTGAGAGGGGTACGGCACTTCCTGCCATACAGAATTTCAAATGGGGCCTTGACCGAACTTGCTTGAAAACTGTTGTTGTAGGAGAATTCAGCATAAGGAAGACAATCCTCCCACTTCATGCCGAAGGAGATCACACAAGCCCTGAGCATATCTTCAAGAATCTGGTTGACACGCTCGACTTGACCGCTAGTTTGGGGATGGAAAGCTGTGCTGAAGCGGATGTTGGTGCCCATGGCCTTCTGAAAAGAATCCCAAAACTTGGAGGTAAAGATGCTGCCACGATCTGAAGAGATCACTTGTGGAATACCGTGCAGAGAGACAATCCGAGAGGTATAGAGTTCCGCCAATTGAGCTGCAGTGATTGACTCTTTGATAGGCAGAAAGTGAGCCACTTTGTGAGTTTGTCGATGACAACGAATATAGCATCATTGCCACGCTTGGACTTTGGAAACCCAGTCACGAAGTCCATTTCAATGTGGTCAAACTTCCATTCTGGAATGGCAAGAGGTTGGAGGAGACCAGCTGGCCTTTGGTGTTCTGCCTTCACTCTTCTGCAGACATCGCATTCATTCACGAATTGAGCAATCTCGCACTTCATTCGAGTCCACCAATAAGCCTGCTTGAGGTCCTTATACATCTTCATGCTCCCAGGGTGGATGGAGAGGAGAGAATTGTGAGCCTCGTTCATGATCACTTTACGAAGTTCACCTTTGTGTACAACAATACGATCCTCGAAGAAGAGAGTGTCCTTGTCGTCAAGGCGGTAGCACTTGTACTTGGGTTGACTCTTGGCAATCCCAATCTTCACCTTTTTCACCATAGCATCGAGAAGCTGAGCTTGGCGAATCTGGTCTTCCAAGGTAGGAGAGACTTGAAGGTTGGCGAGGAAACCTTGAGGAACAACTTGCAGATTAAGTTTGTGGAAAGCTTCACAAAGCTCGGGTTGATAAGGCTTGAGAATCAGACTGTTGTAATAAGCCTTTCTGCTCAATGCGTCAGCAATCACATTGGCCTTGCCTGGAGTATACTCGATACTCAGATTATACTCTTGAATCATTTCGACCATCGAGTTTGCCTGAGGTTGAGATTAGGCTGAGTGAAGATGTACTTGAGACTCTTGTGGTCAGTGAAGATGTCCACTTTTCTTCCCAATAAGAGATGTCTCCAAGTCAAAAGAGCATGCACAACTGCCGCCAACTCGAGATCATGAGTGGGGTAGTTCTTCTTATTGGGCGTCAATTGGCGAGAGGTATAAGCAACAACTTTCTTCTCTTGCATCAACACTGCGCCAAGACATTGGAGAGAAGCATCACAAAAGACCTCGTACGGCTTGGATTCATCAGGCGGAGTCAGAACTGGAGCAGTGATCAATTTCTCTTTCAAAGTGTTGAAAGCAATGTCACACTCCGGAGACCAAACGTACTTGACATGCTTCTGGAGAAGATTTGAGAGAGGCTTCGCGATCTTAGAAAAGTTTTCAACGAATCTTCGACAGTAGCTTGCGAGACCGAGGAAGCTACGGAGTTGCTTCACATTCTGAGGAGGTTCCCAATTCACAATTGCAGACACCTTCTCAGGATTCACCGCAATGCCCTTGGCAGAGATGATATGACCAAGATAAAGAACCTCATCGAGCCAAAATTCACACTTGGAGAACTTGGCGTAGAACTGATGTTCCCTCAGCTTATCAAGAACCAAACGCAAATGCTTGGCATGATCTTCCTTGTTCTTCGAGAAAACCAAAATGTCATCGAGATAGACCAAAATGAAGTCATTGGTGTAGGCGTTGAAGATGAAGTTCATCATGCGAGAGAATGTCGGAGGAGCGTTGACGAGGCCAAAAGACATGATGGTGTATTCGTATGAACCATAGCTTCTCCTGAAAGTCGTCTTGGGAATATCTTGCTCACGGATTCGAATCTGATGA
Organism: Triticum aestivum; assembly: GCF_018294505.1. Classification (NCBI taxonomy): domain Eukaryota; kingdom Viridiplantae; phylum Streptophyta; class Magnoliopsida; order Poales; family Poaceae; genus Triticum; species Triticum aestivum. The sequence continues at coordinate 260,444,113 of NC_057809.1, read as the reverse complement.
TAACCCATACGGAGATCAAGCTTGGAGAATACTTGGGCACCTTTGAGTTGTTCAAACAACTCGTTGATGTTGGGAAGTGGGTATTTGTTCTTGATGGTCTTCTTGTTCAATGGACGGTAATCAACACAAAGTCGGTCCGTTCCATCCTTCTTCTTCACAAAAAGAACACCACAACCCCATGGGGAAGAACTAGGCCGGATGAGACCCATTCTTTCTTGAATATCGAGTTGCTTCTTCAGCTCCTTCAACTCTTCAGGTCCGAGCTTGTAAGGATGCTTGCACACTGGTTCCGTGCCAGGCTCAAGATCAATAATGAATTCAACTGGACGGTGCGGAGGCATTCCTAGAAGCTCTTCTGGAAAGACGTCTTGATATTCGCAAACGACTGGAATTTGCGAGATAGCATCCAGTTCACCCTTTTCATTGAGAGAAAACAGATGGATGGTATCATCACGAGCGGCAAACACAATTACATCCTCAGATGAATGAGTCAATTGAATCTGCCTGGTTGCACAGTCAAGATGTGCCTTGTGCTTAGAAAGCCAATCCATCCCGAGAATAAGATCAATATCCGAGTTGCCAAGAACCATTGGAGAAGAAAGGAACTTGTAGTCGCCCAAGGTGATAGTAACGTCCGGAGCCATCATTTTAGTGTTCATGAACAAACCCGGAGAAGAAACCGCTATCGGCTTAGGCAAATCAATAGTATGCACATCATGCATGGATGCAAAAGGCTTCGATAAAAATGATAAAGATGCACCAGTGTCAAAAAGAACTCTTGCGGGAATGTCATTAATAGGAAGGTTACCCATGATCACATCTGGTGAGTCCTCTGCCTGAGCTGCATTCAGCAAGTTGACCTTGGCGGACTTGGTGTTAAGCTTGACCATAGCTGTACTTGTCGATCTGACAGGAGGAGGAGGAGGGAGATGCCTCTGGTTGAAACACTTGTTGGCATAGTGACTCTTCTGTTGGCACTTGTTGCACGTGACCTCTGAAAGCGGACGGTGATACGGAGCACTCGATCTTGGAGCTTGAGACGAAGTCTTGTTCTGAAAGCCAGGGTTGGGTGGGTGGGAAGATCCACTGCCACCTTTGCTCTTCTGCTGATACGGCTGATGGAACGGAGGAGGAGGAAGCCAATACTTCTGCTTCTTGGCCACTTGAGTAGAGGAAGAAGGAGTAGCATCTCTGGCTCGCTTCTTGGACGCATCACACCTCAGTTGAGCGGCCTCTTGCTTCAATGCCATGTTGTAGAACTCATCGTATCTCAAGGGCTCAAAGAGAACAAGAGCTAGCTGAATTTCTTCTCTGAGACCACCCCTGAACTGGTATATCATGCTCTTCTCATCAGGTACGTCCTGCTTGGCAAAGCGGGCGAGCTTCTGAAACAACTTGTTGTAGTCATAGAAAGACAAAGAGCCTTGCTTTAGGTTGCGGAATTCCTCACGCTTGCTTTCAACCACGCTCTGAGGAATATGATGAGCTCTGAAATCTTGACGGAATTCATCCCAAGTGATAACACGTGCACCTCTGGAATCCTTGTATTGCTGGAACCATTCTGCAGCTTGATCTTTGAGTTGGAAGGAAGCGAACTTGACAAAGTCCTCAGGCCTGACGTTACTGCACTCGAAATGCTTGCACAGATCCACGAGCCAATCGTCAGCATCGGTTGCGTCAACACAATTGCTGAAAGTCTTTGGCCCGTTAGCAAGGAACTAGTTGAGTGTAGCAAAGTGATTCTGATTGTTGCCTTGGTTCCCTTGGTTGCCTTGATTACGCTCTTGAAGAATTTGCATGATCAACTGCGCGTTTGCATTGGTTGCGGCCATCACAGCTTGCCATGCCTCCGGAGGAGGGGGAGGTGGTGGTGGATCAGGATTCAGAGTCATGCGCGTTGGAGGAGCCATCATGAAGAGGTTGACATCCATTAGCACATTGATAGACAAATATTGAAGCTGAAACCAACAGAATGAAAATTGCAACATATAGTCTTCACATCCGAACAAAATGAACGAATGCATTCCTCTTGAAATGTTCACATATCCATAAATTGAGAAGCCACTCAGAATTTAGGTAGAGAAATAAATCAACAAGGTACGGATCAAGAACGAATAATCGGTAAGAAATCCCAATCTCAAACCAAATATTCGTGGAAGAAGAACTAGAGCTACAAGAATTCCCACCTATGAAACTCCCGAACCTTTCCGGTTATGCAATCAGGTGTTGGGGATACAGGGGAAGCATAATATCTCACCCAATTCTAGCAAATCCTACATCCAGCTGTATCCATCCTTCAACACATAACCGAGAAAAACTTTGGAAACCATCTACCTCAACCTTCGAAAAGCATCCGTTATACAAGTTATGGCGATACTCCCAAATTCCCGCCCCAGTACTGGGTGGCGTCGAGGTTATCTCACCAACGAACTGCATAAAAGAGATTTTCGATGTCGGCGTACTAGACTCAGGTATTCCAGAACTGCAACGATAAAATTATGACGACAACACCTCAGAGCTCAACTCCCCGGGACACTTCCACAAAACCCCTGACAGGAGGCACCAAGACAATGTTCTCGTCATAAAACCATCGGAACGATTCCAAGATACCCACGTGATCCTAAAAAAAATAATTTTTTTAGTGAAATTTGAGAAGAGAAGAGTCAAAACTCTAGGTCAGGATGCCTTGCCAGAGCGATGAGGAGACTGGGAAGTAAAAAGAATTCCTAAACTCTCCGATATATAATTCCTAAATGACTCAAAACATTTTGCTAGAAACAACTCGGCCGCTAAAAATGATCAAGCAATGGGGCTCCTAAGGTCGGGGAAGGCTCTGATTACCAACTTGTAACACCCTCGATGCGACTATATCTCCCACGTGTCGAGGCACGACTTAGAGGCATAATCGCATTGAAGGCATATGTCGCAAGTTAGGCAATCTTCACAACATCCCATGTAATATAAATAATAAAAGGGGAGATAACATAGTTGGCTTACACTCACCACGTCAATCAAGGTACATAAATAACATTACATCATTCAAACACTCATGGCCCGACTATGGCGCCAAAATAAAGATAACCCAACCTGCGACACGGTCCCAATCACCCCCAACTGGGCACCACTACTGATCATCAGGAAAGGAGACATAGTAACGTTGAGAGTCCTCGTCGAACTCCCACTTGAGCTCAAGCGTGTCACCTGGAGCGGAATCATCAGGCTCTGCATCTGGTGTAATAGTAATTTTTGAGCCACAGGGACTCAGCAATCTCGCACCCTCGCGATCAAGACTATTTTAGCTTATAGGTAAGGCAAGGTAAATATGTGGAGCTGCAGCAAGCGACTACCAAATATGGTGGCTATCCTGTTCGCAAAAGAGAGCGAGAAGAGGAGGCAAAGCGCGAGCGAGAAACTAGAGAATAACCTGCGCAGACATTACTCCAACACCGTGTCCACTTCCCGGACTCCGCCGAGAAGAGGCCATCACGGTAACACACTCAGTTGATTCATTTTAAATAGGTTAAGGTTCAAGTTATCTACAACCGGACATTAACAAATTCCCATCTACCCATAACCGCAGGCACGGATTTCGAAAGTTCAAATCCCTGCAGGGGAGTCCCAACTTAGCCCATGACAAGCTCTCACGGTCAACGAAGGAATAGACCTCCTCCCGAGATGTTCCGATTAGAGTCGGTACGTCAGTTCTTCAAGACACTTCGACAGGTTAAAACAAGACCAGCAACACCACCCAGATGTGCCAACAAATCCCGATAGGAGCTACACATATCTCATTCTTAGGGCACACCGGATGAGCAAGACGTCGGGTAGGCCAGCCCAGAGTTGCCCCTGGTAGCCCCGGACATCGCTCGGTTGGACCAACACTCAGAGGAGCACTGGCCCGGGGGGGCTAAAATAAGATGACCTTCGGGCTCCGGAAACCCAAGGGAAAAGAGGCTAGGTGTCAAATGGTAAGACCATGGTTGGGCATTGCTGGAAAAGCTTTAATCAAGGTGAACTATCAAGGGGTTCCCATTATAACCCAACCGCGTAAGGAACGCAAAATCCGGGAACATAACACCGATATGACGGAAACTAGGGCGGCAAGAGTGGAACAAAACACTAGGCGAGAGGCCGAGCCTTCCACCCTTTACCAATTATATAGATGCATTAAGATAACATGGCAATATAATGATATCCCAACAAGTAAATAGGGTTCCAACAAGGAACGGTCTCCAATCTTCACCTGCAACTAGCAACGCTATAAGAGGGGCTGAGCAAAGCGGTAACATAGCCAATCAATGGTTTGCTAGGACATGGTGGGTTAGAGGTTTGACATGGCAATTTGGGAGGCTTGAATGCAAATGGTAGGCATCATAGCATTGGCATAGCAAAAGAGCGAGCAATCTAGCATAGCAAAGATAGTAGTGATTTCGAGGGTATGATCATCTTGCCTGCAAAGTGGTCAGAGTTGACTGGATCCTCGAAAGCAAACTCAACGGGCTCCTCGTTAGCGAACTCGTCTCCAGGCTCTACCCAAACAAGAAAAACAAGCAAACGGAACACAATCAACCACGGGCAAAGCTCAAACAATATGATGCGAAGATGGTATGCTATGTGGGATGCGATGCGGGATGCATATGCAAGATTTGACAAGGGATGCATGAACCTGGCCTCAACATGGGAATCCAAGTGTGCCACTGGAAAGATGAGATGAAATCGCTTGAAAACTATATAAAGAACGCCGGAATCGGAGTTACAGTTTGGAAATGGCAAGCGATTCAAATATGACACCGGTCTGCGATTTACAGCAAGTAGCCATCTAAATGCAATCAGATGAACAAGATACATCACCCAAACATGACAACAAAATACATGGCAGGGATGCATTCATGATGCTTAACAAAAGTCTAGCACTGAGCTACGGCCAATTTATCCATTAACAGGTTCAAACAAGCATGGCAAAAATGCACATGGCAAACAGATTTCAGACTTAGGGAAATTAACATTTGTCTGGAATTTTAGATCAGGTAGCACTCTTCGGAGCACGCGAACCGAGGATGGCTGGAGGATCTTGGCGCCAGATCCGGTGGTTAGAGGTCGCCGGGGTGCGCCGGCGACAGAGAGGAGGGCGGCGGCGTCGGGCGCGGTCGCCGGAGCTGCGACCCGGGCGGCGGAGCGGCGAGCGCCGGCGTCGAGGTGGCGCGGCGAGGAGGTGACCGGACGAGGTGGTGGTGGCCGGCGATGGGGCGCGGCGGCGCCGGCCGGCGAAGGGCGGCGCGCGGTGTTGCGGGCGAGGAAGAGACGAAGGCGCACGACGGCGGAGGGAGTGGGCCGCAGGGGCGAGTCGGGCCGAGCGGGCCTCGCTGCGGAGGAGGGCCGCGGTGCCACGTGACGACTTGCCACTGGTGCGGAGCGGCGGCTTGGCTTCGTCCGCCCAGGACGGACGTGTCCGACGGCGGCGCGAGGGGATTTTTAGGGTTAGGGAGAGAGGAGATCCGCGAATTTTCGAGGAGGACCTATTTATAGGCATAGAGGGAGCTAGGAGAGTCCAAATGAGGTGCGGTTTTCGGCCACGCTCTAGATGATGGAGGAGGTTTAGGTGGGTTTTGGGCCAAATTGGAGGGGTGTTGGGCTGCAACACACACGAGGCCTTTTCGGTCCCTCGGTTAACCGTTGGAGCATCAAATGAAGTCCAAATGGTACGAAACTTGACAGGCGGTCTACCGGTAGTAAACCAAGGACGCTTGGCAAGTCTCGATCCAATCCAGAAATGTTTAATCCCCACACACGAAAGAAAGGTAGAAATGACCACCGGAGGAGAACGAAGCGCCGAAATGCAAAACAGACAACGGGGAAAATGCTCGAATGCATGAGATGAACACGTATGCAAATGCAATGCACATGAAGACATGATATGAGATGCATGACAATGACAACAACACACGGAGACAAAAACCCAAACCCGAGAAAATAAAATAACTTAAAGCCGGAAACGGCAAGAGTTGGAGTACAAATTGGGAAAGTCATATCCGGGGTGTTACACCAAGGAGCGGGCCCGGCTTAGTGATGCTGCTGCTGAAGAGGCATTGGTTGAACTGAAGGCCGAACAAGCTATGCGATGCTAGGGCGAGGAGAAGGTATCCATGATGACACTCGCTTTGGAGAATGCTACTGGCCACTGTGAATTACTTGAGAAGGAGAATAAAGCATTAACGACTGAACTGGACAAGGCCCGACAGGAGGCAAGAGAAGCGCGATCGGAGTCTAGAGCACTCCGTGAGGAGGTTCGGCAGGCGAAAGAGATAGTTGCTGGAAAGCCTTTTCTGCTACAGATTAAGTTCGGCGACCCGGACTATGCTCAGCTAAACCAAGTGTGGAGTTCTCCGGACGAGTATTTGGACTTGCCGAAGAGTCCTTCTGATGCAGCACGGTATTACCAAGCATGAGCTGGATATGCAACGGAGAAGCTTTTTTGGTCATAGATCTGTGCGCCCGCTGCTGCTCAATGAACAGATGTCCCAATGGGCCGAACTTCATAGGGTATCTGGCGCTGGCATGAAGGAAGTTATAATTCAGCCGTGGCCAACCGAGGCTGTGCCGAGTAGCTATTTCGGCTTGGTGCAAAATCTTGTCGACGTGGTGCCGCGAATCGATGTTGTGAAGCGATCGACATGCATTGAAGGTGCATGGGTGACCCTTGCCTGAGTCAAGACATTCTGGGGAAAGATGAGGGCCATCAACGTCGCCACGAAGGGTCCGCCTAAAGGCAGGGACCGTCCGGAATCGGAGAGTTATTTTGAAGACGTCCTGGAGGCCGCCCGCTTGATAAAGGGTCGATGCTCGAAAAACATAATGTTTGAGTGAGGTGTATGATGATTGTAAGAGACAACTTTATAGTTATCTATTTATGTTTTGCTCGAAGAGCTTGAATTCCTCCTGTGCAGTCGTTTTAATATAATCTGAAAGTTTTCCAGTCGTCGGCGTCAGCCCCCTCATAGGAAGTACGGGGGTGTTCGAAAAAACATTTAATCACTCTTTATCCAACGTCTTGGTCGATGAAGGAGGTGATAATGCGACGAGGCAATCGGACTATAAGGCGTTAACACTTTCACTTAACCATGGGAGTTTTATGGTGGGGCTACGACATAGCCCCTGGTGTGTATGCGGCGTGTGGTGCCTTGCATATCTGATCCGAAAAAGATCCCTCGTGTTACACAGAGAATCGCTAAAGATTCCAATAAGTCGTCAAGTGGTTGTCCAGCTCTCGCCGCATCATGACAGTCAGTTTTCGGCTTTCTCTACTGAGGTGCTCATCCGGTCTAGGCCAGGGCACAATCACAGTAGTTCTCCCTTTACTACCCTAGCCGATAGAGCGGAACGTAGGGTAGCAAACACAGGAGACGGGCAACCCAACTATTGATCCAAGATAATTATTCGGAGCTGATGCATATAAGGCCAAACTTGCGACACCAAAGTACACTATAGAGCTGTTCGAACTTGTAATGGCAGCTCATTCGTTCCCATGTCGAGCCCCTGGCAGGGTATGCCGATGTGTATCCACAGAGCAGCCGTTAAGGCCGTACTTATTGTTGAAAGAGTATGAAAGACTGGTTCGGATGAGACTTACTGAGAACGGAGCGATGTGCCAATGATAAATATATGTATATATATATACATATATATATATATATATAATAAAAAAATAAACCGCGAACCTGGCTATTTTACATGCTCAGGGTCGAGATCAGAGGAAAGAGGGCATAGTACATGACCGGAATAAAGAGTGTGGTCCACAAAAAGTTATTTTGGACCTCCTGTCACACGTCTGCGTCGCCCGTCCTCGAGGAGGGGAATCCTTAACGGAAGTAGCCCCTTAGGTGAGCATACAGATCCGAACTCCGATAGAGTCCGTTGTAGATGTGGTCCAGCTGGTCACCTGTCCGGTAAGCAGATAAAAAACGTTACGGGAATGCTTGTAGGGTGGTCCGTATTGTGCTTTTACCGACGCCCATGGTATCTTGAGTGCGTAGTGATGTGTGTCCCGGGAGTGGTCGAACATTGGAGGGGAACTGTTTCTCGCCCCTGGCGTTCTGCTGGTGAGCTGATCCGTCATGTTTATCGCCTAGTGGCCTCCTCCCCTTGTGGTCAATGTTAAGCTTGCCTGCCTGCTTGAAGACCCAACAATTTCGGTTGGTATGATTGGCTAGCCTATCGGGGTGACCGTGAATCTGACAAGGTCGGTCCAATATTTTGTCAAGGGTGGATGGTCCATCCTGGTTTGCCTTTAGTGGCTTCTTCCATTGACCGGGCTTCGGATTGTGAGATCCGGCGTTCACTGCTGTGTCGCCTATATTACTGCGACTGTTGTGTTCAGTGCGTCATGGCTTTCTGTTGCCATCTCGGATTTCGGAAGTGCCCGGGCCGCTGGCATCGTTGCTTTTACGAGCAAGCCAGTTGTCCTCTCCTACACAGAAGCGGGTCATTAGAGCGGTAAGGGCTGCCATGGATTTGGGTCCTTCCTCGCCGAGGTGACGTGCTAGCCATTCATCCCGGACGCTATGTCTGAAGGCCGCAAGGACTTTTGCGTCTGGATAGTCGACAATTTGGTTCTTTTTGACTAAGAACCTGGTCCAGAGCTCCCTGGCTGACTCGTCGGGCTCCTGGACAATGTGACTTAAGTCATCGGCGTATAATGGTCGGACATATGTTCCCTGGAGGTTGTCTTGAAAGGCGTCTTCCAAATCTTCCAAGTTGCCAATGGAATTTTTTAGCAAACTGTTTAGCCAGTATCGAGCTGGCCCTTTAAGCTTGAGAGGTAGGTATTTAATGGCATGGAGGTCGTCTCCACGGGCCATATGAATATGGAGGAGGTAGTCCTCGATCCATACCGCGGGATCTGTTGTTCCATCGTATGATTCGATGTTGATGGGTTTAAACCTGTCTGGAAATTCATGCTCCATTACTTCGTTAGTGAAGCAGAGAGGGTGTGCGGCTCCTCTATGTTGGGCCACACTATGAAGCACCTCCGGCGGGCTCCATTTACGGTGCTCGAACTGGGCATGGTCGTCTTTATAGCATCCGAATAAGCGGCCATCATCGTCGGTCGGGGTATATCTTCGTGATCTGTACACCGATCTTGTGCGCCCTGCTCTACCCTCTGTGTCTTGGTTGATATCGCAGGTATTCCCCCGAGCTGTGTTGTTTTGAATGCCAAATGGGTTGGTATGGTGCTTTGCTTGGGCTGCTGCTTTGTCTGGGCCGAACTGTGGTCAGCCCGCCGCATTGTTCGATGGTGGTATTGGTTCCATCGCTCTGCCATCGTGTTGAGGGAGCCACCTATTCTTGGGGTGGCTTTTGACTAGGCTGCTAAGGCTGTATTCTTCGGCGGCCAAGACCTCGGTCCATCTATCATTGAGCAAATCTTAGTTTGCTTGAAGCTGCAACTGCTTCTTTCTTAGGCTCCTTGTCGTGGCTATAAGCCGGTGTTTGAAGCACTCCTGCTCGAGAGGTTCTTTTGGTATGACAAAATCCTCATTGCCAAGGGCCTCCTCCTCCACGAAGAGTGGGAGATAATTGCTGTCCTCCGAGTCCCCATACGTGGTATGTTCATCAGAGTTGTCTTGCCCGCCTTCCTGTTCCTCCTTCTCGGGTTCTACCTCAACATGGTCTTTGTTGTCCGGAGTATCATCTTCTCTGGTGCTGGCAGTGTTTTCTCTTGGGCGATTTGACCTAGAGCGCCGGTGTCCGGGCTGTGTACCAGGCGGTTTATTCTCGACCGGATCCTCTTTTTCATCATTGAGAGCGCCGTAAGGTGTGTCTATCTTACACATGTCATACCATAAAGTGGTCACCCTGTGTCGAGCGGGTAGGAAGCTCTGGCCCTGCCCCTTATTGTCGTCCACACCATTGGTGTCTTCGGGGCGGAGGTCTTCAACAGTGGCTACGAAGTGGGTGGCAGGTGGGAAAAAATGCTGGTGGGAAGGGCTCGCCGGTGCCTCCCCTGGCAGAGGACCTACCTCCGTGCAGTGCCTTGCTTCATGTGGCGCGGGGGAGGCCCTGGCTCTAGGCCCCTCCCGCGCAGCCCCCAGTGCACTACTCCCACCGGGGGCAGAGCCACCGCCCTGGGGTCTCCGACTGTTGCCCCAGTTTGGTTCACCTGCAGCCCATGGTTAGCGTAAACTTGCTCCCGAGATGTTGGTTGTACCCCGCCATCATCGTCGCTGAAGGGGTCGGCGAAGCCTCCGAGCGACTCTTGGAAGGAACCCGCTTCGGGCGTTCCGCCCTCCCATCCTGGCTCGGGTAACGGGTTCGGGCCTTCCCCCGGCTTGTACTCCAGGTTCACCATGTTGGGCACGTAGGCGTCCTCGGTCGCCTAGCGAGAGCCGTCGCCTGAGTGCCCATGTGCCTTGCGCCACCAGCTGTGGTGCCTGGCCCTAGTGGCCGCTGGGTGGTGCTCTAGCGCGCCCTCGCGATGGACCGCTAGCGCTTGTTCCCCCTGGCGTCGGCGCCGTCACGACAGGACGGGCTGGGCCAGGGTCTATGTTGGCTTTATCCCCCTAGTGCTCCAGGCGGCGCGCGAGCTGGCCGGGGCCTCGCGCGTGCTTCTGCCACAACCTGCGGCGTGGGCAAGGAGTAGAAAGGCAGCGTACCTCTGGAGGTAGCATCCAACAGCTCATCGACGTGCTCTAGCAGTGCATCATGGCCGCTCTCCGCCAGCCTGCATCGCAGCAGCTCCCGCGGCGCGATGAGCGCGGCTCGCATGTTTGGCTGCTCCCGTTGGGTGTGCGGTCCTGTTGCCGCAGCGTAGCCTGAAGATCTCATTGTGGAGCGCGTGCGCTGCGGCACGAGGATGGAGGGTGCCAGTCCGTGCCGCCCGCGCCTGGCGGTTTTCAGAGGTGTGCGGGCCGCTTGGAGTGCGCAGTTGAGATCTTCTTGAGCGAAAGGAACCGCCCAGACAGGCCAAGCAGCCCAATGGTCGGCGTGAGTCCTCGGATCATCAGACATCGGAACCGCGGGGTGTCGGCGGGTCGATTGATGGAAGAGGGGCTTCGACGCACCCCTACCTGGCATGCCAAATGTCGGATTACGGGTTCCTGCAAACCCTTGAGAGGTTCGAACTCTGGGGTGCGCACGAAGAACACTCTCTCCCCAGCTCGCTCGCTCAATGATTGCACGGCCTAGCTTGACGAACCCAAAGAACAAGAGACAGAGGGGTTTATACTAGTTCGGGCCACCTCGCGGTGTAATACCCTACTCCAGTGTGTGGTGTATTGCCTCGGGGGCTGAGGATGAACTAATACAGTGGATGAATAGCCTTAGGAGTTGAGGTGTTCTTGAGCTCGGTGAGCTGGTGAGTGTGAGGATGATCCAAATGATCCGTCTCCTCCTCTACGGTGGTGGCTAGGTCCTATTTATAGTGGCCTTGGTCCTCTTCCCAAATGTTTAGGCGGGAAGGGATCCCCACAATGACCATGTTTTAACGGGGACATCTAGTACAAGCTATCCTGACAAAAGTAGTCTTCGCCTGCCAAATGCTCTGGTTGTGACACTATTGTGGGCTCTGCGATGACCTCCATCGCGCCGTCCTGCTGGTCTTGGTCTTGTTGCACCAATATGGAAACCTTTGCCTGATGCCTCAGGACTCCTCGCCTGCACTTGCCTCCTTAGCACCAAAGAGGAATTGTTACACTGCGCCCGCTGGCGCTCGCCTGGCCTTAGTCGTCATGGCTCACATCACGTGAACCTCGCGAGGTGCCCCTTGCATAGATATCTCCGCTCCGCGGGAGCCCGCCTAGTGAGGCTGCCCCCAGGGAGGTCGTGGTGTCGTCCGCCTCGTGAAGATTGGCCCCTCGTGAGGGTCTTAAGTTGTTGCTGCTGAAGATGGGTCATGCCGGGCCGTTGATGGAGCCACGCTCGCATGCCGTAGGCAGGCAAGTCTGGGCACCCCCATTCCCAGGACGCCGACAGCAACCCAGTTCTAGGAGTTCCTCAAACCCTTTAGCATTACTACAATAATGCTTACACAGACCCCGAGAAGCAGAATGCTATAAATGTGTAAGCTTATTTATGTCTGCAAAAATATCACTCTGACAAAACCTTAGGAGTAGAGAGACACTGGTCTAATATTATCCTACACAAGCATTATATGTTGTGTTTTTTTGAATCCAGATTCTTGGGCCATTTCTAGCCTCAAGAAGGAAAACCTCCTTTGCGGAAGTTGGACACAATTCAGCATTACAATATCGGCCGACAAGGAACTTTAAGTGAAGAATCTAGATGGTACAAATATAAACTCTTCTATTAACAACAACACTGCGTGATAAGATGTGTTGTACCCCTTACTACCATTCTCATCAATTATTGATTTGTGATGGTCTGCAAGCTATGATTTATGTGCCGATTGGTAGTTTAAATAGTTGTTTGACTCGGCACGCTAGAAGGTGGTTTACAATAGTTTTTCTATATTCTAGTAATAAATAATAATGCCAACAACACAACTTATGCAGAGAGCACAACTTATATTTTTGTTGTATTCATTGAGTTGGGATATTGCTGGTATTGGAGTTTTACATATCCATTGTGAACAATTTTAGACTATTGCAGTGGGCTAGAATTTTATCCTTATGCAATTTTTTATTACATGAAATGACTTAATATAATGGTTGAACAATAATGAATGTAGTAGACAAACGCTTACTTTATACATAGCTACACGGGCTGGTTAAACAATGATGTATAGCTGGACATAGGTGGGTTGCTTAATTGAAGCTAGTTCTTTATCTAACGTTTATTTTTTTACATAATCCATCCGTGTCTATTGGACATAAAGTGTAACCGTTTTTTCAGAAGTCGTATGTCTGACCTACTCACACCTTAATAAGTTTATTTCTTTTGATCCAAAATGTTGAGGAATTGCAAATAGAACATAGTGGTCAACTATAGGTCAATTAGTTCATTCACTATTCTTGGTCAATTATACATGGGCTTGAATTGCATGGAAATATATCTCACCTACATTCTTGACTAAGAAAGTATATACAATCATCGTATTGCTGAAACATAACTCATTCTTACCCGATTTCGTAAGGGCAGGCAGATTTTCATCTTTTTGCTTGCTGGCTGCGTCCTCTTTTTTCTTATGATAAGCAGCTCGCCTCTGAGCCTTTATTTTCTCATTTTTCTTGTCAAGGTCCACTGAGGTTGGTTGACACCCATTAGTGATATCACCGAGAGGTGACAGGGGAACATTTTGCATATTTGCATGTACATTGCTGGTACCATCATCAATATTCGTCCGATATTAACCTTATATTCTAGTATGGAGGGAGTATATATACTATCCTCGTAGTGCCGACACATAAAACATTCTTACCAAATATCATAAGGGCAGACATATTTTCATCTTGTTGCTTGGCGGTAGCCTCCTCTTTCTTCTTTCGAAAAGCAACTTGCTTTCGAGCCTTTATTTGCTCTTTTTTCTCGTCAAGGTATACCGAGGTTGGTTGAAACCCATTAGTGATATCACCGAGAGGGACAGGGTAACATTTTGCACATCTACTTGTACATTTACGGTAGCCTCCTCTTTCTTCTTTCGATAAGCAGCTCGCCTCCGAGCATTTATCAACTCTTTTTTTTCATCAAGGTCCATAGAGGATGGTTGATAAGCATTAGTGATATCACCGAGAGGATGTCGTGGACCATTCTGCTGCCTCTGTTCCTCGTTACCACGTTGCATGCTAGCAAGTTCTTTTGTCATTAAAGATACAATATGTGAGAGTAGTCGAGGCAGGAAAAGTATGAGGTATTTTTTGATCGTATTGACTAAACATTAAATAATCATACCTATCATTGGAAGGGAAGGTTGATTTCATATCGGAGGTTGACCGTACAATCCTCTTTTTTATTCTGATAAGTAGCTCACCACAAGGAGTTTTTCTGCTCCATCATTTCATCTGTTATGTTTATTTTCATTACAGCTCCGGTCGTCATGTGACCGGTTGTTGCATCCGACACAAGTAAAACCTGAAAGGCATCACGACCAGGAGCATGAAAAACTACTAGAACAACAAAAAGCCATAAGCTAGGTTAATGGTTAGAAAATAAAATACTTTAAGCATAAATTAGATTAGATACAAGTCATATGAGGTAATGCCATTTGAACTTTGTGCTTCATCTGTCGCATAATTTCGTGCTAGATTACTTGGAGCCGGCAATGAATCTACATTATATAGGAATGAGATTTGAGGGTTGTCTGCATCATGTAAACTTAACATTGTCAGCATGATTCACACAGTCTTATACCTGGAACCATCGTGTAACTGCCGTCAACATTTTCAGCTACAGGTATGATGCTTGCAGTGTATGCTTCAACATTTGTCCCGCTCGCAAGGCCTGCAACACATTATGCATACAACTTGCATGTGTAGGAATTTCTGATAGAGTGCATCATACATGTAGTTAAGTCCTCTTCTGGTTGATGCTCACTTGCCTTGCTTTTTGAATTCCCCATACGTACCTATGGAATGGTAGCTCCCTGACACAAAATTACTATTGATTGATGGCAAGAATATTTGAAATAGCATGGGTCGAGGTAGCAAGCTAACTACTTGTTGATGTTGCAGGTCAGGCAACACAATATCAAACTTGAAGATTGTGAATGATCATAATTGCTATGTGCTCTAAACTGAGCACGGGAACATTAAGGATTTTACACATGCTTAGGTCTAGAGTGACCTACATGCCAGTTAATGGATCAACACTCTTCTACTTTTTAGTCTTTAGCACCTCTACTCTTAATAGCAGCTTCTGCACATGTAGCAGCTTATTCGATTTCAACAGGATCAATTAATAACAAGTTGAAGATTGAATTATGGCCTACAATGTGATGTTTCCTGAGCATAGAATTTCTCGCTCCCAGAGTGAATTTAATGTCACATATTAGAAAGTAAAGATCATGTGTGTATACACTTTTTATTGCCTGTGTGAGCATGAGTTGGTTGTATGATAAACTGTGTATTGTACAATACCTATATTCCCCACTCTTCGACGGAAGATCCTGGTCGTGATCGGTGGCGGATCCTGGATGCGATCGGCAGCGGGTCCTGGAAGCGATCGTCGGTGGGTCCTAGAACCGTTCGGCGGCAGATCCTGGAACCGTTCGGTGGCTGATCGTCAATACTCAACGAGAACAACGCCGGATCAGGGGATCAGTGTGCAACTCTAGAAGGGGATCGTCGCCAAGGCGTGAAAGTGATCTGTGGTGGACCCTCAACGGGATCGGCTGCACATCGGGCGCGGCTTTGAACTGTGAGGGTGGCGGCGAAGGGAATGAACGGCGGGGACATTAGTGGCGTGGAGGGCAGGAGGGCAGGACATCGGCCAAGGACTCGTGCATGCGAGTGCTTTGAGGGCAGGAGGAATCGCTCGTATGTGCGAGGGACTGGTTAATTTTCGTAGGGTTTTTTTGTAGATTTTTTCACACCATTTTTTTCAGGATCGACCGGAGGTTTGCCGCCTAGACCTAGTGGGTGCATCGCTCTTTTTTTGTTGGTTCACGGGTCCGGGGGGAATCGCTGGGACGTGGGAGGTGGGAAGGAGGACATAAATAAACCGGTGTTGGTGGGACGAAATTTAACCGTGGAACGGAGACTACCAACTGAGACATTAGGAGTAGACATTAGTGCTAACCTTTCATAACATGAAGAAGACAAAATATAAAAAATTCTGTAGAACCACCATGCTGCTATTGGATATACGCTTGATGATCTTAAGGGCATTACTCTCACTCTTTGTCAGCACAAGATTAATATGGAACCTGATGCTAAATCCATTGTTGATCACCAACGAATATTGAATCCTAAGATGAAGGATGCGGTAAGAACTGAAATACTAAAACTACTAGAAAATGGGTCAATCATGTTCATTGTGTCCCTAAGAAAGGAAGTATTACTTTTGTTCCTAATGATAAAAATGAACGTATTCCACAAAGAACAGTAACTGGCTATAGAATGGTAATTGATTTTAGAAAATTAAATAAAGCTACTAGAAAAGATCATTACCCTCTGCCTTTCATTGATAAAATGTCAGAAAGATCGTCAAAGCACACAAACTTTTATTTTCTTCATGGATATTCCGGTTTCTCTCAAATACATGTATCACAACCCGTAGGCAGGCAAGTCTGGGGACCCCCGTTTCCAGGACGCCGACAGTAGCCTCCAAGCCCAAGGCGCGCTTGGACTTGGCTTCGAGGCGAAGACAAGGGGCAAGTGTGGAGCGCCGCAGGCCCCAACAGCTTGCGGCCTCGATTGACGCGTCGCGATTGATGGGATGTGGGCGTCTCCACTTCCCGATGCTGCCTTCGCAACTGCCCGACCGACAAAAGACTGGCGTGGGCTGTATTTCCCTTCATTGCTTTCCAACGACTTGCTCCAGATCCCCTCTCTCCCTCCTTGCTTCCGGAGACTCCAGATCCGCCCGGATCCTCCTTCAAGCCTGCCGCCAATGGCTCCCAAGAAAGCTCGGGCCACTCCCTCATCGTCTTGGTACGAGCCGACGCTCGATGCGCCGAGCGTTTCGGAGAAGAACCTTGCTGTCGTGCTCCTGATGACATCGGAGGGTGATAAGAAGAGAAAGACCATGCTTCGGACTGGCTCCGACGAGCCGGAGGCCTCAGGAAGCACCTTCTACCCCTTCTTCATGAGCAGCATCGTCGCTGGGCTGGTTCCCTCCTTCTCTGAGTTCTTCTACTCCATCCTTAGACATTACAAGATCCACGCTCTCCATCTTCATCCCAACTCCATCCTCCTCCTATCGACCTTAACCTTCTACTGCGAGGCGTATGTCGGGGTGATGCCGTCCGTGGCGCTGCTGCGCCACTTCTTCTTCCTCCGGATCAAGGAGGGCCACTGCTCTAGGTGTGTTGGCTTCATCACGGCCAACAAGACCAACGCCATCTCGAAGGCCGAGGGCTGCAGGGGAAACTGGGTCTTGATGGACGCCAAGCGGGCCCACCCTTGGCTGGTGCTGCCGACGGAGATGTCTGTGTCCCACGAGGCGTGGCTTCGTGCGAAGCTCACTGACTCCCGGGCGACGCATGTGTTGGAGAGGATGACCGCCGACCTGAGGCCTGGTGATTCAAGGGCGACGAAGTTGACGGGGGCCATGATCGTAGAAGAATTCATGAAGCAGCGTGTGGCTCCCCTCCAGTCACGCCCGCACACCTAGTGGGAGCTTGGAGACAAAGGGGACGACCTCCGCCTATGCCCGGAGGCCCTTTCTGATGAGGAGCTGCACTCGACCCTCCGCTCCTTGGTTGGGGACGACCAAGGGTACTCGTCAGACTCCTTCGTTCCCTTGTACCACCGTCTGGATGGGGTGAAGGTTGTCGCTGCTCTGCCCGTCTTCGATGGGCGTGGGCTCGTGCCACCTGCGCCCTCGAACGTCCCGGTGACAACGACTCCGGTGGACGTGTCTTCCGATGAGTCTTGGGCGTAGGAAAAGGAGGAAGAAGAGGAGGAGGAGGAGTGTGACTCGGAGGTGACCCTCGAAGGGGCGGGGGAGACCTCCCCTTTGCGCACGGCCGACATCCTCCGCACCCTGCCCAATGATGATGAAAAGGCCGATGTTCTCCTGGAAAGTGGGGAGCTGCGCGTGGCAGGGGGCTCCACAGGGTCCAAGGTCAGTCCTCGGAGGAGGTCATCGGCCGAGGTTCCGATGAGGGGAAGGTCGGCACTGATCTCCCAAAACGACGCCCCCGTTGTGATGGTGCCTGGAGCTGCTTCCGGCCTATCTGCTGCCCCATCTTCAGCGCCTGGAGGCCGCGCGCCCGCACCTTAGGCGGCGAGGCTCTCAGGCTTCAAGCTTAGGAAGCGGAGAGACTATGCCGCGGTGGACCAGTAAGTTTCTCGTCCTGCCCTGTCCTTGCTTTTGCTGCTGATTCTTGACGCTTCTTCGTTGCGCAATTAGGCCGACACCCGCGGCGAAGAAGAGGAAGGAGGAAGTGGCGGTACTTCTCAGGACCAAATCGCCTTCAGCGGCCGCACCCTCCTCCGCGGGGAACGGCAGTGAGAGCGCTCGCGCTTCCCCGGCTTGATCGTCCTCGCGAGACATGGTGGAGCGTCCTCCACAGGGGGCAGCCCCCATAGCCCCGCTGGCTCCGGAGGTGCCGACGTCCGGCTCGGTTCCTGGGGTCCCCCAAGTCCAGGAGCTCCTAGCCTCTCAGGCCATGGTGACGATGTTGTCTCCTCCTCCTTCTGCCGCACTACTCACCTTGGATCCTTCCGCCTCCCCTAACATCCTGGAGCGCGCTCTCTCCGCGCTGACCCTGCTGCGAGGGGATCTGCAAGGCACCAACCGTCACCTGGCGGCCGGGCGCCTGGAGCTGATTTCAGGCTGCCTTCACTCCTATCCGTCCATCCGGGCGGCATTGAGCCGAGCTGCGGCGGCCTCCAAGAAGGACAAGTAGGCCGCCACCCAAGCCATGGCTGCTCGTGAGGTGGTGTTGAAGGACGTTGGGGCCTCCTAGGATCGCTGGCGGTCGCTGGAGGCCGAGCTGGAGACCATGCACAATGAGCATGCGACCGAACCTCGAGACCGCAAGGCCGAGGAGGAGAAGATGATGTCCTGAGAGGACACCATCAGGGGTCGCGATGCCGAGCTGGAGCAGTTGGCGAAGGCACATGCCATGGAGCGTCGCCGGCTGGAGAAGCTGGAGTAGAAGGTGAAGGCGGAGAAGGCCGAGCTTGACGCCAAGGCGAAGGTCCTGGCCGAGGACCGCGCGGCCTTCAAGTCCCTCGAGGAGATGTCCCACGTGGCGCTGCGGGCACTCTACGAGAAGGGCTTGGAGGAGCCGTTAGCCACTGTTGATGAGGGCCCCACACAACTGCTTCCTCATCTGGTCGGGGCGCTTGAAGAGGTCCTGGGCGGAATCGGCCCCTTGGTGGAAGGAGAAGCCCGCACACTTTCCTCGGCCACGTTGACGCGCGTCTTCAGCCACCTCTATCTTCATGATCCTGCCCCCAACCTTGACGAGATGTTGGAGCCTTTGGATGGCGAGCGCTATGCAGCTGCTGCCGAAGCCGTGAAGGGCCAGGTGGAGGCTCTGCTGAAGAAGTTCCACGCCTTCGACCCTGCGCTCCCAACTAGTGACACTGCTGAACCTGCAACTCTAGCTGGCAGCTCAGGTGAGGGCGGCATCACCATCGAAGGGATGCCTCTTGCAAGCGACTGTGGCGTCCAGGGATGATGGGATGACTTGCCGATGGCTCCTTTTCCTGCTTTGCTTCTGCAACATGAACCATGCCTCGTGGAGGCGTTTAAACTTGTGCTTGGTATTCGAGAAACAGTATGTCTTGTAATATTTGTTTGAAATTCCGCGATTTCCTTTCCGTTTGCTTTGGTGTTCTGCGTCGGTAGGGCCCGACCCCGCGCATACCTTAGCTGCCTTTGGGCCGTCCGGATCACTAGGAAGGACCAAGAAGTGAGGGGCTACGTGGCCAGTTAGGCTCCTGAGTCGCGATGCTCAAGAGTCCCCCTTGACGCGCAAACAGCTTATAGAAAGGAGATGCGAAAGTAGGCCTAGTGTTCTACGTCGGCAGGGCCCGACCCCGCTGTCGGGTGTCAAAACCGGCGGATCTCGAGTAGGGGGTCCCGAACTGTGCGTCTAAGGTTGATGGTAACAAGAGACGGGGGACACGAAGTTTTACCCAGGTTCGGGCCCTCTTGATGGAGGTAATACCCTACGTCCTGCTTGATTGATATTGATGAATATGAGTATTACCAGAGTTGATCTACGAAGAGATCTTAATGGCTAAACCCTAGAAGTATAGCTTGTATGACTAAGATATTGAGTATATCCTTTCTGGACTACACCCTCCGGTTTATATAAGCACCGGGGGGATCTAGGGTTACATAGAGTCGGTTACATAAGAGGGAGTCTTCATAGTTGTTCGCCAAGCTTGTCTTCCATGTCAAGGAGAGTCTCATCCGGACACGGGTACAGTCTTCGGTCTTCATATCTTCACAAGCCATCAGTCCGGCCCATAGATAACAGGCCGGACGCCCGAGGACCCCTTAGTCCAGGACTCCCTCAGTAGCCCCTGAACCTGGCTTCAATGACAAGGTATCCGGCGCTTAGTGTTGTCTTCGGCATTGCAAGGAGGGTTCCTCCTTCTGAACTCCCGAATAGTCTCTAGACGAATTGATCATGTCCGGACCTGTAACACACACCGCACACAATTGCAGAGAGAATATAATAACACACAAGCCCAATCTGCTGACAACTTTAGTAATGCAACACCACGCCTGTCCAGTCGTAATTTCGAACCCTTTTTCACCCCATGTTTCGAGACGCAGTTGTCATTGGCACGTCTTGTCAAAGCAGAGATCGTGTCCCCTTATTACGGGATTTTCATCAATACGTGCATGGGTAACCCAACCGTCCCGCGAGAAAGATTCCTTAGAAATAGGCAGGTTCTTAGGCTTAGGAGGAGACGTTCAATATCGGAGGTGTATATAAAGGAACCAAGGGCCGTCTTTTTATGCCAAACCTCTCTTAAGCCTCCCCAACCCTGAGTTCCGGCACCCAAGGTTCGACTCCATAGCTTTCAGCCTTCCCATCTTGTTCGGATCCATCTCCCAAGGCCGATGGGTGTCTTCCTCTGTTACAGAGGAGGATATCACAAAGCTTCGGGCGGCCAAATATCCGACCATAGAGATCCACCACTGGCTTCTTGCTCAAGGACAAGATACCACGACCCCCAGATCCGGCGAGAGGGTGGTATTTGTCTCCCACTTCCTCCGGGGGTTAGGGTTTGCTCTTCACCCCTTTGTCCGAGGGATAATGTTTTATTACGGACTAGATTTTCACGATGTTGCCACGGACTCTATCCTCCATGTCTCGGCGTTTATCATTACATGCGAGGCCTTCCTTCGAATCCCCCCACACTTCGGCTTATGGCTCAAAACCTTTAGTCTAAAGCCCAAGGTAGTCGACAGGGAACAGGCGGAGTGCAGCGGTGCTATAATCAGCCAACTTGCCAACACTCCCTGGCCAAAAGGTTCTTGTTTCGAGGCTTCCAATTACTAGCAGCGGGAGTGCTTTTATATCAGAGAGCCCCGTGGTAATAAATGGGTAGCTGCCCCCACCTTCCGTCCCGGCCCACCGTTATGGCTAGCGTCATGGGTCAACAAGGGGCTAGACTGGGGATTAGTGGATGAAGTGCGGACCTTACAAAGCCGCATTCGAAGCCTCCTCGAGAGGGATATCGATCTCATCAGTGTGATCCAAGTGATGTTAGTTCGCCTCGCCGCATGTGGGAGTTTAATCTAGAAGGACCACAAACCCTCCATCACTTCTTCGGCGCCACACATGAAGGGAAGTAGAAGCTATTTTTTCGGAAGGGGAAACATTGGCTGGATACTGCTGAGGATGCTAGCCTTAGCTATAATCGTCCGGATACCTTGGTAAGCACTTGGCTTTCGAATACTTTGTAGTCATGCGTACAGTAATACGATAGTAAGCAAGCTATCTTTTTCCAGGTCTGGATAAAGAAGGAGGAACTGATTATGTGTTCGGCCCCTCTGCCCGAGGGTCCAGCGAATCTGGTCCTAACAATGATGTTGGCCCCATCACCATACCAGATGCCGGAGAAAGAGGATGACACAGAGGGAAAGAGGACCAAGGATGGCCTCTATTCACAGGGAACGTCGGACTTTGTGTCCGGTGGAATAAAAATCCCCTCATCCGAAGACAAACGTGAAGGGGGGCCACTATCTCCTTCCCTCCCAGGAAGAAGAGGGCTGCCTCTGAAGATTGGGAGAAGTGGGCTCCTAAGCGAGGCAAGATGCCTATGGAGGGCGGCCCGGGCCTGGAGGACATCGAAGCGCAGTCTCATGACAAGGACGAGTCTCTAGACAAATCAAAAGTGAACAGGGTTGTTTTAAACCTATCCCGTTCTTTTCTTATGATGCCTGGAATATATATTTTTTGCAGCTCAGCGCGCAGTCCCCTTCGACAATCCTCCTCCTCGGGGGACCATCTCCCAGAGATGATGGAAAGCGAGACGCCCCCACCGGCTTCTCCGTCCAGTAGGACAGACGACCTTGAGATGTCGTCGCGGAGGGTCTCCCCCGACTAACAAGTGGCGCAAGGGATACACGAAGGCGATACTTCGGCGGTCCAGAGTCCGGGGAACAACAATGAAGACCCCGAAAAATTCGGAATGCGGCCAAATACAAATAAACGGATCCCTTCAAAAGGTGATCGTAGTCCTGCGGCTGCCTCCGGAGACCCAGAGGTGCCGGATATCTTAACGAAAATGCTGCGGCAGGCATCCGTTTCAGAGGAACATCATACCTTGATGGGTGTGGTGGTTAAAAAGGTCCTGTCCGCAAAGAGCGGATTGGATGAGGCTTTTGCGAGTCTGCTGAGAGTCTTTGAGGTTTGTACTGTAATATGTGGAATTGTGTTTTATTCAGAAAATAGACCTGTGTATAGACAGTAGCCCCTGAGACTCAGGTTGGCTTCCCATAGGAAGCGAATCGTAGGATCGAAAGAAATATCTGAGGACTAATCTGATTAAATTTGAACATAGGCTGCTTCCCCCTGGCTACTGCCCAGACTGCGGATATTGCCGAACTGCAATGGAAGCTTGATGTAGCCGGGGATGACATTGCGTTAATCAATATGCGTCTTGACGAGTCACAAGGTATCTATTCAGAGCAGTCCCTGCACATACATTTTTGTGATATAAGCATGATGCTGAAAGTTGTGCCTGGCTATAGATGGTGCTGCCGCTGTTGAAATTCTTTGGGTGGAGCTAGCCCAGGCCAAGGAGTAGGCCCGGTGTAGTAATGCAGCCGCCGAGAAGGCATCGACTGACTTAAAAGTCGAACGAGCTGCTCGGCGTCAAGACGAGGAGAAGATATCCATGATGGCGCTCGGGCTAAAAAGTGCTGCTAGCCGGTGTGAACTCCTGGAGAAGGAGAATGAAGCCAAAATGGCTGAAATTGACAAGGCCCTATGATAGGCGAGAGAAGCACGGTCTGAATCCAGAGTAGCCCGTGAGGACATCCGGCAAGCTAGGGAGATTGCAGCTGGTAAGCCATTTTTGCTACAGGCTAAGTTCGGCGATCCGAACTATACTCAGCTGAACCAATTGTGGAGTTCTCTGGACGAGTTTTTAGACTTGCCGAAGAGTTCTGCCGATGCGGTGCAGTATTATCAGGCGCGAGATGGGTACGCAATGGAGAAACTGTTCTGGTCACAATTCGGTGCCTCGAAGCTCCCCCTTTTGCTGAATGAGCAGATGTCCCAGTGGGCCGAGCTTCATAGGATATCCGGTGCTGCCATGAAGAACGTCATAATCCGGTTATGGCCAACTGAGCTTGTCCCGAACAGTTACTTCAGCTTGGTGCATCGTCTTGTTGACGCAGTGCCGCGTATCGACGCTGTGAAGCGGTTGGTGTGCATCGAGGGTGCACGGATGGCTTTTGCCCGAGTCAAGACGTTCTGGGGGAATATGAAGGCCATCGACATTGCGGTGAAGAGTCCACCCAAGGGCAAGGACCGCCACGACCCGGAGCATTATTTTGAAGACGTCCTTGTAGCCGCCTGCTTGATATAGGGTCAATGCTCGAAGGACATAATGTTCGAGTTAAGTGTATGAGAATTGTACAAGACGATTTTATAGTAAATCTATTTGTATATGTTGCTCGAAAGCTTGTGTTCCTCCTGTGCGACCGTTTTAATATAATCTGGAAGCTTTTCAGTCGTCGGCTTCAGACCCCTTGTAGGAAGTATAGGGGTGTTCGAAAAAGCATCTGATCACTCTTGACCCAACGTCTTGGTTCGTGAAGGAGGTGTCAATGCGGCGAACCAGGCAACCAGACTATAGTGTGTTTCCACTTTCACTTAGCCATAGGAGTTTTATGGTGGGTCTACGACATAGCCCCTGGTATGTATGCGGCTTACTGATACGATGCGTTTACATAATTGACCAGAAAAGAGGTCCTTCGTGTGACATGGAGGAATCGCTAGATATTCCGATAAGTCATCGAGTGGTTGACCAGCTCTCGCCGCATCATGATAGTCAGTTTTCTGCTTTCTCTACTGAGGTGCGTCACCGGGTGAACCGGTAGCTAAATCGCAGTAGTTCTCCCTTTACTACCCTAGCCGATAGAGCAGAACGTAGGATAGCAAGCACAGGAGCTGGGCAACCCAACTATTGACCCAAGACATGATTCGGAGCTAATGCATATAAGGCCAAACTCGCGACGCCGAATTACGCTGTGAAAGCTGTTTGGAGTTTGTTGACAACTCATTTGTTCCCGTACTGAGCCCCTGGCAAGTTAAGCCAGGGTTTATCGATGAAAAAACCATAGGAGGCATATTCATTTTGTGAAAAGACACGAGTTATTAATTCAGATAATTTCAACTGGGACCTGAGTGATGTGCTAATCGTTACTTGATATACATAAAGGCCACCACCCCGACAATTTGATATGCCCTGGGTTGAAGGCAGAGGAAAAAGGCATGTTACAGGCTCGGAAAGAGAGTGCGGTCTACATAAAGTTATTTTGGACCTCCTGACGCACGTCTGCGTCGCCTGTGCTCAGCGAGGGGATCGGAATCCTTGAAGGGAGTAGCCCCGTAGGTGAGTGTACGGATCCGAACTCCTATGGGGTCGGTCGTAGGTGCTTCCCCATTGCGCCACCTGCTTTTAGGAGATAATGAAACAAAACAAAAGAGGAAATCGGTTAAAGAATGTTACCGGAGTGCCTGCAGATTTGTCTGTATTGTGCTTCCGTCAATGCCCATGGTATCTTGAGTGCGTAATTATGTATGCGTGGTATAGTTTTAACGGGTGTACGAGATGGGCAGCAGAAGTCGAACTGCTATTTATGTTCTGAATTTGATCGATCTTCAGGGGTAAATTTCTTCCGCTCTCCGGCATTTAGCTGGTGAGCCGCTCTGTTGTCCCTGTTGCCTGGTGGCCCATTTCCATTATGTCCGGTGTTGAGCTTGCCAGCCTGCTTGAGGACCCAATAGCTTCTGTTGGTGTGATTAGCTGGTTTATTGGGGTGGCCATGAATCTGTCAGGGCCGGTCCAATATCCTGTTTAGTTTGCATGGTCCGTCTCTGTTTGCCTTGAATGGCTTTTTCCATTGACTGAGCTTGGGATTGCTAAATCCAGCGTTGACCGCTAAGTTGCGTGATCTTTCATTATCATTGCGACTGTTGTGCATGCTTCGTCATGGCTTGCCATTGCCGTCTCGGATTTCTTAAGTGCCCGAGTCGCTGGCGCTGTTGCTTCTAGGAGCGAGCCAGCTGTCTTCTCCCGCACAAAAGCGGGTCATTAGAGCGGTAAGGGCTGTCATGGATCTAGGTCCTTCTTGACCGAGGTGGCGTGCAAGCCATTCATCCCGGACGCTATGTTTAAAGGCCGCAAGGGCCTCCGCGTCCGGACAGTCGACGATTTGGTTCTTTTTAACTAGGAACCTGGTCTAGAGCTTCCTGGCTGACTATCCGGGCTGCTGGAAAATATTACTTAAGTCATCGACGTCCGGTGGCCTGACATATGTTCCTAGGAAGTCGTTGTCAAAGGCATCCTCCAAATCCTCCCAGCTGCCGATAGAATTTTCTGACTGACTGTTTAACCAGTAGCGAGCTGGTCCTTTGAGTTTTAGTGGTAGGTATTTGATGGCATGAAGGTCGTCTCTGCGGGCCATGTGGATATGGAGGAGGAAGTCCTTGATCCATACCGCAGGATCCGTTGTTCCATCGTACGATCCGATATTCATGGGTTTGAAACCGTCTGGGAATTCATGCTCCGTTACTTCATTTGTGAAGCAAGGAGGGTGTACGACGCCTCTATGTTTGGCCACATTGCGGCGTAACTCCGACATAGTCCATTTGTGATTTTCGGCCTGGGTGTGGCTAGGTTTTTCACGTCCGAATAGGTGGCCATCGTTATGTGTCGAGGTATGTCCTCGCGATCAGTAGATCGATCTTGAGTGCTCTGCTTTGCTACCCGAGTCTTTTTAACGGTCGTATGTGTAACCCCGAGCTGTTTTGTTCTTGCTTTTACTGCGAGGTAGGGCGGTCTGGTATTTGGCTTGAGTTGGCGCTTTACCTGGGCCCAGTTGTGGTCGACCTGCTGCATTGTGCGATGATGGTACGGGCTCCAGCGCCTCATCGTCGCTCTGGGATAGCAATCTATGCTCCGGGTAGCTTTTGGCTGGTCCACTAAGGCCGTAATATTCGGCGGCTAGGACTTCGGTCCATCTATCATTGAGCAGATCTTGTTCAGCTTGAAGCTGCTGCTGCTTCTTTTTTAGGCTCCTTGCAGTGGCTATTAGTTGGCGCTTAAAGCGCTCCTGCTCACGAGGTTCCTTAGGCATGATGAAATTTTCAATGCCGAGGCCCACCTCATCCTCAGAGAGCGGAAGGTAATTGTCATCCTCTGAATCTTCGTGTGTGGCCTGCCTATCTCCCCGTTCATCTTGTTCATTAGTTGTATCAACGGGGTCTTCGTTGTCATCGGCATCATTGTCCATGCCGTCGATATTCTCGGATTCATATTCCAGTGTATCGGTCGAATCCTCGACTGTGGCTATGAAGTGGGTGATGGGTGGGAAGTAAAGTTCTCCATCGTCAGCCCCTAGTTTGAGCCGGATATAGTTCAGCTGGGAGTCCTCCGCGAAGGACAGGTTTTTTTAATGAATTTGGTGCATCGCCCAAAGGTGAGTGCTGGAAGATGTCTGCGGCGCTGAATTTGAAGATCGATAAACGATCAAGCTCGACGTCTGCGGGCTCACACGGTTCGGAACATGCGGCCGGAGACGAGTCCGGCGTTCCGGTGGCATAGGCCTCGTGTGAGACCAGGTCCATGTATGGCTCCAACGCCGTGGAATCTGCGGCCTCCGAGGTGGGGTTAACCCTTCCGTCTCCGGATGGCGTGGCCTGCTCCAGCTCTAGGGCTAGAGTGGTTAGAGGAGCGATCACCTAGATGCGGCCCGATGACAGATTTAGGTCATAATCATCGGGGTGACCGGGAGCGGCCACCGCGATATCGAATCCGCCAAGTCGCTCCTCACGAGCCGCCAAGACCTTGAGCCTCGGGAGGCTCTGGGGCTCAGGTGGGTTCCTGAGGACTGTCTCCATCTCCGCAAGGACCGCGTGATGCCTGGCCTCCTGGGTCGCCAGGACACTCCGCAGGTTGCGCTAGAAGGCGGCCGCCATGGTTGGCAGGCCGAATGGCATGCAGACATAGCTGTGAGGTTGGCGCTCGCAACGTCCCACGCGCGAAGGCCAGAAGCGCTCCTGAGATGCGGCCTTGTTGAGCCCTGGGATGTCGATGCAGATGCGCACCCCACCATCCTCGCCTGGATGGGGACCTGCGCCAGGTGGGCGGCGGTCGTCGCGCATGGCCCTTGCATCCTGCATCTCCTGAGTGGTCTTGGCGATGAACTCCTGAGCGTCGGGTGCTCCTTGCCCAGTGCTCTCCTGAGGGAAATGTGCCACGAAGCACGCCTCCATGTGGTGCCTGAGCCCCTTCCTCATGATGTCGGCTAGGTCAGAGAGCCCCCGAGCCCTGCCCGAGGAGGGCACCGGGTGCGCCTTCCTATGCGAGAGAGGGAGGCGCCCCAGGTGCGGGCGCTGATCCTGATGTGGCACCGCTAGAGGCGCCGCTCCCCTGAAGCCCTGTGCGGAGTAGTTGCTTCTTCTTCTTGGGGTGGCCTCAGGAGGTTACGCGCCCTTCTTGTCAGGGTCTTGGATTGCTGCGGCCTGGAAGGCGCGCTCGAGGGAGCACACTGTATCTCTTTATTCACATGGGACTGTGATGATCCTGCCGCTTCCTGGCATTTTGAGGACGTTGTAGCCATGGTGGGTAACTGCCATGAACTTGGCTAGGGTTGGATACCCAAGGATGGCATTGTAAGGCAGACGGATGTGAGCAACATCAAAGTCGATGAGATCGGTGCGGTAGTTGTTGCGCTGTACGAAAGTGCCAGGGAGGCGGACCTGCCCTATCGGGGTGGTGGAGCCGTCAGTCACTCCTGAGAAGGGCTTGGTTGGCTGCAGCTGATCATAGGGCACTTGAAGGCTGTCGAACGTCTCGACGGACATGACGTTAAGCCCTGCGCCGCCATCGATGAGGGTCCTGGTGACTTGGACATTGTTGATGACGGGTGAACAGAGCATCGGGAGGACGCCAGCAGTGGCCACGCACTTGAGCTGATTCGTCGAGATGAAAATGATGGCACACTTGGACCACTTGAGCAGGCGCATGGCCTCAAGACTAGGAAGGTCCGCGTTCACCTCGCGAGCAAACTGCTTGAAGATACATTGAGATGCTGGGGCCTGAGCTCTGCCCAAGATGTAGGCAATAGCACATGGTTCCTGGAAGCCCCTAGCCCCCTCGTCCAGATGGTGGTCATCATTCCTTCTTGGTGGTGGCGGCAGCGGAGGGAGGCCAGGATCGCCCTGAGGATGGTCCTCGCAAGGCTGGCCGCGTCAGGCGCCCTCACGAGGCTGCTCCTATTAGTGGTCCTCACGAGGCTGGTCGCGCCACTGCTGGCAGGGGCCGCGATCGTCCCAGCGTCTGCCGCCTCGTCCTCCTCCTTGGCCGTAGCCCCGATCGTTGCGCTAGGGGCATCAACCGAAGCGTCCATCTCGAATGGCCTTGAGCTCTTGACAGTCGTTGGTGTTGTGGCTGTGTACATTGTGGAAGGCGCAGAATGGTTGGCTGTTTTTGAACGACTCGGGATTGTCCCGGCCGTGCTTCATATCCGGCTCCGCTGCGAGCACGACCACTCCCTTGCGCTTCACGTCCTTGGCCTTGGCTTTCTTCTCCTCAGGGTTGGTTGCTTGAAGCTTGCCTAGCCAAATGACGGTGCTCTGCTCGGGAGCGAAGGCGCGGCAGCCTGCGGTGGCCACCGAGGCCCTTTACAGGGGCGGAGCCTACCCTTGATGTCCGTGAACTATCGCCGAGAGCACTGGAGCGTTTTCTTGCGGCCGAGGAACCTTGTCAGTGTCAAAACCGACGGAACTCGGGTAGGGGGTCCCGAACTGTGCGTCTAGGCCGGATGGTAACAGGAGACAAGGGACACAATGTTTTACCCAGGTTTGGGCCCTCTTGATGGAGGTAAAACCCTACGTCCTGGTTGATTAATATTGATGATATGGGTAGTACAAGAGTAGATCTACCACGAGATCAAGGAAGCTAAACCCTAAAAGCTAGCCTATGGTATGATTGTTGTATGATGAAGTTGTCCTACGGACTAAAACCCTCCGGTTTATATAGACACCGGAGAGGGTTAGGGTTACACAAAGTCGGTTACAATGGTAGGAGATCTTGAATATACGCATCGCCAAGCTTGCCTTCCATGCCAAGGAAAGTCCCATCCAGACACGGGACGGAGTCTTCAATCTTGCATCTTCATAGTCCTGGAGTCCGGCTGAAGGTATAGTCCGGCTACCCGAACACCCCCTAATCCAGGACTCCCTCAGTAGCCCCCGAACCAGGCTTCAATGACGACGAGTCCGGCGCGCAGATTGTCTTCGGCATTGCAAGGCGGGTTCTTCTCCAAATTCCGTGTACCTGCTGAATAATGTCCGATTTTCATAATGTAGCGCACCTTGGCTTCCACGCCCAATAATGGCCGTCTTCCACGTGTCAAACGAATGTGAAAAGTCGGGGTGTTTTTACATTCACACCCCTAGCCGCATA
The DNA here is from genome assembly GCF_018294505.1 of Triticum aestivum. NCBI lineage: Eukaryota > Viridiplantae > Streptophyta > Magnoliopsida > Poales > Poaceae > Triticum > Triticum aestivum. Next base: position 260,414,381 of record NC_057809.1, on the reverse strand, counting down.
AACGAGCCACCTATTTAATGGGATGGGGATTTAGATCCAAACCACACCTTCTCCTCTCCGCGAGTAATCATCAAAGCGCCTCCAGCAAAGGTTCATTCCAACATGGCCAGCCGTCGCAGCTCCTCCTCTCGCCCTTCCAGTCCTAAACCTGGAGACTGGGAGAGGTGCTCCATCCCGCACAGCGAGCTAGTGTCGCTTCAGGCCAAGGGATTTCTCCCTCAGGCCTATATGGTCCCGGTCCGAGCCGGACTCGCCACCTATAATGGCGGAGAGCAAGCGGAGAGCACCCCCAGTCCCTCCAAAGGAGAGCGGGTGTGCCTCGTCCCTTATCTAGTAAGAGGACTTGGATTTCCAATCCATCCATTTCTCCGTGGGCTTCTGGAGTTCTACGGCCTCCAGCTGCACGATCTCACGCCCACCTCTATATTGCATATCGCAGGCTTCGTCGCTCTTTGCGAGCTATTCTTGGGTGTTGAGGCTCATTTCACGCTGTGGAAGAGATTATTCTGTCTGGTGCCCCGCTCTCAAGAGGGGTCTATATATCAAGTGGGCGGAGCCGAAGTGTGGCGTATCGCCGGGACCGGATATCTATCCGGAACCCCAAAGAAGGCGTCCGAGGACTGGCCTTCGGAATGGTTTTATATAGATGATGTCCCGCTACCGGACCCTATCCGGGTCGGTCTCCCCGAATTCAACAGTGCTCCCTTAAAGAAACGCCTGAGCTGGCGTCCGCGGAGCTCTCAGAGAGAAAGCGACAGGGATGTCCTTCGCCTGATGGGCCGGATAAGACTATTGGCTCATTCCGGACTAACCATGATTGGAGTCATGGCCGCATGCATTATGCGGGGGGTGCAGCCGCTTCAATATAGAGGCCACCCCATGTGGGATTTTAACGGGGAGGATGACGCCACCCGTTACGGTCGTAAGGGGCCAGCCTCAGCTGCCGCTCTAGTAAAGATCTTATCCTCTTTGTACAAGGGAGAAGAGGAGGAATTCCTCCGCGTCAACCCGCAGGGCGGATTTAGTATGTACAACCCCCCGAGTTGGGTAAGTGAACAATTGTGCCTGCCCATCCGCTTTATATTCCCATGATTAAATATGTAGTCCAACGATTTCAACGCAGGAACTGCGTCAGGAAGTAAAGGATATAAACAGCCGTCCCCCACAACCCGAGGATCCAGAACGGTCCCTCGATCCGGACTCCGAAGAGGATCCGGATATATCGGTGGAGTTGATTGACGGGGTGTTTCATCAGTTAAGCAAGGACAATACCTTGGTGGCCATTACGGCTGATTACCCAGGGTTAATCCCGGCCTCCCAGGTAACAGAGAGCGGAGTCTCATCCCTTTGAGAAGGAATCCATTCTCACGCATTTCAGTTTTCCTGACAACGACCGTGTTTTGCAGGGGAGGTTTCCAAGGCGGGAGGCCGAACCTGCGGCGGCTAGCCAACGAGGGGCCGCAGGGCCCCGTGGGGCAAAAAGGAATGTAGTCCGGACTGGGATGCCGGCGCAAAGGTATAGCGCATCCTCTTTTTCCCTGGTGTTATTTCTTCAGGGCATATTAACGTTCGTGCTATCTTCAGGACGAAGAGACCTCGCCGGACTACATCCGGAGAGGTTGCCAACCGCGCCTCCACCAGCCAGGCTCCAACGCCTGGCCCGGAAGCGGGAGCGAACACGAGGCGCGCACCGGACGCTCCTCCGACAGAGGATGCGGACAGGCTGTCTGCCACCAATTCCGAGGTGGAGAGTGCCATGAACCACAGGCGTCGCCGGACAGTTCTTCGCGACGCTTGTTTCTCCCGAGAGGCATTAGATGCCTTCAATTCGGGAGATGCGTACCTCCGTGCCGCTCAAAATGGTTTAACCAGAGCCACGGAGCAATATGTAAAAGACATACGGGTAAGAAAATTTTGGTAAATATATATGTATATACCAGTAGCCCCCGAGACTTGAAACAGTTAGAGTAACTGGTTTAAGGATCATTTGTTATGCAGGTTCTTACAGAGAAGAATACCGTACTGTCCCAGGAGCTGAAAGAGTGCAAAGCCCAACTGGAGGCCGCACTAGCCGCGGCAGGGGAGCCTAAAGAGACCCCCTCTGGTAAGATACACTTCGAAAGATTAATATCTTGCGAAGTGCGGCGTGGGTATGAATCTGCCAAATCATATTGCAGATGGCGCCGGACTGGATCCGGAGAGGCAACAACTCTTACGCCGGCTAAAGGCCGGTGAGAGTATGTTGACAAGGGTGAGGCGGGAGAAGAATGAGCTTCAGGATGCCAACACCAAGCTGGACGTTGAACTTAAAGATGTTCGTGGCCAGCTGTCGGACTCTACTAAGGAGAATCAGCGGCTTCGACGCGGCATATTTAGTAAGTGCTTAAGCGAATCTTTGAAAGAAAAGAGTTCGGCGAGGAAGTCGACTAACAGAGTAATGTCTGTAGGTATGCTAACGGGTCGTCCTGCAGAGGAGATGCCCGGTTCTATGGGTGACCTTCTTCCCGAGCTCTCGCAACTGCACGAGCGAGTTCGGCAGGCGATGCGAGGCGTTGCCCAAGCCTTATGGCCTTCCCACTCCATGCCCGAGGGCCTTGGAGAGCTTTCGGAGAAGCTTAAGGGAGCTCGGCGGCGCTTCCGGTTGTGGAAGATATCGGCCTGCCGACAAGGCGCTAGGGAGGCCTGGGCCATGGTGAAGACGCGGTACACGAAGTCTGACCCAAACCACATGGCCGAGGTCGGACCTGTGGGGCCTGACGGGAAGGAGATCCCTGTAAGCTTAGTGTACGACCAAGTAGAATTGGCCGCAAAGTATTCCCAGCATGACTGTAAGTTAGACAGCCTGTTAGATGGTATTGAAGAGGAATACAATCAGTCAGAGTGACTATGTAATTTTTAATTGACATGTGTAATGCCTTCTAGCCGGATTGTAGATCGTTTGTCGTTGCCGACCTTTTCGCTTCAACCTCAGGACCTGACGGTCCGGAGTGTGTCCGAATACCCTACCGGTTATGTAAGAACCGGGGTATGCATGGAGACCAGGCGTAGGGGTCATTAGTGCTTTATCAGACAAGTGCCCAACTAGTTATGTTATATTACATGGTTAGTAAGAAACATCTTCCAGAGAGAATAGTTCCGTTAGGGGTTCCTTTCTCTGGGAGGCATGCCCTAAAGTGCATGTCCGGACTGCAAACGCAGGAAAATCATCTGGGGGCATATACATAAATAAGTAAAAAGGTCATCTTTTAGTTCACCGACTGAATATTCCCTTAAGAACGCTAGCTTTCGGCTTCACCCAGTCTGAGGTACACATCCGGCTGATCCGGCAGTAACAATCGCAGAGGTGCTCCCTTTACCACCTAGCCGAACAATCGGGAACGTAGGGGTAAGCACAGGAGCCAGGCAACCCAGCTTGGCCAAAACTTAAGTCATATCGATGCATATAATGATGAAGAAAAGGTACATGCGGAAGTTCGACACATGTGGTGGGCGTGAAGCCCGTATAAATAAGCTTCTGTTAAAGAAGCGCCCAGGTTTAATGAGCGCGAGTAGCACTTCACTTGAGGAGCCTTTAAGGGCTATAAAAGAGAAGAGGGGAAGGAGAGAAATGTAAGACAGAAAATGTAAAAAATGGACAGAGGAAGGAGACAAACACAGAGTCCGGCGCTAGGCATAGAATCTTCGGAGACGGGCTGCGTTCCATGGGTTCGGCTCGAGTCGGTTATCCGACGCATCTCGCAGGCGGTATGCTCCACCAGTCAGGACTTGGTCGATTATGAAGGGACCTTCCCACTTGGGCTTCAGCTTGTCCTTTTTCTTGTCCGGCAGGCGTAGAACTAATTCGCTAACGTTGTAGCTTTTGGCCCGCACTTCTCTGCTTTGATATCTTCGAGCCTGCTGTTGATAGAATGCGGAACGGGCTTTTGCCACATCGCGCTCCTCCTCTAAGGCGTCCAAACTGTCCTGCCGATCGAGCTCGGCCTCCCTTTCTTCGTACATGCGCACTCAAGGTGAGTCATGAATTATGTCGCAGGGCAAGACTGCCTCTGCGTCGTACATCATAAAAAATGGTGTGTATCCGGTGGTGCGGTTCGGCGTGGTCCGCAGCCCCCAGAGTACAGAGTCGAGCTCCTCTACCCAGTGTTGTTAGATTCCTTGAGGGACCGCACTAATCTGGGTTTGATGCCGCTCATGATGAGACCATTTGCACGTCCGACCTGACCGTTAGTTTGTGGGTGATAGACGGAAGCATAATCGAGCTTGATGCCCATGTTTTTGCACCAGAGTTTTACCTCATCGGCCGTAAAGTTCGTGCCGTTATCGGTGATGATGCTGTGGGGGACGCCATAACGGTGTACGACCCCGGATATAAAGTCTATCACAGGTCCGGATTCGGCCGTCTTAACAGGCTTGGCTTCTATCCATTTGGTGAACTTATCCACCATGACCAGTAAGTATTTTTTCTTGTGGGTTCCGCCTTTAAGGGGTCCCACCATGTCAAGCCCCCAGACCGCGAAAGGCCAAGTGATGGGGATAGTTTGGAGGGCGGTGGGTGGCATATGGCTTTGGTTTGCAAAAAGCTGGCAACCGACGCATTTATGGACCAAGTCCTGAGCGTCCGCCCGGGCCGTCGGCCAATAAAAGCATGTACGGAAAGCCTTGCTTACGAGGGACCGGGCTGCAGCGTGATGGCCACCGAGTCCGGCATGAATTTCAGCCAGCAGGTTCCGCCCTTCCTCTTCGGAGATGCACCTTTGAAGGACTCCGGTAGTGCTTTTCTTGTAAAGTTCTCCCTCATGGACTTTATAGGCTTTAGATCGCCGCACTATACAGCGTGCCTCATTTTGGTCCTCTGGGAGTTCCTGCCTAGTAAGGTAGGCTAGGAATGGTTCTGTCCACAGGGCGATAACGGCCATTAGTACGTGGGCTGAGGTTGTTATTTCATTGGCAGAGCCTCAAGTCGTCTACTAGAGATTTGACATGTCTTGTTTTTACGACCACATCATCCACGTAGGCCTCTACTTTTTTGCCAATCTGGTTTGCCAGACATGTCTGAATCATGCGATGATATGTTGCGCCGGCATTTTTGAGCCCGAAAGGCATTGTGTTGAAGCAGAATGGGCCGTATGGGGTGATGAATGATGTTGTGGCTTGGTATGACTCGGCCATCTTGATTTGATGGTAACCATAGTATGCGTCGAGGAAGCACAACGAATCATGTCCTGTAGTGGCGTCGATAATTTGATCGATGCGGGGGAGGGGGAAGGGATCCTTTGGCAGGCCTTGTTGAGGTCTTTGAAGTCAACGCACAGGTGCCAGGATTTGTCCTTCTTTGGTACCATCACCAAGTTTGCTAGCCAGTCCGGATGTTTTATATCTCTGATGAATCCGGCCTCCAATAGTTTGGCTAGCTCCTCTCCCATTGCATGTCTCTTGGGTTCAAAAAAATGCCGAAGGGCTTGTTTTACAGGTTTGAATCCTTTTAGGATATTTAAGCTGTGTTCGGCCATCCTGCATGGGATTCCTGGCATGTCCGAAGGGTGCCATGCAAAAATGTCCCTGTTCTCCTGTAGGAATTCTCGCAGTGCGGCGTCTACATCGGGGTTTAATTGTGCCCCGATGGAAGCTGTTTTATTGGGGTCCGTTGGATGGACCTGGAATTTGACTATTTCATCCACTGGTTTAAAGGAGGTGGACTTGGATCTTTTGTCGAGTATCACATCGTCCCTGTTTACCGTGGAGCGCAGCATAGTCAGTTCCTCGGCCGCTAGAGCTTCGGACAGTGCCTCAAGGGCCAGTGCAGCTGTCTTGTTTTCGGCGCGGAGTGCTATGTCCGGATCACTAGCGAGAGTGATGATTCCGTTCGGCCCGGGCATCTTGAGCTTCATGTACCCGTAATGGGGTATTGCTTGGAAGATTGTAAACGCTTCCCGCCCCAGCAGGCCATGGTATCCGCTGCTGAACGGGGCCACTTGGAATGTGACCTCTTCGGACCTATAATTATCCGGCGTGCCGAACACCACATCTAGTGTGATTTTTCCTGTACAGCGTGCTTCCCGACTGGGGATTATTCCTCTGAAGGTTGTGCTGCTTCGCTCAATGCGGTTCCAGTCTATTTCCATTTTTTGAAGGGTTTCCTCATAAATGAGGTTCAATCCGCTGCCTCCATCCATGAGTACCTTGGTGAGGCTAAAGTCGTCCACTATAGGACTGAGTACCAATGCGGCTGGTGCTCGAGCTATTCGGAATTTAGGTTCCTTGCTGGCATTAAAGGTAATAGCCGTGTCACTCCATGGGTTTATTGTTGCTACTTGATAGACTTCGGCGAAGCTGCGGAGTGTTCTTTTTCGCATTTTATTTGATGCGAAAGTCTCGAAGACTGTTAAGACTGTACTGGAGTCCCTGAGGTGGCTTTCTGCGGCCTCCGGATATAGGAGATCTTCGCCCCTTTTGGCCACCTGCCGGAGTATCCAACATGCTCTAAGGCTATGAGTTGGTGTGGCGTCCTCTGTACTATGAATTTTACAGGGTCCATTAAGCCATCCCTCCAGTACGGTTCCATGCCCTGTAGAGGGTTTTGGTTTTTTGGTTTTTAACCCGGGTGTCTGATGATGATGCACCCTTTTATTTCGGACGAGGTTTCTACTCAGGGCCGGATTGTCCCAAAATTTAGTTTGGGTTTTCCAGGCGCTTTCCATCGCACAGTACTTTTGAACTATGGACGCCAAGTCAGCGAAGCGTGTAAGATCACGACGACCTGTGGCGTTGAGGATTCCCTTGTCTGTGCAATTATTGTAGAAGATTGAGATTGCATTTTCCTCACGGCAGTCCTTTATCCTGTTCATAACCAGGAGGAACCTTGCCCAGTAATGATGTACTGTTTCTTCGGGCTTTTGCCTGATTTGGGATCGATCGCTTATGTTCGGGCGGGTGGGTGGAATTAAATCCGGAACTTCACCCAATCTAAGACTCAGCGGCCAAGGAGTTTCAGAACTCTGAGGTTTGGATTCTTGGATGTTGTCCAGTGAATCTAGCCCGTTTCCTGATTCTAAGTTCAGGTCTTGAGTTACATCCTCCCCTCCGCGGGTTCCCGGCTTGGAGGGATCTGGAATCTGGACGTAGCTAGTCCTTAAGTTAGATGAAGAGTCGCCGCACTGTGCCTCTAGTATGGCAACGTGATGGGTGACTTGGGGAGAATTAATTTCTCTTAGATCGGGTTTAAGCCCAACCTTGTCATAATCCGTAGTGACCCCCAAGGCGGTGATGCGATCCAAGAGCTCGTTTACGGAAGAGAGCTCCATTGGATCTAACTGCTCGACGAGTTCCGAGCTGACATGAAGATTGCTTTTGATGACCCGAGAGGTCACCGTCGGCGCAACGGCCGAACAGGCGGTCATGAGAAAACCGCCTAGCCGGAGAGTTTGGCCGACAGCCAAGGCTCCCTTAGTAACGGCGCCGTCTTTAAAGACGGGAAGAGGCATCCTTCCTGATTGCGACGACACAGAGGAACTCTCAATGAAAGCACCAATGTCAGTGTCAAAACCGGCGGATCTCAGGTAGGGGGTCCCGAACTGTGCGTCTAGGCCGGATGGTAACAGGAGACAAGGGACACAATGTTTTACCCAGGTTCGGGCCCTCTTGATGGAGGTTAAACCCTACGTCCTGCTTGATTAATATTGATGATATGGGTAGTACAAGAGTAGATCTACCACGAGATCAAGGAGGCTAAACCCTAAAAGCTAGCCTATGGTATGATTGTTGTATGATGAAGTTGTCCTACGGACTAAAACCCTCTGGTTTATATAGACACCGGAGAGGGTTAGGGTTACACAAAGTCGGTTACAATGGTAGGAGATCTTGAATATCTGCATCGCCAAGCTTGCCTTCCACGCCAAGGAAAGTCCCATCCGGACACGGGACGGAGTCTTCAATCTTGTATCTTCATAGTCCTCGAGTCCGGCTGAAGGTATAGTCCGGCCACCCGAACACCCCCTAATCCAGGACTCCCTCAAACCTCTTGGCAGCTTCCGTCTTCGTGCGCGGGCACACGGCGTGGCGGATCACGCCGCGGGACCATGCGTCTTGGGGCGAGGACACCTTCTTGACATGGAGGGGGTGGTGGCGCTCCGTGAGCCTCGTGTCTTGGTGCAAGGGTGCCATCTTGATACCGAGGTGGCAGAGGCGCTTCGTGAGCTACATCGCCCCCGGCCGGTGGTGGGCGAGGGAGCGAGAGGGATGGTGCAGGAGAGACCCCAGCGGCACTGACGAGCTCAGCGATGCGGTCCAGCCAGTCCTCATAGAGATTGTCTACCGGGCGGTAGCGCAGAAGCTCGCGTGCCATGAGCAGCGCGGCCTGCGCGTCCGTGGGCGCGCGGCGATCTTGAGATGATGAGCCGGCCGGGGTCAGCGACGGAGTGGCGGTGTGGCCGTCCCGCTGCACAAAGGGGTGCAGTGAGGACACTTGCTGCTCATTTCCCGCCAGACCGGTGGCGGCGTTGGCGGCAGGTGACGGGGAACGACGGGGAGGCCCGCCGACAGGGGCTGTCTGAGTGACACGGGCGGCGAGGGCGTCCTGGCGCTTAGCACGGGCTCGACGTGCGTCCGCCATGCATGCGGTGGAGCAATGGGACGCGGATCGGCGGGAGGAAGGCTTCAGCGCACCCCTACCTGGCACGCCAAATGTCGGATTTCTGGTTCAGGCAAAACCCTTGAGGTTTGAACACTAGGGTGCGCACGAAGATCTCTCCCCCCTTGCACTCTCCCTCACCGCAATCTCAATTCTTAGTGCATCGAACTCACAGAACAAAGGGGCATAAGATTTATACTGGTTCGGGCCACCGCTATGGTGTAATACCCTACTCTAGTGTGGTGTGGCGGATTGCCTCTTGGGCTAAGGATGAACAGTTACAAGGGAAGAACAGCCTCCTGGGGAGAGGTGCTCTTGTGCTTGGTGAGTTTGTGTGGATGAGGATGATCTGAATGGCCTTCGATCCGGCCTCCACCTACTATGGTGGCTAGCCCTATTTATAGAGGCCCTGGTCCTCTTCCCGAATGCTGGCGGGAAGGGATGCCACAACGACCAAATTTGAAGGGAGACAACTAGTACAAGTTATTCTGACTAAAGGTGGTCTTCGCCTGCCAAAGGCTCTGGTGGTGACACCGTGCTGGGCTCCACGGTGACCTCCATCCCGCCGTCCTGCTGCTCTTGGTCTCGTTGCACTAATATGGAAATGTTTGCCGGATGCCTCGGGAGACCTCTCCCGCGCTTGCCTCTTTAGCACCAAAGAGGAAACAAGGACACTGTGCGCGCTGGCGCCCTCCTGGCCCCGGTCGTCATGGCTTGCATCACAGGAACCTCACGAGGTGCCCCTTTTCTTGATCTCTCCGCTCCTCGTGAGCCAGCCTGGTGAGGCCGTCCCCGAGGAGGTCTTTGTCGGCGTTCTGGGAACGGGGGTCCCCAGACTTGCCTGCCTGGGCCTGCGGCGTGGCTCAAGTGGGGGCCCAGCGCGGCCCATCTTCATCAGCCCAAGCTCATGACCCTCGCGAGGGGCCAAGCCTCGCGGGGCGGACGCCAGAAAACTTCCTCAGAGGCCCGTGATGCAAGCCATGACGATCGAGACCAGGCGGGCGCCGGCCTGCGCAGTGTCCTTGTTTCCCCTTTAGTGCAAAGGGGGCAAGCACTGGCCAAGGCATCGGGCAAAGGTTACCATTTCGGTGCAACGAGACCAAGACCAACAGAGCGGCAGGACGGAGGTCACTGTGGAGCCCAAGACGACATCATCACTAGTGCTTTTGGCTGCCGAAGAGCACCTTTGCTCAGGATAACTTGTACTAGATGTTCCCCTTCAAAATGGCCAATTGTTGGCGCCCTTCCTGCTCATTATTTGGGGAGAGGCCCAGGGCCTCTATAAATAGAGCTAGCCACCACAGAGTAGAGGGATGGACACACCTAGACATCTAGAGATCTGGTAGAGCTCTAGTAGAGAGAGAGGCAACTGAACTCACCAAAGCAGTTCATCGCATCAGCTCAAGAACACCTCTCGCAAGGCTGTTCTTCCCTTGTACTGTTCATCATCAGCCCCTGAGGCAATCCACCATGCCACACACTAGAGTAGGGTATTACACCATAACGGTGGCCTGAACCAGTATAAACCTCGTGTCCCTTGTGTTGTTCGTTGTTTCCAGCTTAGATCACGCGAGGAGATTGGATGTAGATCAGTAGGGGAGAGATCTCCGTGCGCACCCCAGTGTTCGAACCTCAAGGGTCTGCCGGAACACGAAATCCGACATTTGGCGCGCCAGGTAGGGGTGCGCCAGAATCTTTCTTCCGTTGTTCGCGTGCGATCTCCCGTCGTGTCCATGGCTGACGCTTGTCGGACTCGCGCCAAGCGCCGGGCTGCTGTCGCCACCCGCGTCGCCAAGATGGCACGCGTTTGTGGACGCCCTCGTCGTTCCCCGTCGCCTACCGCCAACGCCGCCACCGGCCCGGCGGGGAACAAGCATGTAACAGCCCGAGACCGATGTGCCAGGTGTCCTCCGCTTATTTGCTGTTGTTGGCTTGTCATCTGCTTGCGTGTTGCATCTTATCATGTCATCATGTGCATTGCATCATCATGTTTTCAAAACTTGCATCCGTCCCAGTCTCCTCGTTCCGTCCGCTGTCCTTTCTGAGTCCAGTCACACTTGCACGCGCCCGCGGATGTCCGAAATATTTTTTTATAAGTGGCCAGAAAATGTTCTCATAATGGGATGAGAGTTAATGTGTGGTCTTATTATAGTGTAGATAGACCGCCTGTCAAGTTTCATCGCATTCGGAGATCGTTTGATGCCCCAACGGATAACTATAGCGGCATTATAGCCGGTCTAACGTCGGACGTTTTCGGTCTCCGAAAACTGCTGCCGGTCTCTCTCTCTCTATCTCTCTCTCTTCTCTTCTCTAAGCCCCGAAACGCTCTCTGCGCAGTGCATCGAACCCCTCGCGCGCGTCTGAAACTGTCCCGGACCCGACCCGGGCAGTCGTCACCGTTGTGTTCGGATCATCCCCAAACATCTACAAAACGTCTCTGTTTTGTTAATTGGACTTCCTAATAGAGTTATTCACGACCGTCCGATTACGATCGTAGGGACGGGATAGCCACAACTTAATCCACCTGCCATATAAATACACAAGGTCCAACCCTAAAAATCAGGTACCTTGTCCCATCCTACCTAGCGCCGCCGCCACTCCCTCGGGATCCTCCCCGATCCAAAATTTCCCCCTCGTTGTCTTCACCGGATCAACCAGCTCCCCCCGCCCCCCGATCCATCCAGCCAGTTCAACCAACCGAAGCCGCCACCTCCTTGTTTTCCAGATCGAGCGAGATCGAGCTCGCGACCCTGCCGCCTCTAGAGAACGTCGCCGGGGACACCCCTGCCAGGCCCCATCGCCCTCCTCCTTCCTCGATCAAACCAGCCACAGCATCGGAGCAGGGGCCCTCACGCCCGAGCCTCGCTGACCCTGCAGGGCGCGCCCTCCAGCGACCTCACCGCCGGTGGCCACGACTAGGACCGGCCTCGTCCCACTCCTCTCCTCCTGATTTTTCCCTCTCCCTCTCTCATGGTGACCCTCTCTCTCTCCTTCCTAGGAACAGGCAGGTACTTGCCCATGATCCACAGCGTCGCCGCCTTCATCCTGCTGCATCCGGTTACCTCCAGCAAGCGTCACCCTCTGGAACAATTCCTCTTGACACCCTGCAGTCTGGCGCTTCCTGTCGCCGACGTCTTCTTCGGTTCCGACGAGGAGGGTGTCTTCGTCTCGAGCTCAAGCATTGCCGCTGTTGCCCGTGCTTCGTCTGAAGCTCCGTCCCCGCGTCGCCATGCCTCCTTTTTCTTTCTCCATTTCTTCTCTCTCTCTGAGTTGTCGCACCGCCGCCATTTTGCAGAGGCCAGCGCCGCCGCCTGGGACTTCTCCACCACCGGAGACCTTTGCCTTGTTCGCATCACCGATGCGTCTCCGCGACCAGACCTCCCCAGCCTGCCGCCACTCCACTCGCCGCCGCCCCGAGTCAAGCTGGAGCATCGCTGCCGTCGTTGTCATTTATGGTGTTTATAAGTTTCTCGCCTCCTCGCCCATATCAATCCAATTTTTTTCCCGTAAGTGGCTGGTTGACACCTTATAATTTGAGATGTATTCCATACGACCATATCAAGTTTAGTCTTTTCGTTGTTGGTGTTCCAACAACTCCGTTCGACCCTTCTCCTAAGGATGCCTTTTCAAGCTCTATTGTGACAGAAGTTGGCATTTTCTCCTCATTTCTCCTATTTCAATGATCTATCTTCTATTCCTCTGTTCCGAAGGCATTGTGATGTTGCTCTCCTCAACCCATCTTCTCGCTTTGTCGGGACCATGTTTTTATCGTGCTTATCCTTTTAACCGGGGTATTGTGTCCCTTTGCTCAAGCTCTTTCTTTTATCAAGTTTTTTTTCATCTCTTTTAAACTGGAGTGCTGTCTGAGATCTTTCTTACCCCTTGTTCCATTCATTCAATAGTTACGGAGGCAGTGTTTTGTGTTTTTCATCAAGTATCTTCTCATCTTATCAAGTTCTTATTGAATTCCATTTCCTTTCAATCAGAGTGCTGCCCGAAGTTGTTCTTTCTTTTCCTCTTTCATAACGGAGTGTCTTCAAATTTGTTCATCTCCGTTTATTCTATTCTCGGAAATGGCTTAACCTTTCAAGGCTCTTTGGTCTCACTTGTTTGTCGAAGAAGCAACTTAGTCTTACCTCTTCTCTTTCTCTTCCGTTTTCACTCTGGTGCCATTCTAGATCTCGGGACGAGATCCTCTCGTAGTGGTGGAGTGTTGTAACGCCCCGAGACCGATGTGCCAGGTGGTCTCCGCATATTTTCTGTTGTTAGCTTGTCATCTACTTGCGTGTTGCATCTTATCATGTCATCATGTGCATTGCATCATCATGTTTTCAAAACATGCATCCGTCCCGGTCTCCTCGTTCTGTCTGTTGTCCTTTCTGAGTCCAGACACACTTGCACGCGCCCGCGGATGTCCGAAATATTTTTTTATAAGTGGCCGGAAAATGTTCTCAGAATGGGATGAGAGTTGACGTGTGGTCTTATTATAGTGTAGATAGAACGCCTGTCATGTTTCATCGCATTCGGAGATCGTTTGATGCCCCAACGGATAACTGTAGCGGCATTATAGCCGGTCTAACATCGGACGTTTTCGGTCTCCGGAAACTGCTGCCGGTCTCTCTCTCTATATCTCTCTCCCTTCTCTTCTCTAAGCCCCGAAACCCTCTCTGCACAGTGCATCGAACCCCTCGCGCGCGTCCGAAACTGTCCCGGACCCGATCCGGGCAGTCGTCACCGTTGTGTTCGGATCATCCCCAAACATCTACAAAACGTCTCTGTTTTGTTAATTGGACTTCCTAATAGAGTTATTCGCGACCGTCCGATTACGTTCGTAGGGACCGGATAGCCCCAACTTAATCCACCTGCCATCCTACCTAGAAATCAGGTACCTTGTCCCATCCTACCTAGCGCCGCCGCCACTCCCTCGGGATCCTCCCCGATCCAAAATTTCCCCCTCGTTGTCTTCACCGGATCAACCAGCTCCCCCCGATCCGTCCAGCCAGTTCAACCAACCGTAGCCGCCACCTCCTCGTTTTCTAGATCGAGCGAGATCGAGCTCGCGACCCTGCCGCCTCTAGAGAACGTCGCTGGGGACACCCCTGCCAGGCCCCATCGCCCTCCTCCTTCCTCGATCCAACCAGCCGCAGCATCGGAGCAGGGGCCCTCGCGCCCGAGCCTCGCTGACCTTGCAGGGCGCGCCCTCCAGCGACCTCGCCGCTGGTGGCCACAACTAGGACCAGCCTCATCCCACTCCTCTCCTCCTGATTTTTCCCTCTCCCTCTCTCATGGTGACCCTCTCTCTCTCTCCTTCCCAGGAACAGGCAGGTACTCGCCCAAGCTCCACAGCATCGCCGCCGTCATCCTGCTGCATTCGGTTACCTCCAGCAAGCGTCACCTGCCGGAACAATTCCTCTTGACGCCCTGCAGTCTGGCGCTTCCTGTCGCCGATGTCTTCTTCGGTTCCGATGAGGAGGGTGTCTTCGTCTCGAGCTCAAGCATTGCCGCTGTTGCCCGTGCTTCGTCTGAACCTCCGTCCCCGCGTCGCCATGCCTCCTTTTTCTTTCTCCATTTCTTCTCTCTCTCTGAGTTTTCGCACTGCCGCTGTTTTGCAGAGGCCAGCGCCGCCGCCTGGGACTTCTCCGCCGCCGGAGACCTTTGCCTCGTTCGCATCACCGATGCATCTCCGCGACCGGACCTCCCCAGCCAGCCGCCACTCCACTCGCCGCTGCCCCGAGTCAAGCTGGAGTGTCGCCGCCGTCGTTGTTGTGTGCGCCGCGCCCCTGTTCTTCTGCAGCGAGCGCGCCCCTGCGCGTTGACCAGTCACCGCTGCTTCCCGATCGACTGCCTGGGTCGGCCTCGCCTTGTGCCTCATAGCGGCCCGGCAAGGCGCTGAGGCCTAGCCACTCCACCAGCCTGCCTCTTTCTCGAACTGGGCCGAAGACCATGGGTGAGGCCGCCCCAAGCGCCCCTCCTTTTTTTTCTCTTACTGTTGAGCCAGTTCAGTTTCGGCCCAGTGGATGTTTTTTTTGGTTCTACGAATTTAGCTAATTTCCAGGGTTTTGCAAATTTACAGAAAACCCCCTAGCCTTCATGCATATAATAACTCTCAAACCATGTATCATATGTAAAAACTTTATATATGAAACTTGCTTAGAATTTTGTCTAGTTTAATAATATCCAACTTTCATCTATGTTTGAAATGTTTAATATGTTGTTTGAGTAAATTTGCCTATTGCCATGTTAAAATGATTAAATTCATAACTAAATAACCGTAACTCAGAATTTAATAATCTTTATATGTAAATGGGGTAGAATTTTGCATAGTTTAACATGGTGGCATCTCTTTGCATGTTTAACAACCCTAAAATTGTCTTTAGGGAAGAACAGTTCCGAACCTAATATATGCATATGAGGAGTTTCCGGAAATATTTGTTCGTTGTTTCCGGCCTCATTTAAACTTGACTAGATAGGTAGTTTTCTTTGCTTCACCCTCTTGCCATGTTTAACAACATTTAATATTGTTGGGGTCATAAACAAGATCGAACTTAATAAGTCACGTGGTGTTTCATCAATATGCAACGGAGTTGCATATTGAGCTCCACTTAATTTGTAGGATTGTTTGTGCATTTTGCCATGCCATGCTTCATTAAACCGGACATGCATCATACTTGATTGTGCTTCATGCCATGTTATGTGGTGGTTGTGAGGATTCGTTCGACTACGTCGGTTTGTCTTCTTCATGGACTCGTTCTTCTTCCTTGCAGGATTTCAGGCAAGATGACCATACCCTCGAAATCACTTCTATCTTTGCTTGCTAGTTGCTCGCTCTTTTGCTATGCCTATGCTGCGATACCTACCACTTGCTTATCATGCCTCCCATATTGTTGAACCAAGCCTCTAACCCACCTTGTCCTAGCAAACCGTTGTTTGGCTATGTTACCGCTTTGCTCAGCCCCTCTTATAGCGTGGTTAGTTGCAGGTGAAGATTGGAGCTTGTTCCATGTTTGGAACATGGATATTTTGTTAGGATATCACAATATATCTTATTTAATTAATGCATCTATATACTTGGTAAAGGGTGGAAGGCTCGGCCTTATGCCTGGTGTTTTGTTCCACTCCTGCCGCCCTAGTTTCCGTCATATCAGTGTTATGTTCCCGGATTTTGCGTTCCTTACGCGGTTGGGTTATAATGGGAAACCCTTGACAGTTCACCTTGAATAAAGCTCCTCCAGCAAGGCCCAACATTGTTTTTACCATTTGCCACCTAGCCTTTTCTTTCCCTTGGGTTCTGCAGACTCAAGGGTCATCTTCATTTAAAACCCCAGGCCAGTGCTCCTCTGAGTGTTGGTCCAACCCAGAGCACCGTGCAGGGCTATCCCTTGGCAACTTGGGTTACGTCGGCTCCTGTACGCTTAGCTTATCCGGTGTGCCCTGAGAACGAGATATGTGCAGCTCCTATTGGGATTTGTCGGTACAGCGGGTGGTCTTGCTGGACTTGTTTTACCATTGTCGAGGATGTCTTGTAGAACCGGGATACCGAGTATGATCGGAATGTCTCGGGAGGAGGTCTATTCCTTCGTTGACCGTGAGAGCTTGTGATGGGCTAAGTTGGGACACCCCTGCAGGGATTTGAACTTTCGAAAGCCGTGCCCGTGGTTATGGGCAGACGGGAATTTGTTAATGTCCGGTTGTAGAAAACCTGAAGTTGACCTTAATTAAAATACATCAACCGCGTGTGTAACCGTGATGGTCTCTTCTCGGCGGGGTCCGGGAAGTGAACACGGTGTTGGAGTTATGCTTGACGTAGGTTGTTCTAGGATCACTTCTTGATCATAGTTTCTCGGTCGTGCTTTGCCTTCTCTTCTCGCTCTCTTTTGCGTATGTTAGCCACCATATATGCTAGTCGCTTGCTTCAACTCCACCTCATACCTTTACCTTACCCATAAGCTTAAATAGTCTTGATCGCGAGGGTGCGAGATTGCTGAGTCCCCGTGGCTCACAGTTACTTCCAAAACTAGCTTGCAGGTGCCGATGATGCCATTCCATGTGACACAACCAAGCTCAGGAGGAGCTCAATGGGGATCTTGTCCTTTGTGTTGTTTTCATTCTAGTTGATCAGTAGTGGAGCCTAGTTGGGGTCGATCGGGGACCTTTGTCGCATTTGGGGTTTTTCTTTTATTTTGGTTCCGTAGTCGGACCTTGATTGTTTTTGGATGATGTAATGCTTTATTCATGTATTGTGTGAAGTGGCGATTGTAAGCCAACTATGTATCTTTTTCCCTTATGTATTACATGGGTTGTGTGAAGATTACCTCACTTGTGACATTGCTTTCAATGCGGTTATGCCTCTAAGTCGTGCTTTGACACGTAGGAGATATAGCCGCATCGAGGGCGTTACAAAGCAGCAAGCCTCGTCCCAGCATCTTTCGGTGCGGCGGGAGGGCCGCACCGCCACACCGTCGCTAACTCCAGCCGCCTCGTCGTCCCACGCCCGTCGTGCCCCCTCGGACGCGCACGCCGCGCTGCTCCTGGCAAGAGAGCTCTTGCACTACCGCCCCGTCGATGACCTCTACGAGGACTGGCTCGCCCGCATCAACGAGCTCGTCAGCACCGCAGGGGGCTCCCCCTTGCCGTCCCTCTCGCTACCTCGCCCTCCATTCCACGCAGGAGGCAATTATCAGGAGGTGCTTCCACCACCTCCTCCCAAAGAAGGCGCCCTAGCTCCAAGGCACGCATCCCCAGGGAGAGACCCTCCGTGTCCGGCGCCTGCACATCAACAAAGGAGCTGCCAAGAGATCCCTCATCCCCAAGAAGGTGCTCGCACTCTTCCAGCGCCGGCGCGCCAAGATCGCGTCCCTGCACCTCCATGCCAAGACCCCATGCTGCTCCAAGCGGCAGCGCGGGTAATCCCCAGGAACAAGCCCAACACCAGCAAAAGGCGCCGATGGCCACAGCAGGCTGCCGCGCCCTCACCCCCGAGCTACGCGCCGTCGCATGGCCAGGCCAGTTCAAGCATGAGCTGCCCCCTCGCTACGATGGCAGGGCGGACCCTGCGGAGTTTCTACAGCTCTACGAGCTATGCATCGAAGCCGCCAACGGAAACGAAAGGGTCATGGCGAACTGGTTTCCCATGGCACTCAAGGATGGGGCCCGCACCTGGCTCCTAAACATGGCTCTTGGCACAAGCTCCTCCTGGGACCAGATGCGCACTCGCTTCATCGCCAACTTCCAAGGCACCCGCGACCGGCCCCCGGCCATGAGCAATCTGCGCCGCATCAAGGGGAAACCCTGCAGAAATACATCCAATGCTTCAACAACGCTCGCCTCAAGATCCCCAAGGTGACTGAAGAAGCCATCATCTCAGCCTTCTCGGATGGCGTACGTGACATCAAGATGAAGGAGGAGCTAGCAATCCACGAAGACCTGTGCACATCCCTGGAGCTGTTCAACTTGGCGACCAAGTGTGCCAGGGTCGAGGAAGGGCGCCTTTCCCTCCTCGAACTCCCAACTGTCGACTAAGAAGAGAAGAAGCCCAAGGGCAAGGACATGAAGCGCAAGGGGGCTGCCGTGCTTGCAGCGGAACCGGACACCAAGCGAGGCAGGGATCGGCCTGAGTCATCCAAGGGCAGCCGGTACTGCGTGTACCACGACCTCCACACCCACAACACCAATGAATGTCAAGAGCTCAGGGCTGTGAGGGATGGACATGCCGGCCGACGCCCCGAGCGCACCGACAGGGGCTATGGCCGAGGAGGAGGAAGAGGCGGCGGATGATGGGAAGACCGTGGCCCTCGCCAAGGGTGGCGTGACCGACCCCGCGAGGATCGGTGGCAGGACCAGCCTCGCGAGGGAGGCTAGAGAGATCAGCCTCGTGAGGATCGCCCGCACAGCAACGCAGGCCTTCCTCCTCTGCCGCCGCCGCCAAGGAGGAACGAAGGCCAGCATCAAGACGAGGAGGCTGGGGGCTTTCAGGAGCCGCGCGCAATCGCTTGCATTTTGGGTGGAGCGCATGCCCCATCCTCACAATGCATCTTCAAGCAGTTTGCTCGTGAGGTGAATGCAGTCCTCCCCAAGCTCGAGGCCACGTGCCCTCTTAGGTGGTCTGTGTGCGCTATCACGTTCAGCTCAGTGGATCAGCTCAAGTGCACGACAACGGCCAGAGTCCTCCCAATGCTTTGCTCCCCAGTCATCAGCAATGTGCAGGTCACCAGGACCCTCAAGGACGGAGGAGTAGGACTCAACGTCCTGTGCGTCGAGACGTTCGACAATCTCCAAGTGCCGTACGATCAGATTCAGCTGACCAACCCCTTCTCAGGAGTCACTGATGGTTCCACTGATCCAATAGGGCAGGTTCGCCTTCCAGTCACCTTCGGGCAGCACAACAACTACCGCACCGAGCTCATCGACTTCGACGTCGCCCACATCCACCTGCCATACAACGCCATCCTCGGGTACCCAGCCCTGGCCAAGTTCATGGCAGTGACTCACCATGGATACAATGTCCTCAAGATGCCAGGAAGCGGTGGAGTCATCACCGTACCCTGTGAAGAAAGGGACGCAGTGTGTTCACTTGAGCGCGTGTTCCAAGCCGCAGCAATCGAAGACCCGGACCACAGGAACGGAAGGCTTCCCGAGGCGACCCTTAAGAAGAAGAAGGATTCGCCTAGCCCAAGCCATAAGGAGGCAGGCGCCTCCGGAGGTGTTGCCTAAGGATTTGTGCCCAATCAGGGAGCGCCACCCTCTCTCTCATAGGATGGCGCGCCTGGCGCCCTCCTCAGGTAGGGCTCGGGGGCTCTTTCTTGGAGAGCCACCGACTTTGCCAAGGTCGCGAGGGAGGCGCTCGAGCACCACTTGGAGGGGTGCTTCCAGGTACGTTTCCCTCAGGAAGGTACAAGGCAAGGAAGACCAAACCCTCAGGAGTTCATCGCAAGAAACACACAGGAGCTACAGGAGTCGAGGGTCATGCGCGGCAGCCGCCATTTGCCCACCGTAGCCCCACATCCAGGCGAGGATGGTGGGCTGCACGTCTGCATCGACGTGCCAGGGCTCAACCGAGCCGCGTCTCAGGAGCACCTCTGGCCTTCGTGCATGGGGCGTTGTGAGGGTCCACCTCACAGCTACGTCCGCATGTCTTTCGGCCTGCCGAACGCGGTCGGCACTCATCAGCGCCTGCTGAGGAGTATTCTGGAAGCCCACGAGGTCAGGCATTGCGCGTTCCTGGCGGAGATGGAGATGGCCCGCTTCCCACGCCGCAATCGATAGGATGACCACTGAGATCCCAATCCATCTTCACGCCCTCTAGGCTAGCCTAATTCCCCCTTCTTTGATTTCTTCAACGCCGTGCTGTCACACTACCAAATCAATGTGCTGCACCTGGATCCCCAGTCCATCATCCTCCTTGTCGTATTCGCCTTTGTCTGCGAGGCCATGGTGTGCATTTCCCCTTCTGTGGCTTTGCTTCACCATTTCTTCTCGCTGCACCTGATTGACGCTCACCAGCATTCGGAGTGCGTGATCTTCCAGGCTGTTGCGGTGACAGCCAGCTCGGAGATTCACTTTGAGCTCCCACCAGTTGTGGATGGATTTCGGAAGCGGTGGGTATTCGTGGATGCTGGCGTGCTCAGCCCTCTGCTCCTTCTCCCACGGGTGTCGGCCGTCCCGAGCTCCGGCTGGGGGCACGCGAAGCTCGTCGACTGGCGGCTCGCCCATATATGGTGTCGGCTAGCTAGGTTGAAGGACCTTGGGGTGGCAGCACCTATGGTGGTGAAGGAGTTCATCCGGTGCCGCATTGCTTCGCTCCAGCGCCACTCTCGACCGATGTGGACCTTCTCCGGAAGTAGGGAACCCATAAGGCTCCATGTGCCCGCGCTCATTACCGAGGCACTGCGGACTATGCTTGAGCTCTTGACGGACGACCCGTCACCAGCCGACCCTCTGGAGGAGGGTTTTCTCTTGTACTGTTGCTCGAACAATGTGGAGTACGTGAGGCACATGCCCCCTTTCGACGAATGGGGACTACGCCCAGTCGGCCATGAAGGGCCCCGCGAGAGCCCCATTCTCGTGGTTCCTTTTCCTGTCGTCGGCTCGGCGCTCACCCTGGAAGCGGGTGCAGGTGGGCGAGCACCGTTGAATGCCAGCAAAGTGGCCGCCGAGGAAGCGACGTCGGTCTTGGCCCCCTAGGTGGCGGCTCCTGGGCTCGGGCGAGCTATCCCGAGGCAACGACCATGGGGCCGGCGCGGTCTGAGGCTCCCAGGGTGGAAGCCCCTGAGGCTCAAGCGAGTTGTCCTAAGGCGGAGGCTGAGGGGCCGATGCAGCCTAACGCTCCCGAAGTCACCCCCTCAGCAGCCCCACCAACTGCCCCAGGCGGCGGCGATCGCGCCCAGGGCTTCGCCCAGCTTTGCCTGAATTTCGGAACACTCCGCAAGAGGAAGGTGCCTCCAAGATGCAATGGTGACGTATACCGGCCGTTGAAACAAAGGAAATACATTGCCAAAGATGAGTAAGTACCTCATCTTCATGATTTCCTGAGTGTTGCATCCCCTCCTGACCACAGCTCTTCAAGGTCCCTTCAGTTGGAGCAGTGAGATCTCCTGAAGAGCGGCCCCTGCCTGTCATTGGCTCGCCACTAACCCTGAGCTCCCCTCACTGCGCGCGGCTTGGGGCCCAATCCTAAGGAAGGGTGCGCCGACTAGGGGTCTTGATCCTGCGTTCTTATCATGGCCCAGACCTCTGCCCAGGCCAACCTGGCCGAAGCTCTTGCGGATCTGCTCTCGCTCCAGCAACAGATTGATGACACCGCGTCCCTCGTGCAGCAGAACATCGAGGAGGCATGTCATTGGTGGACGCTGCAACGTGAGCACATCCCCATGCTCTAGGCCCTCAGAGTGAGGGCAACCGAGCATTGGGGCGCCATCTGTGAGGAGAGCGTCCCTCATCCCCGCGTGGAAGACTACGCAAGCCACCTCCACTTCTTCACCGAAGTCATGACGCACCTGGAGGTCCAGGCTGTGAGGGCTCGTGAGCTTGTTGAGGAGAGGAGCCGGGGCCTCATTGGGCGCGCATTTTCATGCATCTTCAGCCATCTTTAGAACATCAACCCCCACTTTGACTTTGACGCCACCATTGGCCCAGTGCCCGGGGTTATCCGATACAACCTGTCACATTGGGTGGACAATCACGTGGATGTCCTGGTCAGGGCATTCGCCACCGAGGACGACGCAGTGGTGGTTGTGGTGGATGAAGACAGTGGAGTCGGTGACGGTGAAGACGACGCTAGCGACAGTGCCAGCAGCGCGTACGAGAGCGACCATGACGACACTGCGAGTGGCATGTCCAATTAAGCCCGCATTCCTTTGCTTGAACCTGCACGCAAACACATGGACATGGCCCCGCAGGGCGTGAGAGCATTTTGGAGTAGGGGGAGCCCCTCGTGTATGTAAATTGATGTTCTATCTTTTAGGCTGAACCTGAAACATGCTTTTGAGAGCTTGTGAGCCCCTCAACAGGGTTGTTGCTGTGACTTACATTGATCCCAACAGGCCTTGAGTGGGCTTTGAAGTTACTGATGTGCCCTTCTCCTGAGGGGATCCCTTTAGGGGCTCACAAAATTTTAGATCTCCCTAGGAGCCTGCTGATCCACCCGAGAGAGACTCACGAGGAGCAAATGCCAGACTATGGCAAGGTGTGCGCATGGTGGTCCTGTGGTGATTGTACTCTTAATCCTAGGGGGTTTGTCGCCACCTGGGCTTGCCCGAGCACGGTCGACGTGCGCGTACCACGCCTAGCCCCCGCTCACGAGGCTCTCGCAAGGGGAGGGGTAGCAGGCACGAGCCTTGAAATAAAGCATGCAACCAAAATGTAAGGAATTGACATGAACAAGAGAAGACTCCCCCATGCTTGACAACAAAAAAGACTTCAAGTTCAATCCGAAAGGGTAGCAAATCGAGTTACGGAAAATGAGATGAAAGTAAATGGTCGCATCCGGCACCTAGCTAGTCTTATTGTCTTCCCACCAGCGCAGAGCAAAGTGCTTTTGCTGGCTGTGATCATAGTCATTGGGGGACAGTGTCGATGGCCAGCGCGGAGCATGGTGCTTCCACTAGGACATGGGCGGGAGCCCCCGAGGCCCGAGGGCGGCACTCCGGAGACTCCGGGGCATGTACAGCCCCACACATTATTACGTGAGAGTGTCACAAGCGGATACCTTCATAGGCGTGAGCCTTGATTCATATCGCCAGTTGAGGGCCCCGCCCTGTGCCACCTGTTGGTGTCAAAACCGGCGGATCTTGGGTAGGGGGTCCCGAACGGTGTGTCTAGGATCGATGGTAACAGGAGACGGGGGACACGATGTTTACCTAGGTTCGGGCCCTCTCTATGGAGGTAATACCCTACTTCCTACTTGATTGATCTTGATGAATATGAGTATCACAGGAGTTGATCTACCACGAGATCGTAATGGCTAAACCCTAGAAGTCTAGCCTATGAATATGGTAATGAGTATATCTGGTGTCCTTTCCGGACAATCCCCCTCGGTTTATATAGACACTGAGGGAATCTAGGGTTTACATGGAGTCAGTTACATAAGAAGGAATCTTTGGTCGCCAGCCTTTCCTTCCACGCTAAGTAGAGTCTAATCCGGACACGGTGTAGTCTTCGGCCTTTATGTCTTCACAGCCCATTAGTCCGGCCCATGGATAACAGGCCGGACGCCCGAGGACCCCTCAGTCCAGGACTCCCTTAGTAGCCCCTGAACCTGGCTTCAATGACGAGGAGTCCGGCACGCAGATTTGTCTTTGGCATTGCAAGGCGGGTTCCCTCCTTCCGAACTCCAGAATAGTCTTCAGATGAGGTAAGTATATCCGGACCTGTATATATAATTGCAGAGAATATAATATCTCTTGAGCCCAACCTTGTTGATAACTGTTCGCGACATCATATCATGCCCGCCCGGTTACTGTTTCCAACCGTCGGCTAGTGAGGCGCCCCACATCTCGGGGCGCGGTTTTACTGGCACGTCCCGTCAAGGCAGGGATTGTGTCCCTTTATTTATGGGATTTTCATTAATGCGGGCGTGGGTAACTTAACTGTCCCCTGGTTACAACTCCTTGGTGATAGGTAAGTTTAGAGACCCCAGGGGAGACACCCAGTATTCGGGGCCTTTATATAGAGACCCAGTCTCATCCTCTCCCCTTGCGCTTGCTCCTTCCTCAATCCCAGCCACTCCAAGTTCCAACCCTCGGGTTCCAATCGCCACCAGCCCTATCATGTTCGGATCCAACCATCAGGGCCGGTGGGTGGCTTCTTCTGTCATAGAGGAGGATATTGCGAAGCTCCGCCTAGCGAGGTATCTGACCCCGGAAATTGATGTCTACTACACAACTTTCTTCTTGTAGACGTTGTTGGGCCTCCAAGTGCAGAGGTTTGTACGACAATAGCAAATTTCCCTCAAGTGGATGACCTAAGGTTTATCAATCCGTAGGAGGCGTAGAATGAAGATGGTCTCTCTCAAGCAACCCTACAACCAAATATCAAAGAGTCTCTTGTGTCCCCAACACACCCAATACAATGGTAAATTGTATAGGTGCACTAGTTCGGCGAAGAGATGGTGATACAAGTGCAATATGGATGGTAGATATTGGTTTTTGTAATCTGAAAATATAAAAACAGCAAGGTAACTAATGATAAAAGTGAGCGTAAACGGTATTGCAATGCTAGGAAACAAGGCCTAGGGTTCATACTTTCACTAGTGCAAGTTCTCTCAACAATAATAACATAATTGGATCATATAACTATCCCTCAACATGCAACAAAGAGTCACTCCAAAGTAACTAATAGCGGAGAACAAATGAAGAGATTATGGTAGGGTTCGAAACCACCTCAAAGTTATCCTTTCTGATCGATCGATTCAAGAGTCCGTAGTAAAATAACATGAAGATATTCTTTCTGTTCAATCTATCCTAGAGTTCATACTAGAATAACACCTTAAGACACAAATCAACCAAAACCCTAATGTCACCTAGATACTCCAATGTCACCTCAAGTATCCGTGGGTATGATTATGCGATATGCATCACACAATCTCAGATTCATCTATTCAAACCAACACAAAGAACTTCAAAGAGTGGCTCACAGTTTCTACCGGAGAGTCAAGAAGAAAACATGTGCCAACCCCTATGAATAGGTTCATGGGCGGAACCCGCAAGTTGATCACCAAAACATACATCAAGTGGATGAATAGAATACCCCATTGTCACCACGGGTATCCCACGGAAGACATACATCAAGTGCTCTCAAATCCTTAAAGACTCAATCCTATAAGATAACTACAAAGGGAAAACTCAATCCATTACAAGAGAGTAGAGGGGGGAAATATCATAAGCTCCAACTATAATAGCAAAGCTTGCGATACATCAAGATTGTGCCGACTCAAGAACACGAGAGAGAGAGATCAAACACATCGCTACTGGTACATACCCTCAGCCCCGAGGGAGAACTACTCCCTCCTCGTCATGGAGAGCGCCGGGATGATGAAGATGGCCACCGGAGAGGGATTCCCCCTCCGGCAGGGTGCCGGAACGGGTCTAGATTGGTTTTTGGTGCCTACGAAGGCTTCTGGTGGTGGAACTCCCGATCTATTCTCGTCCCCAAAGTTTTTAGGGTATATGGATATATATATAGGAGGAAGAAGTACGTCGGTGGATCTCCGAGCTATCCACGAGGCAGGGGGGCGCGCCCAGGGAGGGTGGGCGCGCCCCCCACCCTTGTGGGCAGCCCGGGACTCTCCTGGTCCATCTTCGGTACTCCGTGGGCTTCTTCTGGTCCAAAAATAAGTCCCGTGAAGTTTCAGGTCAATTGGACTCCGTTTGATTTTCCTTTCCCGTGATACTCTAAAACAAGGAAAAACAGAAACTGGCACTGGGCTCTAGGTTAATAGGCTAGTCCCAAAAATCATATAAAATAGCATATAAATGCATATAAAACATCCAAGGTTGATAATATAATATCATGGAACAATAAAAAATTATAGATACGTTGGAGACGTATCAGAAAGGGCAAGTCATACCGACCCCTAGATCTAGCGAGAGGCTAGTATTTGTATCCCACTTCCTTCATGGGCTAGGGTTCGCGCTTAACCCCTTCGTCCGGGGGCTCATGTTTTACTACGCGCTAGATTTTCATGATCTGGCCCCGGACTCTGTTCTCCTCATCTCGACATTTATCATCACGTGTGATGCCTTACTCTAGACTCCTCCGCACATTGGTTTGTGGCTCAAGACCTTTGATGTGAGGCCACAGGTGGCAAAGGAGGAGCAGCCAGAGTGCGGCAGCATCATAATAGGCAAGATGGCCGGCGCGGTTTGGCCCGAAGGATCTTTCGCCAACTCTTTCGACATATGGCAGCAGGGGTGGTTTTATATCAACGAGCCGCGGGGCCCCAAGTGGGCGGCCACACCTACGTTTCGGCCCGGCCCTCCAATTCAGCTCGCTTCATTGGTCAATAAGGGATTGGACTGGGGATCCATCAATGAAGTGCAAACTCTGCAAGGTCGCATCCAGAGCCTCACCGAGAAGGGCATTGATCTTGTGAGCGTCGTTCAAATAATGCTAGTCCGCCGGATCCTGCCAAGTCAGCGGCGGCCTCTTCGTATGTGGGAGTTTAACCCAGAAGGGCGGCGGACTCTACATCACTTCTTAGGCACTATGCATGAAGGAATGTGGGTATTATATTTCGGGGAACGAGAGCAATGGCCGAACACCACCAAAGATGTTGGCCTTGACTGCAATCATCCGAACACTCCGGTATGTATTCAATATCCGAGAACCTTCCATTTAGACATCTCTTAACAAAATACTGAACGATCTGTCCCTGTACAGGACTGGATAAAGAAAGCGGTGCTAATCTGGTGTCCGGCGCCTCTTCCCGCAGGCCCTGCGACCGACCTGTTGACGAGAATGGTGATCCCAACATCGTACCAGGTGGCTATGTTCGGGGGAACTGAAATCCTTTTGCCCAAGGGCAAGAGTGCAGAGGGGGCCCTCCAGGGCAAGAAGAGGGTCGCCCCGAAGATCACGAGGGGAATCTTTCCAAGAGAGGAAAAACGACGTCGTCGAGCGACTTAGGCCGGGCGAGCGAGGCTGCCGTAGAGTTTGATGATGAGGACGAACCTCGAGGCAGACCGTAAGCGAGGCTGGGGTACTTTAAACGCACCTCATTCTTTTCCTATTAGTGAAGTAATCAATTGATATATGTTCGTCCATGCAGGTTAACGCCTGGTGCTTCTCAATCGTCCTCCTCCTCGGGAGATCTTCTTCCGGAGATGATGGAGAGTGACACGCCTTCTCTGGCCACATCGCCCATTAGGGGACATGATACCGAGGTATCGTCCCGACTGGCTCCTCCTGAACACCAAGTAGTGCAGGAAGCAAAGAAGGTGCTTCCCGAAGGCGGTGCCTCTGTTACTCGGGGTTCCGGGATCAAGACAGGCATCCCCGAACCGTTCGGTTTACAGCCAGAGACGATTTTGGAGGCAAGTAAGCGGGTTCCTTCACAGGAATGTCTTACTCTGGCGGCGGTTTCCGAAGACCCAGGAGCGTCGGACATGCTGACGGGCTCGCTACGTCGAGCATCCATTTCAGAAGAGCACCATACCTTGATGGCTACAGTGGTCAAAAGGGTTCTATCCGCGAAGAGTGGATTGAACGAGGCCTTTACGAGCCTTCTAAGAGGTTTTGAGGTTTGTGATGTAGTTTTGTCAATTGAATTTTATTGACAGAATGCACCTGTTGTTATGAAGTAGCCCCTGAGACTCGGATTGTCTTCCAAAGGAAGCGATTGGAGGATCAAAGAGATATGCTCAGATATTAACCTTGGTTTAATTTGAAATACAGGCTGCTTCCCCTCCTATGGCTGCTCGGAATACGGAAGTGGCCAAACTGTAGCAAAAGCTGGATATTGCGGAGGATGACCTTGCATTGATCAACACACGTCTTGATGACTCGCAAGGTATGTATTTCAAGCATTCTTTACACCAGTGTGCTTGACGCGGGAAAGTGCTTTATATGAAATGCGCATGAAACACATATGGTGTTGCCGCCATGGAGGCTCTTCAGGCGGAGCTAGTCCGGGCCAAGTAGCGGGCCCGGCTTAGTGATGCTGCTGCTGAAGAGGCATCGGTTGGACCAAAGGCTGAACAAGCTGCACGATGCCAGGGCGATGAGAAGGTATCCATGATGACACTCACTTTGGAGAATGCTACTGGCCACTACGAATTACTTGAGAAGGAGAATAAAGCCTTAACGACTAAACTGGACAAGGCCCAATAGTAGGCAAGAGAAGCGCGATCAGAGTCCAAAGCACTCCGTGAGGAGCTTCGGCAGGCGAAAGAGATAGTGGCTGGAAAGCCTTTTCTGCTGCAGACTAAGTTCGGCGACCCGGACTATGCTCAGCTGAACCAAGTGTGGAGTTCTCCAGACGAGTATTTGGACTTGCCGAAGAGTTATTCCGATGCAGCACGGTATTACCAAGCGCGAGCTGGATATGCAACGGAGAAGCTTCTTGGTCACAGATCGGTGCGCCCGCTGCTGCTCAATGAACAGATGTCCCAATGGGCCGAACTTCATAGGGTATCTAGCGCTGCCATGAAGGATGTTATAATCCGGCCGTGGCCAACCGAGCCTGTGCCGAGTAGCTATTTCGGCTTAGTGCAGAAGCTGGTCGACGTAGTGCCGCGAATCGATGCTATGAAGCGATTGACATGCATTGAAGGTGCACGGATGACCCTTGCCTGAGTCAAGACATTCTGGGGAAAGATGAGGGCCATCGACGTCGCCACGAAGGGTCCTCCTAAAGGCAGGGACCGTCCGGAACCGGAGAGTTATTTTGAAGACGTCCTGGAGGCCGCCCGCTTGATAAAGGGTCAATGCTCGAAAAACATAATGTTTGAGTGAGGTGTATGATGATTGTAAGAGACAACTTTATAGTTAATCTATTTATGTTTTGCTCGAAGAGCTTGAATTCCTCCCGTGCAGTGGTTTTAATATAATCTGAAAGTTTTCCAGTCGTCGGCTTCAGCACCCTCATAGGAAGTATGAGGGTGTTCGGAAAAACATTTAATCACTCTTTATCCAACGTCTTGGTCCATGAAGGAGGTGATAATGCGGTGAACCAGGCAATCGGACTATAAGGTGTTAACACTTTCACTTAACCATAGGAGTTTTATGGTGGGGCTACAACATAGCCCCTGGTGTATGCGGCGTGTGGTGCCTTGCATATGTGATCTGAAAAAGATCCCTCGTGTTACCCGGAGAATCGCTAAAGAATCCAATAAGTCGTCAAGTGGTTGACCAGATCTCGCCGCATCATGACTGTCAGTTTTCGGCTTTCTCTACTGAGGTGCTCATCCGATCTAGGACAGGGAACATTCGAAGTAGTTCTCCCTTTACTACCCTAGCCGATAGAGCGGAACGTAGGGTAGCAAACACAGGAGCCGGGCAACCCAACTATTGATCCAAGACAATTATTCGGAGCTGATGCATATAAGGCCAAACTTGCGACGCCGAAGTACACTATAAAGCTGTTCGGACTTCTACTGGCTGCTCATTCGTTCCCATGCCGAGCCCCTGGCAGGGTATGCCGATGTGTATCCGCAGAGCTGATCCGTTGTATTTATCGCCTGGTGGCCTCCTCCCCTTGTGGTCAATGTTAAGATTGCCTGCCTGCTTGAAGACCCAACAGTTTCGGTTGGTATGATTGGCTAGCCTATCGGGGTGACCGTGAATCTGACAAGGTCGGTCAAATATTTTGTCAAGGGTGGATGGTCCATGCTTGACTGAGCTTCGGATTGTGAGATCCGGTGTTCACCGCTGTGTCGCGTATATTACTGTGACTATTGTGTTCAGTGCATCGTGGCTTTCCGTTGCCATCTCGGATTTCGGAAGTGCCTGGGCCGCTGGCATCGTTGCTTTTACGAGCAAGCCAGTTGTCCTCTCCCTTGCAGAAGCGGGTCATTAGAGCGGTAAGGGCTGCCATGGTTTTGGGTCCTTCCTGGCCGAGGTGACGTGCTAGCCATTCATCCCGGACGCTATGTCTGAAGGCCGCAAGGGCTTTTGCATCCGGGCAGTCGACAATTTGGTTCTTTTTGACTAAGAACCTGGTCCAGAGCTCCCTGGCTGACTCGTCGGGCTCCTGGACAATGTGACTTAAGTCATCGGCGTATAATGGCCGGACATATGTTCCCTAGAAGTTGTCTTGAAAGGCGTCTTCCAAATCTTCCTAGTTGCCAATGGAATTTTTTTAGCAAATTGTTTAGCCAGTATCGAGCTGGCCCTTTAAGCTTGAGAGGTAGGTATTTAATGGCATGGAGGTCGTCTCCACGGGCCATGTGAATATGGAGGAGGTAGTCCTCGATCCATACCGCGGGATCTGTTGTTCCATTGTATGATTCGATGTTGATGGGTTTAAACCCGTCTGGAAATTCGTGCTCCATTACATCGTTAGTGAAGCAGAGAGGGTGTGCGGCTCCTCTATGTTGGGCCACACTATGAAGCACCTCCGGCGGGCTCCGTTTATGGTGCTCGAACCGGGTATGGTTGGCTTTATAGCGTTCGAATAAGCGACCATCACCGTCGGTCGGGGTATATCTTCGTGATCTGTACACCGATCTTGTGTGCCCTGCTCTACCCTCTGTGTCTTGGTTGATATCGCGGGTATTCCCCTGAGTCAGATGGGTTGGTATAGTGCTCTGCTTGGGCTGCTGCTTTGTCTGGACCGAACTGTGGTCAGCCCACCGCATTGTTCGATGGTGGTATTGGTTCCATCGCTCTGCCATCGTATTGAGGAAGCCACCTATTCTTAGGGTGGCTTTCGACTGGGCTGCTAAGGTCGTATTCTTCGGCGGCCAGGACCTCGGTCCATCTATCATTGAGCAAATCTTGGTTTGCTTGAAGCTGCAGCTGCTTCTTTCTTAAGCTCCTTGCCATGGCTATAAGCCGGCGTTTGAAGCACTCTTGCTCGAGAGGTTCTTTGGGTATGACAAAATCCTCGTTGCCAAGGGTCTCCTCCTCCTCGGAGAGTGGGAGATAATTGATGTCCTCCGAGTCCCCATATGTGGTATGTTCATCAGAGCTATCTTGCCCGCCTTCCTGTTCCTCTTGCTCGGATTCTACCTCAACATGGTCTTTGTTGTCCGGAGTATCGTCCTCTCTGGTGCTGGCAGTGTTTTCTCTTGGGCGATGTGACCTAGAGCGCCGGTGTCCGGGCTATGTACCAGGCGGTTTATTCTCGACCGGATCCTCTTTCTCATCGTTGAGAGCGTCGTAAGGTGTGTCTATCATACACATGTCATATCATGAAGTTGTCACCCCGTGTCGAGCGAGTAGGAAGCTCTGGCCCTACCCCTTATTGTTGTCCACACCATTGGTGTGTTCGGGGCGGAGGTCTTCAACAGTGGCTACAAAGTGGGTGGTGGGTGGAAAAAAATGCTGGTGGGAAGGGCTCGCCGGCGCCTCCCCCGGCAGAAGACCTACCTCAGTGCAGCGCCTTGCTTCATGCGGCGCCGGGGAAGCCCTGGCTCCAGGCCCCTCCCGCGCAACCCCTAGTGCACTACTCCCACCAGGGGCAGAGCCACCACCCTAGTGTCTCCGACTGTTGCTGCAGTTTGGTTCACCTGCAGCCCATGGTTAGCATAAACTTGCTCCCGAGATGTTGGCTGTACCCCGCCATCATCGTCGCTGAAGGGGTCGGCAAAGCCTCCGAGCGACTCTTGGAAGGCCCCCACTTTGGGTGTTCCGCCCTCCCATCCTAGCTCGGGTAACGGGTTCGGGCCTTCCCCTGGCTTGTACTCCAGGTTCACCATGTAGGGCACGTAGGCGTTCTCGGTCGCCCAGCCGGAGCCGTCGCCTGAGTGCCCCGCGCCTTGTGCCACCAGCCGTGGTGCCTGGCCCTAGTGGCCGCTGGGTGGCGCTCCAGCGCGTCCTCGCGGTGGACCGCTAGCGCTTGTTCGCCCTGGCGCCGGCGCCGTCATGGCAGGACGGGCTGCGCCAGGGTATATGTTGGCGTTATCGGGTCCCCCTAGCACTCCAGGCGGCGCACGAGCTGGCCGGGTCCTCGCGCGCGCTTCTGCCATGACCTGCGGCATGGGCAAGGAGCAAAAAGGCGGCGTACCTCTAGAGGTAGCGTCCAGCAGCTCATCGACGTGCTCTAGCAGTGCATCATGGCCGCTCTCCACCAGCCTGCATCGCAGCAGCTCCCACGCCACGATGAGCGCGGCCCGCATGTTCGGCTGCTCCCGTCGGGTGTGTGGTGCCATTGCCGCAGCGTAGCCTGAAGATCTCATGGTGGAGTGCGTGCGCTGTGGCACGGGGATGGAGGGTGCCGATCCGTGCCGCTTCGCCCGGCAGTTTTCGGCGGTGTGCGGGCCGCCTGTAGTGTGGAGTTGAGATCTTCTTGAGTGGAAGGCGTCGCCCAGACGGGCCAAGCAGCCCAATGGTCGGCGTGAGTCCTTGGATCATCACACATCGGAACCGCGGGGTGTCGGCGGGTCGATTGATGGAAGAGGGGCTTCGACGCACCCCTACCTGGCAAGCCAAATGTCGGATTACGGGTTCCGTCAAACCCTTGAGAGGTTCGAACTCAAGGGTGCCCGGGAAGAACACTCTCTCCCTGGCTCGCTCGCTCAATGATTCCATGGCCTAGCTCGACGAACCCAAAGAACAAGAGACATAAGGGTTTATACTGGTTTGGGCCACCTCGCGGTGTAATACCTACTCCAGTGTGAGGTGGATTGCCTCGGGGGGCTGAGGATGAACTAATACAGTGGATGATCAGCCTCAGGAGGTGAGGTGTTCTTGAGCTCGGTGAGCTGGTGAGTGTGAGGATGATCTGAATGATCTGTCTCCTCCTCTAAAGTGGCGGCTAGGTCCTATTTATAGTCGCCTTGGTTCTCTTCCCAAATGTTTAGGCGGGAAGGGATCCCACAATGGCCAAGTTTGAAGGGGGACAGCTAGTACAAGCTATCCTGACAAAAGTAGTCTTTGCCTGCCAAAGGCTCTGGTGGTGACACTGTTGTGGGCTCTTGGTGTCGTCCGCCTCGTGAAGATTGGCCCCTCGCGAGGGTCTTGAGTTGTTGCTGCTGAAGATGGGTCGTGCCGGGCCGTTGATGGAGCCACGCTCGCATGCCGTAGGCAGGCAAGTCTGGGCACCCCCATTCCTAGGACGCCGACAGCAACCCAGTCCTAGGAGTTCCTCAAACCCTTCAGCATTACTACAATAATGCTTACACAGATCCCGAGAAGCAGAATGCTATAAATGTGTAAGCTTCTTTATCTCTGCAAAAATATCACTCTGATAAAACCTTAGGAGTAGAGAGACACTGGTCTAATATTATCCTACACAAGCATTATATGTTGTGTTTTTTTGAACCCAGATTCTTGGGCCATTTCCAGTCTCAAGAAGGAAAACCTCCTTTGTGGAAGTTGGACTTAGTTCAGCATTACAATATCGGCCGACAAGGAACTTTAAGTGAAGAATCTCGAAGGTACAAATATAAACTCTTTTATTAACAACAACATTGCTTGATAAGATGTGTTGTACCCCTTACTACCATTCTCATCAATTATAGATTCGTGATGGTCTGCAAGCTATGATTTATGTGCCGATTGGAAGTTTAAATAGTTGTTTGACTCAGCATGCTAGAAGGTGGTTTACAATATTTTTTCTATATTCTAGTAATAAAGAATAATGCCAACAACACAACTTATGCAGAGAGCACAACTTATATTTTTGTTGTACTCATTGAGTTGCGATATTGCTGGTATTGGAGTTTTACATATCCATTGTGAACAATTTTAGACTATTCCAGTGGGCTAGAATTTTATCCTTATGCAATTTTTTATTACATGAAATGACTTAATATAATGGTTGAACAATAATGAATGTAGTAGACAAACGCTTGCTTTATACATAGCTACACGGGCTGGTTAAACAATGATGTATAGCTGGACGTAGGTGGGTTGCTTAATTGAAGCTAGTTCTTTATCTAACGTTTATTTTTTTACATAATACATCTGTGTCTATTGGACATAAAGTGTAACAGTTTTTTCAAAAGTCATATGTCTGACCTACTCACACCTTAATAAGTTTATTTCTTTTGATCAAAAATGTTGAGGAATTGCATATAGAACACAGTGGTCAACTATGGGTCAATTAGTTCATTCACTATTCTTAGTCAACTATACATGGGCTTGAATTGCATGGAAATATATCTCACCTACATTCTTGACTAAGAAAGTATATACAATCATCGTATTGCTGAAACATAACTCATTCTTACCCGAATTCGTAAGGGCAGGCAGATTTTCATCTTTTTGCTTGCTGGCTGCGTCCTCTTTTTTCTTATGATAAGTAGCTCGCCTCTGAGCCTTTATTTTCTCATTTTTCTTGTCAAGGTCCACTGAGGTTGGTTGACACCCATTACTGATATCACCAAGAGGTGACAGGGGAACATTTTGCATATCTGCATGTACATTGATGGTACCATCATCAATATTCGTCCGATATTAACCTTATATTCTGTTGTGGAGGGAGTATATATACTATCCTCCTAGTGCCGACACATAAAACATTCTTACCTAATATCGTAAGGGCAGACATATTTTCATCTTGTTGCTTGGTGGTAGCCTCCTCTTTCTTCTTTCGATAAGCAACTTGCTTTCGAGCTTTTATTTGCTCTTTTTTCTCATCAAGGTACACCGAGGTTGGTTGAAACCCATTAGTGATATCACCGAGAGGGGACAGGGTAACATTTTACACATCTACTTGTACATTGACGGTAGCCTCCTCTTTCTTCTTTCGATAAGCATCTCACCTCCGAGCATTTATCAACTCTTTTTTTCATCAAGGTCCATAGAGGATGGTTGATAAGCATTAGTGATATCACCGAGAGGATGTCGTGGACCATTCTGCTGCCTCTATTCCTCGTTACCATGTTGCATGCTAGCAAGTTCTGTTGTCATTAAAGATACAATATGTGAGAGTAGTCGAGGCAGGAAAAGTATGAGGTATTTTTTGATCGTATTGACTAAACATTAAATAATCATACCTATCATTGGAAGGGAAGGTTGATTTCATCTCGGAGATTGACTGTACCATCCTCTTTTTTATTCTGATAAGTAGCTCACCACAGGGAGTTTTTCTGCTCCATCCTTTCATCTGTTATGTTTATTTTCATTACAGCTCCGGTTGTCATGTGACCGGATGTTGCATCGGACACAGGTAAAACCTGAAAGGCATCACGACCAGGAGCATGAACTGCTACTAAAACAACAAAAAGCCATATGAGGTAATGACATTTGAACTTTGTGCTTCATCTATCGCATAATTTCGTGTTAGATTACTTGGAGCCGGCAATGAATCTACATTATATAGGAATGAGATTGGAGGGTTGTCTGCATCATGTATACTTAACATTGTCAGGATGATTCACACAGTCTTATACCTAGAACCGTCGTGTAACTACCGTCAACATTTTCAGCTACAGGTATGATGCTTGTAGTGTATTCTTTAACATTTGTCCCGCTCGCAAGGCCTGCAACACATTATGCATACAACTTGCATGTGTAGGAATTTCTGATAGAGTGCATCATACCTGTAGTTAAGTCCTCTTCCGGTTGATGTTCACTTTCCTTGCTTTTTGAATTCCTCATACGTACCTATGGAATGGTAGCTCCCTGACACAAATGACCATTGATTGATGGCAAGAATATTTGAAATAGCATGGGTCGGGGTAGCAAGCTAACTACTTGTTGATGTTGCAGGTCAGGCAACACAACATCAAACTTGAAGATTGTGAATGATCATAATTGCTATGATCTCTAAACTGAGCACGGGAACATTAAGGATTTTACACATGCTTAGGTCTAGAGTGACCTACATGCCAGTTAATGGATCAACACTCTTCTCCTTTTTAGTCTTTATCACCTCTACTCTTAATAGCAGCTTCTGCACATCTAGAAGCTTATTCAATTTCAACAGGATCAATTGATAGCAAGTTGAAGATTCAATTATGGACTACAATGTGATGTTTCCTGCGCAAAGAATTTCCCGCTCCCAGAGTGAATTTAATGTCACATATTAGGAAGTAAAGATCATGTGTGTATACACTTTTTATTGCCTGTGTGAGCATGTGTTGGTTGTATGATAAACTATGTACTGTACAATACCTATATTCCCCACTCTTCGACGGCGGATCCTGGTCGCGATCGGTGGCGGATCCTGGATGCGATCGGCGGCGGGTCCTGGAAGCGATCGTCGGTGGGTCCTAGAACCGTTCGGTGGCGGATCCTGGAACCGTTCGGTAGCGGATCGTCAATACTCAACAAGAACAACGCCGGATCAGTGTGCGACTCCAGAAGGAGATCGTCGCCGAGGCGTGAAAGTGATCTGTGGCGGACCCACAACAGGATCGGCTGCACATCGGGCGAGGCTTTGAACTGTGAGGGCGGCGGTGAAGGGAATGAACGGCGGGGACGTTAGTGGAGTGGAGGGCAGGAGGGCAGGACGTCGACCAATGACTCGTGCATGCGAGTGCTTTGAGGGCAGGAGGAATCGCTCGTACGTGCGAGGGACTAGTTAATTTCCGTAGGGTTTTTTTCGTAGATTTTTTTCACACCATTTTTTTCAGGATCGACCGGAGGTTTGCCACCTGGACATAGTGGGTGCATCGCTATTTTTTTGTTGGTTCACGGGTCCGGGGGGGATCGCTGGGATGTGGGAGGGGGAAGGAGGACATAAATAAACCGGTGTTGGTGGGACGAAATTTAATGTGGAACGGAGACTACCAACTGAGACATTAGGAGTAGACTTTAGTACGAACCTTTCATAACATGAAGAAGACAAAATATAAAAAATTCTGAAGAACCACCATGCTGCTATTGGATATACACTTGATGATCTTAAGGGCATTACTCCCACTCTTTGTTAGCACAAGATTAATATGGAACCTGATGCTAAAACCGTTGTTGATCACCAACGAATATTGAATCCTAAGATGAAGGAAGTGGTAAGAACTGAAATACTAAAACTACTTGAAAATGGGTCAATCATGTTCGTTGTGTCCCTAAGAAAGGAAGTATTACTGTTGTTCCTAATGATAAAAATGAACGTATTCCACAAAGAACAGTGACTGGCTATAGAATGGTAATTGATTTTAGAAAATTAAATAAAGCTACTAGAAAAGATCATTACTCTCTGCCTTTCATTGATCAAATGTTAGAAAGATTGTCAAAGCACACACAGTTTTGTTTTCTTCACGGATATTCTGGTTTCTCTCAAAATACATGTATCACAACCCGATCAAGGGAAAACCACCTTTACTTGTCCTTTTTGAACTTATGCTTATAGACGTATGCATTTTGGTTTACGTAATGCAATTTGTTGGATTTCGAGTTCCAGCAAAACCCTTGAGGTTCGAACACTGGGGTGCGCACGAGGATCTCTCCCCCATTGCACTCTCCCTCACCGCGATCTCAAGGTTGAGCGCGTCGAACTCGCAAAACAAAGGGACACAAGATTTATACTGGTTCGGGCCACCGATGCGGTGTAATATCCTACTCCAGTGTGGTGTGGTGGATTTCCTCTTGTGCTGAGGATGAACAGTTACAAGGGAAGAACAGCCTCCTGAGGAGAGGTGCTCTTGTGCTTGGTGAGTTTGTGTGGATGAGGATGATCCGAGTGGCCTCCGACCCGTCCTCCACCTACTGTGGTGGGCCGCAGGCAGGCAAGTCTGGGGACCCCCGTTCCCAGGACGCCGACGGTAGCCCCCAGGCCCAAGGCGCGCTTGGACTTGGTTTCGAGGCGAAGCTAAGGGGAAAGTGTGGAGCGCCGCGAGCCCCAACAGCCTGCGGCCTCGGTTGATGCGTCGCGATTGATGGGATGCGGGCGTCTCCGCTTCCCCACGTTGCCTTCACAACTGCCTGACTGACAAAACACCGGCGTGGGCTGTATTTCCATTCATAGCTTTCCATCGACTTGCTCCAGATCCCCTTTCTCCGTCCTTGCTTCCGGAGACTCCAGATCCGCCCGAATCCTCCTTCAAGCCTGCCGCCAATGGCACCCAAGAAAGCTCGGGCCACTCCCTCGTCGACTTGGTACGAGCCGACGCTCGATGCGTCGAGCGTTTCGGAGAAGAACCTTGCTGCCGTGCTCCTGATGACATCGGAGGGTGATAAGAAGAGGAAGACCGTGCTTCGGACTGGCTCCGACGAGCCAGAGGCCTCAGGAAGCACCTTCTACCCCTTCTTCATGAGCAGCATCGTCACCGGGCTGGTTCCCCCCCTTCTCTGACTTCTTCTACTCCGTCCTTAGCCATTACAAGATCCACGCTCTCCATCTTCATCCCAACTCCATCCTCCTCCTGTCGATCTTCACCTTCTACTGCGAGCCGTATGTCGGGGTGATGTCGTCCGTGGCGCTGCTGCACCACTTCTTCTTCCTCCGGATCAAAGAGGGCCACTGCTTTAGGTGCGTTGGCTTCATCGCGGCCAACAAGACCAACGCCATCTCGAAGGCCGAGGGCTGCAGGGGCAACTGGGTCTTGATGGACCGCGCCCACCAATGGCTGGTGCTGCCGACGGAGATGCCTGTGTCCCACGAGGGGTGGCTTCGCGCGAAGCTCGCTGACTCTCGGGTGGCGCAGGTGTTGGAGAGGATGACCGCCGACCTAAAGCCTGGTGATTCAAGGGCGGCGAAGTTGACGGGGGCCATGATCGTCAAAGAATTCATGAAGCAGCATGTGGCTCCCCTCCAGTCGTGCCTGCTACCCTTGTGGGAGCTTGGAAACGAAGGGGACGACCTCCGCGTGTGCCCGGAGGCCCTTTCTGATGAGGAGCTGCGCTCGGCCCTCCGCTCCTTGGTTGGGGATGACCAAGGGTACCTGTCGGACTCCTTCGTTCCCTTCTACCACCGTCTGGATGGGGCGAAGGTTGTCGCCGCTCTGCCCGTCTTCGATGGGCGAGGGCTCGTGCCACCTGTGCCCTCGAACGTCTCGGTGACGACGACTCCGGTGGACGTGTCTTCCGATGAGTCTCGGGCGGAGGAAGAGGAGGAAGAAGAGGAGGAGGAGGAGCGTGACTCGGAGGCGACCCTCGAAGGGGCGGGGGAGACCTCCCCTTTGCGCACGGCCGAAATCCTCCGCACCCTGCCCGATGACGATGAAAAGGCCGATGTTCTCCTGGAAAGTGGGGAGCTACGCATGGCAGGGGGCTCCACAGGGTCCAAGGTCAGTCCTCGGAGGAGGTCACCGGCTGAGGTTCTGACGAGGGGAAGGTCGGCGCTGATCTCCCAAAACAACACCCCC
This sequence comes from Triticum aestivum, assembly GCF_018294505.1. Lineage (NCBI taxonomy): Eukaryota > Viridiplantae > Streptophyta > Magnoliopsida > Poales > Poaceae > Triticum > Triticum aestivum. The sequence goes on along the minus strand of NC_057809.1, from coordinate 260,375,405 downwards.
GTTGTGACGCTGCCTGGAGCTGCTTCCGGCCTATCTGCTGCCCCATCTTTAGCGCCTGGAGGCCGCGCGCCCGCACCTTAGGCGGCGAGGCTCTCAGGCTTCAAGCTTAGGAAGCAGAGAGACTACGCCGCGGTGGACCTGTAAGTTTCTCGTCCTGCCTTGTTCTTGCTTTTGCTGCTGATTCTTGACGCTTCTTCGTTGCGTAATTAGGCCGACGCCCGCGGCGAAGAAGAGGAAGGAGGAAGTGGCGGTACTTCTCGGGACCAAATCGCCTGCAGCGGCCGCCCCCTCCTCCGCGGGGAAGGGCAGTGAGAGCGCTCGCGCTTCCCCGGCTCGATCGTCCTCGCGAGACTTGGGGGAGCGTCCTCCAGAGGGGACAGCCCTCGTAGCCCCGCTGGCTCCGGAGGTGCCGACGTCCGGCTCGGTTGCTAGGGTCCCCCAAGTCCAGGAGCTCCTAGCCTCTCAGTCCATGGTGACGATGTTGTTTCCTCCTCCTTCTGCCGCACTGCTGACCTTGGATCCTTCCGCCTCCCCTGACGTCCTGGAGCGCGCTCTCTCCGCGCTGACCCTGCTGCGAGAGGATTTGCAAGGCACCAACCGTCACCTGGCGGCCGGGCGCCTGGAGCTGATTTCAGGCTGCCTTCACTCCTATCTGTTCGTCCGGGCGACATTGAGCCAAGCTGCAGCGGCCTCCAAGAAGGACAAGCAGGCCACCGCCCAAGCCGTGGCTGCTCGTGAGGTGGCGTTGAAGAATGTCGGGGCCTCCCAGGATCGCTGGCGGTCGCTGGAGGCCGAGCTGGAGACCACGCACAATGAGCATGCGACCGAACCTCGAGACCGCAAGGCCGAGGAGGAGAAGATGAAGGCCTGGGAGGACGCCGTCAGGGGTCGCGACGCCGAGCTGGAGCAGCTGGTGAAGGTGTAGGCCATGGAGCATAGCCGGCTGGAGAAGCTGGAGCGGAAGGTGAAGGCGGAGAAGGTCGAGCTTGACGCCAAGGCAAAGGTCCTATCCGAGGACCGCGCGGCCTTCAAGTCCCTCGAGGAGATGTCCCGCGTGGCGCCCCGGGCACTCTACGAGAAGGGCTTGGAGGAGCCGTTAGCCACCGTTGATGAGGGCCCCACCCAACTGCTTCCTCATCTGGTCGGGGCGCTTGAAGAGGTCATGGGCGGAATCGGCCCCTTGGTGGAAGGAGAAACCCGCACACTTTCCTCGGCCGTGTTGACGCGCGTCTTCATCCACCTCTATCTTCGCGATCCTACCTCCAACCGTGACGAGATGTTGGAGCCTATGGATGGCGAGCACTATGCAGCTGCTGCCGAAGCCGTGAATGGCCAGGTGGAGGCTCCGCTGAAGAAGTTCCACGCCTTCGACCCTGCGCTCCCAACTGGTGACACTGCTGAACCTGCAACTCTAGCTGCCCGATGGCTCCTTTTCTTGCTTTGCTTCTGCAACATGAACCATGCCTCGTGGAGGCGTTTAAACTTGTGCTTGGTATTCGAGAAACAATATGTCTTGTAATATTTGTTTGAAATTCTGCGATTTCCTTTCCGTTTGCTTTGGTGTTCTGAGTCGGTAGGGCCCGACCCCGCGCATACCTCAGCTGCCATTGGGCCGTCCGGATCACCAGGAAGGACCAAGAAGTGAGGGGCTACGTGGCTAGTTAGGCTCCTGAGTCGCGATGCTCAAGAGTCCCCCTTGACACACAAACAGCTTATAGAAAGGAGATGCGAGAGTAGGCCTAGTGTTCTATGTCGGCAGGGCCCGACCCCGTTGTCGGGTGTCAAAACTGGCGGATCTCGGGTAGGGGGTCCCAAACTATGCATCTAAGGTTGATGGTAATAGGAGACGGGGACACGAAGTTTTACCCAGGTTCGGGCCCTCTTGATGGAGGTAATACATTACGTCCTGCTTGATTGATATTGATGAATATGAGTATTACAAGAGTTGATCTACCACGAGATCGTAATGGCTAAACCCTAGAAGTCTAGCCTGTATGACTAAGGTATTGAGAATATCCTTTTCGGACTACACCTTCGGGTTTATATAGACACCGGGGGGATCTAGGGTTACATAGAGTCGGTTACATAAGAGGGAGTCTTCATAGTTGTTCGCCAAGCTTGTCTTCCATGTCACGGAGAGTCTCATCCGGACACGGGTACAGTCTTCAGTCTTCATATCTTCACAAGCCATCAGTCCGGCCCAAAGATAACAGGCCGGACGCCCGAGGACCCCTTAGTCCAGGACTCCCTCAGTAGCCTCTGAACCTGCCTTCAATGACAAGGTATCCGGCGCATAGTGTTGTCTTCGGCATTGCAAGGAGAGTTCCTCCTTCTGAACTCCCGAATAGTCTCCAAACGAATTGATCATGTCCGGACCTGTAACACACACCGCACACAACCATAGAGAGAATAGAATAACACACAAGTCCAATCTGCTGACAACTTTAGTAATGCAACGCCACGCTTGTCCGGTCATTTCGAACCCTTTTTCACCCCACGTTTCGAGACGCGGTTGTCATTGGCATGTCTTGTCAAAGCAGAGATCATGTCCCCTTATTACGGGATTCTTATCAATACGTGCGTGGGTAACCCAACCGTCCTGTGAGAAAGATTCCTTAGAAATAGGCAGGTTCTTAGGCTTAGGAGGAGACGTTCAATACCGGAGGTGTATATAAAGGAACCAAGGGCCGTCTTTTTATGCCAAACCTCTCCTAAGCCTCCCCAACCCTTAGTTCCAGCACCCAAGGTTCGACTCCATAGCTTTCAGCCTTCCCATCATGTCCAGATCCAGCTCCCAAGGTCGACGGGTGTCTTCCTCTGTTACAGAGGAGGATATCACAAAGCTTCGGGCGGCCAGATATCTGGCCACAGAGATCCACCACCGGCTTCCTGCTCAAGGACAAGATATCCCGACCCCTAGATCCGGCGAGAGGGTGGTATTCATCTCCCACTTCCTCCGGGGGTTAGGGTTTGCTCTTCACCCCTTTGTCCGAGGGATAATGTTTTATTACGGACTAGATTTTCACGACCTTGCCCCGGACTCTATCCTCCATGTCTCGGCGTTTATCATTACATGTGAGGCCTTCCTTCGAATCCCCCCACACTTTGGCTTATGGCTCAAAACCTTTAGTCTAAAGACGAAGGTAGTCGACGGGGAACCGGCAGAGTGCAGCGGTGCTATAATCAGCCAACTCGCCAACACTCCCTGGCCAAAAGGTTCTTTTTTCGAGGCTTCCAATTACTGGCAGCGGGAGTGGTTTTATATCACAGAGCCCCGTGGTACTAAATGGGTAGCTGCCCCCACCTTCCGTCCCGGCCCACCGTTATGGCTAGCGTCATGGGTCAACAAGGGGCTAGACTGGGGATTAGTGGATGAAGTGCGGACCTTACAAAGCCGCATTCGAACCCTCCTCGAGAGGGATATCGATCTCGTCAGTGTGATCCAAGTGATGTTAGTTCGCCGAATCCTGCCCTGTCAGCGTAGGCCTCGCCACATGTGGGAGTTTAATCCAGAAGGACCACAAACCCTCCAACACTTCTTCGGCACCACACATGAAGGGATGTGGAAGCTATTTTTCGGGAAGGGGAAACATAGGTCGGATACTGCTGAGGACGCTAGCCTTAACTGTAATCGTCTGGATACCCCGGTAAGCACTTGGCTTTCGAATACTTTGTAGTCATGCATACAGTAATACGATACTAAGGAGGCTATCTTTTTCCAGGGCTGGATAAAGAGGGCGGAACTGATTATGTGTTCGGCCCCTCTGCCCGAGGGTCCAGCAAATCTGGTCCTAACAATGATGTTGGCCCCAGCACCATACCAGATGCCGGAGAAGGAGTTTGAGGTAGAGGGCAAGGGGACCAAGCATGGCCTCTATTCATAGGGAACCTCATACTTTGTGTCCGGTGGAATAAAAATCCCCTCATCCGAAGACAAAAGTGAAGGGGGTCCACTATCTCCTTCCCTCCCAGGAAGAAGAGGGCCGCCTTTGAAGATTGGGAGAAGCGGGCTCCTAAGCGAGGCAAGATGCCTATGGAGGGCGGCCCGGGCCTGGAGGACATCGAAACGCAGTCTCATGACAAGGACGAGCCTCTGGCCAAATCGTAAGTGAACATGGCCGTTTTAAACCTATCCCGTTCTTTTCTTATGATGCCTGGAATATATATTTTTTGCAGCTCAGCGTGCAATCCCCTTCGACAATCCTCCTCCTCGGGGGACCTTCTCCCGGAGATGATGGAAAGCGAGACGCCCCCACCGGCTTCTCCATCTAGTAGGGCAGATGACCTTGAGATGTCGTCGCGGAAGGTCTCCCCCGACTAACAGGTGGCGCAAGGGATACACGAAGGCGATACTTCGGCGGTCCAGAGTCCAGGGAACAACAATGAAGACCCCGAAAAATTCGGAATGCGGCCGGATACAAATAAACGGATCCCTTCAAAGGATGGCCGTACTCCTGCGACTGCCTCCGGAGACCCAGAGGTGCCGTATATCTTAACGAAGATGTTGCGGCAGGCATCCGTTTCAGAGGAACATCATACCTTGTGTGTGCGGTGGTTAAAAAGGTCCTGTCCGCAAAGAGCGGATTGGATGAGGCTTTTGCGAGTCTGCTGAGAGTCTTCGAGGTTTGTACTGTAATATGTGGAATTGTGTTTTATTCAAAAAATACACCCATGTATAGACAGTAGCCCCTGAGACTCAGGTTGGCTTCCCATAGGAAGCGAATCAGAGGATCGAAAGAAATATCCGAGGACTAATCTGATTAAGTTTGAACACTGGCTTCTTCCCCCTGGCTACTGCCTAGACTGCAGATATTGCCAAACTGCAATGGAAGCTTGATGTAGCCGGGGATGACGTTGCGTTAATCAATATGCGTCTTGACGAGTCGCAAGGTATGTATTCAGAGTAGTACCTGCACATACATTTTTGTGATATAAGCACGACGCTGAAAGTTGTGCCTGGCTATAGATGGTGCTGCTGCAGTTGAAATTCTTCGGGTGGAGCTAGCCCGGGCCAAGGAGCAGGCCCGGTGTAGTAATGCAGCCGCCGAGAAGGCATCGACTGAATTAAAAGCCGAACGAGCTGCTCGGCGTCAAGACGAGGAGAAGATATCCACGATGGCGCTCGGGCTAAAAAGTGCTGCTAGCCGGTGTGAACTCCTAGAGAAGGAGAATGAAGCCAAAACGGCTGAAATTGACAAGGCCCTACGAGAGGCAAGAGAAGCCCGGTCTGAATCCAGAGCAGCCCATGAGGAGATCCGGCAAGCTGGAGTGATTGCAGCTGGTAAGCCATTTTTGCTACAGGCTAAGTTTGGCTATCCGAACTATACTCAGCTAAACCAATTGTGGAGTTCTCCGGACGAGTTTTTAGACTTGCCGAAGAGTTCTGCCGATGCGGCGCAGTATTATCAGGCGTGAGACGGGTACGCAACGGAGAAACTGTTCTGGTCACAATTCGGCGCCTCAAAGCGCCCCCTTTTGCTAAATGAGCAGATGTCCCAGTGGGCCGAGCTTCATAGGATATCCGGTGCTGCCATGAAGAACATCATAATCCGGTTATGGCCAACTGAGCCTTTCCCGAACAGTTACTTCAGCTTGGTGCATCGTCTTGTTGACGCAGTGCCGCGTATCGACGCTGTGAAGCGGTTGGTGTGCATCGAGGGTGCACGGATGGCTTTTACCCGAGTCAAGATGTTCTGGGGGAATATGAAGGCCATCGACATTGCGGTGAAGAGTCCACCCAAGGGCAAGGAGCGCCACGACCTGGAGCATTATTTTGAAGACGTCCTTGTAGCCGCCTTCTTGATAGAGGGTCAATGCTCGAAGGACATAATGTTCGAGTAAAGTGTATGAGAATTGTACGAGACAATTTTATAGTAAATCTATTTGTATATGTTGCTCGAAGGCTTGTGTTCCTCCTGTGCGGCCGTTTTAATATAATCTGAAAGTTTTTCAGTCGTCGGCTTCAGACCCCTTGTAGGAAGTATAGGGGTGTTTGAAAAAGCATCTGATCACTCTTGACCCAACGTCGTGGTTTGTGAAGGAGGTGTCAATGCGGTGAACCAGGCAACCAGACCATAGGGTGTTAACACTTTCACTTAGCCATAGGAGTTTTATGGTGGGTCTACGACATAGCCCCTGGTATGTATGCGGCTTACTGATACGACGCGTTTACATAATTGACCGGAAAAGAGGTCCTTCGTGTGACACGGAGGAATCGCTAGATATTCCGATAAGTCATCGAGTGGTTGACCAGCTCTCGCCGCATCATGACAGTCAGTTTTCGGCTTTCTCTACTGAGGTGCGTCACCGGGTGAACCGGTAGCTAAATCGTAGTAGTTCTCCCTTTACTACCCTAGACGATAGAGCAGAATGTAGGATAGCAAACACAGGAGCTGGCCAACCCAACTATTGACCCAAGACATGATTCAGAGCTGATGCATATAAGGCCAAACTCGCGACGCCAAAGTACGCTGTGAAAGCTGTTCGGGCTTTGTTGGCAACTCATTTGTTCCCGTACCGAGCCCCTGACAAGTTAAGCCAGGGTTTATCTATGAAACAACCATAGGAGGCGTATTCATTTTGTGAAAAGACGCGAGTGATTAATTCAGATAATTTCAACTGGGACCTGAGTGATGTGCCAATGGTTACTTGATATACATAAAGGCCACCACCCCGGCAAGTTGATATGCCCTGGGTCAAAGGCAGAGGAAAAAGGCATGTTATAGGCTCGGAAAGAGAGTGTGTTCTACATAAAGTTATTTTGGACCTCCTATCGCACGTCTGCGTTGCCTGTGCTCAGCGAGGGGATCAAAATCCTTGAAGGGAGTAGGCCCATAGGTGAGTGTACGGATCTGAACTCCTATGGGGTCGGTCGTAGGTGCTTCCCCATTGCGCCACCTGCTTTTAGGAGATAATGAAACAAAAGAAAAGAGGAAATCGGTTAAAGAATGTTACCAGAGTGCCTGCAGATATGTCCGTATTGTGCTTCTGTCAATGCCCATGGTATCTTGAGTGCGTAATTATGTATGCGCGGTATAGTTTTAACGGGTGTACGAGATGGGCAGCGGAAGTCGAACTGCTATTTCTGTTCCGGATTTGATCGATCTTCGGGGGTAAATTGCTTCCGCCCTCCGGCATTTAGCTGGTGAGCCGCTCTGTTGTCCCTGTTGCCTGGTGGCCCATTTCCATTGTGTCCGGTGTTGAGCTTGCCAGCCTGCTTGAGGACCCAACAGCTTCTGTTGGTGTGATTAGCTGGTTTATTGGGGTGGCCATGAATCTGGCAGGGCCGGTCCAATATCCTGTTTAGTTTGGATGGTCCGTCTCTGTTTGCCTTGGGATTGCTAAATCCGGCGTTGACCTCTATGTCGCGTGATCTTTCATTATCATTGCGACTGTTGTGCATGCTTCGTCATGGCTTGCCATTGCCGTCTCGTATTTCTTAAGTGCCCGAGTCGCTGGCGCTGTTGCTTCTAAGAGCGAGCCAGCTGTCTTCTCCCACACAAAAGCGGGTCATTAGAGTGGCAAGGGCTTTCATGGATCTAGGTCCTTCTTGACCGAGGTGGCGTGCAAGCCGTTCATCCCGGACGCTATGTTTAAAGGCCGCAAGGGCCTCCGCGCCCGGACAGTCGACGATTTGGTTCTTTTTAACTAGGAACCTGGTCCAGAGCTTCCTGGCTGACTCTCCGGGCTGCTGGACAATATTACTTAAGTCATGGCGTCCGATGGCCTGACATATGTTCCTTGGAAGTTGTTGTGAAAGGGGTCCTCTGAATCCTCCCAGCTGTCGGTGGCCTGAACTTGGCTCCTGGCACAATCTCCTCCTGGGACGAGATGCGCACTCGCTTCATCGCCAACTTCTAGGACACCCGTGACCGGCCCCCGGCCGTGAGCGATCTACGCCGCATCAAGCAGCAGCAAGGGGAAACCCTGCAGAAATACATCCAGCGCTTCAACAACGCTCGCCTCAAGATCCCCAAGGTGACTGAAGAAGCCATCATCTCGGCCTTCTCCAATGGTGTACGCGACATCAAGATGAAGGAGGAGCTAGCAATCCACGAAGACCTGTGCACATCCCTGGAGCTTTTCAACTTGGCGACCAAGTGCGCCATGGCCGAGGAAGGGCGCCTTTCCCTCCTCGAACTCCCAGCTGCCGACCCAGAAGAGAAGAAGCCCAAGGCCAAGGACGTGAAGCGCAAGGGGGCTGCCGTGCTTGCAGCGGAACCGGACACCAAGCAAGGCAGGGATCAGCCCGAGTCATCCAAGGGCAGCCGGTACTGCGTGTACTACGACCTCCACACCCACAACACTAACGAATGTCAAGAGCTTAGGGCCGTGAGGGATGGACGTGCCGGACAACACCCAGAGCGCAACGACAGGGGCTATGGCCGAGGAGGAGGAAGAGGTGGCGGACGATGGGAAGACCGTGGCCCTCGCCAAGGGTGGCGTGACCGACCTTGCGAGGATCGCTGGCAGGACCAGCCTCGCGAGGGAGGCTGGAGAGATCAGCCTCGTGAGTATCGCCCGCACGGCAACGGAGGCCTTCCTCCTCCGCCGCTGCTGCCAAGGAGGAACAAAGGCCAGCATCAACACGAGGAGGCTGGGGGCTTCCAGGAGCCGCGTGCAATCACTTGCATCTTGGGTGGAGCGCAGGCCCCAGCCTCACAGCGCATCTTCAAGCAGTTTGCTCGTGAGGTGAATGCAGTCCTCCCCAAGCTTGAGTCCATGCGCCCTCTCAGGTGGTATGCATGCGCTATCACGTTCAGCTCAGCAGATCAGCTCAAGTGCGCGGCAACGGCGGAGTCCTCCCGATGCTTTGCTCCCAGTCATCAGGAACGTGCAGGTCACCAGGACCCTCATTGATGGCGGAGCAGGACTCAACGTCCTGTCCGTCGAGACGTTCGACAATCTCCAAGTGCCGTACGATCAGATTCAGCCAACCAAGCCCTTCTCAAGAGTCACTGATGGTTCCACTATTCCAATAGGGCAGGTTCGCCTTCCAGTCACCTTCGGGTAGCGCAACAACTACCGCACCGAGCTCATCGACTTCGACGTCGCCCACATCCGCCTGCCATACAACGCCATCCTCGGTTACCCAGCCCTGGCCAAGTTCATGGCAGTGACTCACCATGGGTACAATGTCCTCAAGATGCCAGGAAGCGGTGGAGTCATCACCGTACCCTGTGAAGAAAGGGACGCAGTGTGTTCACTTGAGTGCGCGTTCCAAGCCGCAGCAATCGAAGACCCGGACCACAGGAACGGAAGGCTTCCCAAGGCGACCCTTAAGAAGAAGAAGGTTTCGCCTGGCCCAAGACATAAGGAGGCAGGCACCTCCGGAGGTGTTGCATCAGGATCTGTGCCCAATCAGGGAGCGCCACCCTCTCTCGCATAGGAAGGCACACCCGGTGCCCTCCTCGGGCAGGGCTTGGGGGCTCTTTCTTGGAGAGCCACCGACTTTGCCAAGGTCGCGAGGGAGGCGCTCGAGCACCACTTGGAGGGGTGCTTCCAGGTACGTTTCCCTCAGGAAGGTACAAGGCAAGGAAGACCAAACCCTTAGGAGTTCATCGCAACAAACACCCAGGAGATACAAGAGTCGAGAGTCATGCGCGGCAGCCACCGTTCGCCCACCGTAGCCCCACATCCGGGCGAGGAAGGTGGGCTGCACGTCTGCATCGATGTGCCAGGGCTCAACCGAGCTGCGTCTCAGGAGCGCCTCTGGCCTTCGAGCGTGGGGCATTGCGAGGGTCCACCTCACAGCTACGTTTGCATGCCTTTCGACCGGCCGAATGTGGTCGCCACTCATCAGCGCCTACTGAGGAGTATTCTGGAAGCCCATGAGGTTAGGCATTGCGCGGTCCTGGCGGAGTTGGAGATGGCCCGCTTCCCGCACCGCAATCGATAGGACAGGCACTGAGATCCCCATCCATCTTCACGCCCTCTGGGCTGGCCTAATTCCCCCTTCTTTGATTTCTTCAACGCCGTGCTCTCGCACTACCAAATCAATGCACTGCACCTGGATCCCCAGTCCATCATCCTCCTTGCCGTATTCGCCTTTGTCTGCGAGGCCATGGTGGGCATTGCCGCTATAGTGGCTTTGCTTCACCATTTCTTCTCGCCGCACCTGATTGACGCCCGCCAGCATTCGGGGTGCGTGATCTTCCAGGCCGTTGCGGCGACAGCCAGCTCGGAGATTGACTTCGAGCTCCCACCAGTTGTGGATGGAGTTCGGAAGCGGTGGGTATTCATGGATGCTGGCGTGCTCAGCCCTCTGCTCCTTCTCCCACGGGTGCAGGCCATCTCGAGCTCTGGCTGGGGGCACGCGAAGCTCGTCGACCGGTGGCTCGCCCACATATGGTGTCGGCTGGCTAGGTTGAAGGACCTTGGGGTGGGAGCGCCTATGGTGGTGAAGGAGTTCATCCGGTGCCACATTGCTTTGCTCCAGCGCCACTCTCGACCGATGTGGACCTTCTCGGGCAGTAGGGAACCCATAAGGCTCCACGTGCCTGCGGTCATTACCGAGGCACTGCGGACTGTGCTTGAGCTCTTGACGGACGACCCGTCACCAGCCGACCCTCCAGAGGAGGGTTGCCTCTTGTACTGTTGCTCGAACAATGCGGAGTTCGTGAGGCAGATGCCCCCTTTCGACGAATGGGGACTACGCCCAGTCGGCCTTGAAGGGCCCTGCGAGAGCCCCGTTCTCGTGGTTCCTTTTCCTGTCGTTGGCTCGGCGCTCACCCCGGAAGCGGGTGCAGGTGGGGGAGCACCGTTGAATGCCAGCGAAGTGACCACCGAGGAAGCGACGTCGGTGTTAGCCCCCGAGGTGGCGGCTCCTGGGCTCGGGCGAGCTATCCCGAGGCGACGGCCGTGGGGCTGGCACGGTCTGAGGCTCCCAGGGTGGAAGCCCTTGAGGCTCAAGCGAGTTGTCCTAAGGCGGAGGCTGAGGGGCCGATGCGGCCTGACGCTCCTGAAGTCGCCCCCTCAGCAGCCCCACCAACTACCCCAAGCGGCGGCGATCGTGCCCAGGGCTTCGGCCAACTTTTCCTGAATTTCGGAGCACTCGGCAAGAGGAAGGTGCCTACAAGCTGCAATGGTGGTGCCTACCGGCTGTTGAAACAAAGGAAATACATTGCCAAAGACGAACGTGTACCTCATCTGCATGATTTCCTGAGTGTTGCATCCCCAGCCGGCCACAACTCTTCAAGGTCCCTTTAGTTGGAGCGGTGAGATCTCCTGAAGAGCGGCCCCTGCCTGTCATTGGCTCACCACTAACACTGAGCTCCCCTCGCTGCGCGCGGCTTGGGCCCATTCCTAAGGAAGGGTGCGCCGACTAGGGGTCTTGATCCTGCGTTCTTGCCGTGGCCCAGACCTCTGCCCAGGCCAACCTGGCCGAAGCTCTGGCGGATCTGCTCTCGCTCCAGCAGCAGATTGATGACACCGCGTCCCTCGTGTAGCAGAACATCGAGGAGGCATGTCATCGGTGGACGCTGCAGCGTGAGCACACCCCCTTGCTCTAGGCCCTCAGAGTGAGGGCCAACCGAGCATTGGGCTTCATCTGCGAGGAGAGCGTCCCTCATCCCCGCGTGGAAGACTACGCCAGCCACCTCCACTTCTTCACCGAAGTCATGATGCGCCTGGAGGACCGGGCTATGAGGGCTCGTGAGCTTGTTGAGGACAGGAGCCGGGGCATCATTGGGCGCACATTTTCACGCGTCTTCAGCCATCTTCAGAACCTCGACCCCCACTTTGACTTTGACGCCACCATTGCCCCAGTGCCCGGGGCTATCCGATACAACCTCTCACACTGGGTGGACAATCACGTGGATGCCCTGGTCAGGGCATTCGCCACCGATGACGACACAGTGGTGGTCGTGGTGGATGAAGACAGCCCAGTCAATGATGGCGAAGACGACGCTGGTGACAGTGCCAGCAGCGCGTACGAGAGCGACCATGACAACACTGCAAGTGACATGTCCAATTGAGCCCACATTCCTTTGCTTGAACCTGCACGCAGAGACTTGGACACGGCCCCGTAGGGCGTGAGAGCATTTTGGAGGAGGGGGAGCCCATCGTGTATGTAAATTGATGTTCTATCTTTTAGGCTGAACCTGAAACATGCTTTTGAGAGCTTGTGAGCCCCTCAACAGGGTTGTTGCTGTGACTTACCTTGATCCCAATAGGCCTTGAGTAGGCTTTGAAGTTACTGATGTGCCCTTCTCCTGAGGGGATCCCTTTAGGGGCTCACAAAATTTTAGATCTCCCTAGGAGCCTGCTGATCCACCCGAGAGAGCCTCATGAGGAGCAAATGCCAGACAATGGCAAGGTGTGCGCGTGGTGGTCCTGTGGCGATTGTACTCTTGATCCTAGGGGGTTTGTCGCCACCTGGGCTTGCCCGAGCGCAGTGGACGTGCGCGTACCACGCCTAGCCCCCGCTCGCGAGGCTCTCGCAAGGGGAGGGGTAGCAGGTGCGAGCCTCGAAATAAAGCATGCAACCAAAATGCAAGAAATTGACATGAACAAGAGAAGACTCCCCCATGCTTGACAACAAAAAGGACTTCAAGTTCAATCCAAAAGGGCAGCAAATCGAGTTACAGAAAACGAGATGAAAGTAAATGGTCGCATCCGGCACCTAGCTAGTCTTATTGTCTTCCCACCAGCGCAAAGCAAAGTGCTTTCGCTGGCTGTGATCATAGTCATTGGGGGACAGTGTCGATGGCCAGCGCGGAGCATGGTGCTTCCACTAGGACGTGGGCGGGAGCCCCCGAGGCCCGAGGGCGGCACTCCGGAGACTCCGGGGCATGTACAGCCTCACACATTATTACGTGAGAGTGTCACAAGCGGATACCTTCACAGGCGTGAGCCTTGATTCATATCGCCAGTCGAGAGCCCTGCCCTGTGCCACAAGTTAGTGTCATAACCGGCGGATCTCGGGTAGGGGGTCCCGAACTATGTGTCTAGGATCGGTGGTAACAGGAGATGGGGGACACAATGTTTACCCAGGTTCGGGCCCTCTGTATGGAGGTAATACCCTACTTCCTGCTTGATTGATCTTGATGAATATGAGTATTAGAGGAGTTAATCTACCACGAGATCGTGATGGCTAAACCCTAGAAGTCTAGCCTATGAATATGGTAATGAGTATATGTGCTATCCTTTTCGGACTACCCCCCTCGGTTTATATAGACCCTGAGGGAATCTAGGGTTTACATGGAGTCAGTTACATAAGAAGGAATCTTCGGTCGCCACGCTTTCCTTCCACGCTAAGTAGAGTCTAATCCGGACACGGTGCAGTCTTCGGCCTTTATGTCTTCACAGCCCATTAGTCCGGCCCATGGATAACAGGCTGGATGCCCGAGGACCCCTCAGTCCAGGACTCCCTCAGTAGCCCCTGAACCTGGCTTCAATGACGAGGAGTCCGATGCGCAGAATTGTCTTCGGCATTGCAAGGCGGGTTCCCTCCTTCCGAACTCCATAATAGTCTCAGATGAGGTAAGTATATCCGGACCTGTATATATAATTGCAGAGAATATAATACCCCTCGAGCGCAACCTTGTTGATAACTGTTCACGACATCGTATCATGCCCGCCCGGTTACTGTTTCTAACCGTCGGCTAGCGAGCCGCCCCACGTCTCGGGGCGCGGTTTTACTGGCACGTCCTGTCAAGGCAGGGATCATGTCGCTTTATTTATGGGATTTTCATTAATGCAGGCGTGGGTAACTCAACCATCCATAGGGTACAACTCCTTGGTGATAGGTAAGTTTAGAGACCCCGGGGGAGATGCCCAGTATTCGGGGCCTTTATATAGAGACCCAGTCTCATCCTCTCCCCTTGCGCTTGCTCCTTCCTCAATCCCAGCCACTCCAAGTTCCAACCCTCGGGTTCCAATCGCCACCAGCCCTAGTCATGTCCGGATCCAACCGTCAGGGCCGGTGGGTGGCTTCTTCTGTCACAGAGGAGGATATTGCGAAGCTTCGCGTAGCGAGGTATCTGACCCCAGAAATTGATGTCTACTACACAACTTTCTTCTTGTAGATGTCGTTGGGCCTCCAAGTGTAGAGGTTTGTAGGACAGTAGCAAATTTCCCTCAAGTGGATGACCTAAGGTTTATCAATCCGTAGGAGGCATAGGATGAAGATGGTCTCTCTCAAGCAACCCTGCAACCAAATAGCAAAGAGTCTCTTGTGTCCCCAGCACACCCAATACAATGGTAAATTGTATAGGTGCACTAGTTCGGTGAAGAGATGGTTATACAAGTGCAATATGGATGGTAGATATTGGTTTTGTAATCTGAAAATATAGAAACAGCAAGGTAACTAATGGTAAAAGTGAGCGTAAACATTATTGCAATGCAAGGAAACAAGGCCTAGGGTTCATATTTTCACTAGTGCAAGTTCTCTCAACACTAATAACATAATTGGATCATATAACTATCCCTCAACATGCAACAAAGAGTCACTCCAAAGTAACTAATAGCGGAGAACAAATGAAGAGATTATGGTAGGGTTCAAAACCACCTCAAAGTTATCCTTTCTGATCGATCTATTCAAGAGTCCGTAGTAAAATAACACGAAGCTATTTTTTCCGTTCAATCTATCCTAGAGTTTGTACTAGAATAACATCTTAAGACACATATCAACCAAAACCCTAATGTCACCTAGATACCAATGTCACCTCAAGTATCTTTGGGTATGATTATACGATATGCATCACACAATCTCAGATTCATCTATTCAAACCAACACAAAGAACTTCGAAGAGTGGCCTACAGTTTCTATCGAAGAGTCAAGACGAAAACATGTGCCAACCCCTATGCATAGGTTCATGGGCGGAACCCGCAAGTTGATCACCAAAACATACATCAAGTGGATCAATAGAATACCCCATTGTCACCACGGGTATCCCACGGAAGACATACATCAAGTGTTCTCAAATCCTTGAAGACTCAATCCGATAAGATAACTTCAAAGGGAAAACTCAATCAATTACAAGAGAGTAGAGGGGGGGGGAAACATCATAAGATCCAACTATAATAGCCGAGCTCGCGATACATCAAGATTGTGCCGACTCAAGAACACGAGAGAGAGAGAGATCAAACACATAGCTACTGGTACATACCCTCAGCCCCGAGGGAGAACTACTCCCTCCTCATCATGGAGAGCGTTGGGATGATGAAGAGGGCCACCGGAGAGGGATTCCCCCTCCGGCAGGGTGCCGGAACGGGTCTAGATTGGTTTTCGGTGTCTACGGAGGTTCTGGCGGCGGAACTCCCGATCTATTCTCGTCCCCGAAGTTTTTAGGGTATATGGATATATATAGGAGGAAGAAGTACGTCGGTGGATCTCCGAGTTGTCCACGAGGCAGGGGGCGCGCCTAGGGGGGTGGGCATGCCCCCCACCCTCGTGGGCAGCCGGGACTCTCCTGGTCCATCTTCGGTACTCCGTGGGCTTCTTCTGGTCCAAAAATAAGTCCCGTGAAGTTTGAGGTAAATTGGACTCCGTTTGATTTTTCTTTTCCGCAATACTCTAAAACAAGGAAAAACAGAAACTGGCAATACTCTAGGTTAACAGGTTAGTCCCAAAAATCATATAAAATAGCATATAAATGCATATAAAAAATCCAAGGTTGATAATATAATATCATGGAACAATAAAAAATTATAAATATGTTGGAGACGTATCAGAAATCTTTCATCAGCTTTCGGCGCAAGGGCAAGTCATACCGCCCCCCAGATCTAGCGAGAGGCTAGTATTTGTATCGCACTTCCTTCACAGACTAGGGTTCGTGCTTAACCCCATCGTTCGAGGGCTCATGTTTTACTACGCGCTAGATTTTCATGATCTGGCCCCGGACTCTGTTCTCCTCATCTCGACATATATCATCACGTGTGATGCCTAACTCCGGACTCCTCCGCACTCTGTTTTGTGGCTCAAGACCTTTGATATAAGGCCGCAGGTGGTAGAGGAGGAGCAGGCAGAGTGCGGCAGTGTCATAGTAGGCAAGCTGGCCGGTGCGGTTTGGCCCGAAGGATCTTTCGCCAACTCTTCCGACATATGGTAGAAGGGGTGGTTTTATATGAACGAGCTGCGGGGCCCTAAGTGGGCGGCCACACCTGCGTTTCGGCCCGGCCCTCCAATTCAGCTCGCTTCATTGGTTATTAAGGGTTTGGACTGGGGATCCATCAATGAAGTGCAAACTCTGCAAGGTCGCATCCGGAGCCTCACCGAGAAGGGCATTGATCTTGTGAGCGTCATTCAAATAATGCTAGTTCGCCGGATCCTGCCATGTTAGCGGCGGCCTATTCGTATGTGGGAGTTTAACCCAGAAGGGCGGCGGACTCTACATCACTTCTTCGACACTACACATGAAGGACTGTGGGAATTATATTTCGGGGAACGAGAGAAATGGTCGGACACCACCAAAGACGTTGGCCTTGACTGCAATCATCCGAACACTCTGGTTAGTATTCAATATCTGAGAACCTTCCATTCAGACATCTCTTAACAAGATACTGAATGATCTGTCCTTGTACAGGACTGGGTAAAGAAAGCGGTGCTAATCTGGTGTCCGGCGCCTCTTCCCGAAGGCCCCGCGACCAACCTGCTGACGAGAATGCTGATCCCAACACCGTACCAGGTGGCTATGTTCCGGGAAACCGAAATCCTTTTTCCCAAAGGCAAGAGTACATAGGGGGCCCTCCAGGCCAAGAAGAGGGTCGCCTCGAAGATCAGGAGGGGAATCTTTCCAAGAGAGGAAAAACGACATCGTCAAGCGGCTTAGGTCGGGCGAGCGAGGCTGCCGTAGAGTTTGATGACGAACCTCGAGGCAGACCGTAAGCGAGGCTGGGGTACTTTAAACGCACCTCATTCTTTTCCTATTAGTGAAGCAATCAGTTGATATATGTTCGTCCATGCAGGTTAACGCCTGGTAATTCTCAATCATCCTCCTCCTCCTCGGGAGATCTTCTTCCGGAGATGATGGAGAGTGACACGCCTTCTCTGGCCACATCACCCAATAGGGGACATGATACCGAGTGTCACATCCCTAGCTTCTGGTTTGCTCTGAGCTAGCTAGTCATGTGTTGCATCATGTTTAAATTTTGCCTAAAATTGAAATGGGGATTGACTAAGCCCTAACACCAAATGAATTCAACTAGGGTCAAAATAAAACCTTTTTCATTGAACTCAAAATGTCCTCTAAAAATGTTCAACATTTCTGGTTTGAGGTGGAAGCATCTACCAAAAATGGTTTATATTTTTGCAGGGCATTTTTGGTCACTGAATTAAACCATATTGTATTTGACTTTGGGCATTTAAATACTATAAATAATTTAAATGTTCAAATAAATGTTGGAAAATTGTTAGGGGTCACTGAAATAATTCAGAAAACACCCATAACTGTTTCCAGGATTTTATAAAATGACTTGATATTTTAAATCAAATCAAAAACAAATTGCAGAAAATAGAAAAGATAAAACAGAACAGAATTATAAAAGGGAGAGAGTTTTACCTGGCCTCACCCGTGCAGCCCACCTGGCCGGCCCAGCTGGCCAGCTCCTCCCGCTGGCCCAGCCCACCGCCGCCTCCCTCCCCTGTCGCCTTCCTCCTCTGCCAGGAGGACGGGCACGCGCCCGGCGCGCGCGGCCACGCGATCCGGCCACCTCCTCCCTGCTTCGGCCACCTCCTGCCTCCCTGCTTGCCTCCACTACTCCCTGGAGACGCCACGCGGCCCCACGAACTCTCTCACTCTCCCGTATCTCTCCCTCCGTCCCTATCCCCTCTGCTCTCTCTCTCTCACGATCGACCACGAGCACCCGAGAGCACCGACGAGCTCCACCGCGGCCAGTGTCCACCCCTCGCCTCGGCGATGCTTCCAGAGGAACCGCTGCGCCTTCCTCTTCGTCCCCACCAACTCACGTGACGCCGGGAGCCCTGCATCGCCGCCCACGACGCCGTTCCCCTCCTCGGCCACCGGAACTCGCCGCCGTTCGATTCGCCGGCTCCGGACCATCCCCGGCCTCGTCTCCGCCTCGAATGGATCCGCTGTGAGCCTCCGCTGCCTCTCCTGTGCTCGCCCCCTTCGTTCTCGCCCCCTAGCCCCAACTCCCACCGCGGCCGAGAGCTTCTCGCCGCCGGCCATGGCGTGGCCGTGGCCACAGCCACCGCAGCTCGTTCCCGAGCCCACCATCGTGATCAGCACGATCGCATGAAAACGTAGACACCCACAACGCCTCCTCCCGTGCTCTGTAACGCCACCCCGAGATTGCCCGAGCTCCGGCAGCCGCAAAAGAGCTCGCCGCCGGCAGCTCCGGCCACCCCAGCTCCTCCCACTTGCACTGCCAGACGCGCGCGAGTCTGGGCTTCGCGTGGGTGGTCTCCGCCGCCCGAATGGTCGCCGGAGCGGCGACCCCGAGCCCCTCCGCCGCGTTTGCTGTCGCCGGCGGCTAAACGCCGGCGCATTAGCCCCGGTTGACCAGGGGGTTTGACCTCCCCTGGGTCAATGACATGTGGGCCCGGCCCTGACTAATTCTAGTTTAGGATTAGTTTAAATTTAATCAACTCTGTTAATTAATCCTGACACTGACCAGTGGGCCCGACCCCCCTAACCTTTTAATTAAATTAAATTAACCCCGGTTAACCCCCCCTGTCACTGACGTGTGGACCCCACACGTCAGGTTTGACCTGGACCGCCCGTTGACCTGCTGAGGTCAGCATGAGGTCATGCTGACGCCATAATTCATTTTCTGGAATTATTTTAATTCTAAATAATCAGAAAATTCCAGAAAATTGTATAAACTTCAATAAATCATAGAAAATTAACCGTAACTCCAAATTAAATAATTTATATATGAAAAATTATCAGAAAAATTCAAGGAATCCATCTGTACCATTTTCATGCATGTTAGAACAACTTATCACTACTGTTTAGGGCAAATGAAGTGAATGGCATTTGAATAATCACATATGGAGTTTGAATTTGAATCTTGTATTCAAACCAACTTCATTTAATCCGTTGCTAGTTGCATTAGCCCAAAACACATTCATTTTGCCATGTCATGATCATGCATCATATTGTGCATTGCATTGATTGTTTTTCTTCTTGTTGCCGGTATCTGTTCCCTCCCGGTAGACGATGTCCGACGTTGTGATCGTTGACACTGATGAAGACTCAATGTTATCTTCAGAAGTGCTAGGCAAGCAAAACCCCCTTGTTCATTCCGATACAATCCTACTCTCTCGCTCCTGCTCTCTTTTAATGCATTAGGACAACAACGATTCAACTGTTACCTGCTGCGGTAGCTGAACCCCTTTATCCTTTGCATGACCTGTCATTGCCACAGTAAATAGATGAAACCCACTAGCATGAGTAGGAGTTGTTTGAGCCCTGATGTGCCTACTCATTTATGTTTGTTGTCATGCCTGCTACTGCTTAGAGTTGAGTCGGGTCTGATTCATCGGGGATGAATCAGAGGCGTGTGAACATGTCCTACTGTGTGTGAGCTAAGTGTGTGAACACGATTTGGTAAAGGTAGCGGTGAGAGGCCATGTAGGAGTACATGGTGGGTTGTCTCATTGCAGCCGTCCTCAGGAACTGAGTTCTGTGTTTGTGATCCATGATTCAGCTACTACCATACATTGGGCCCTGAAATATGACCCCGCTCGACTTCTTATTCACCCTAGTTCTCTGTCCAGGAGTTGCAAGTAGTTTCTGGTGTTTGTAGCTTACTGGAGGCCGTGGACAGCGCTGACCGTAGGGGTGGGCTGTGATGCGGTAGGTACGTGGCACGGTGTACCGGATGCCCGTTTGGTATCTCGGGAACCCTGTTCACATCGTTTGGGGCTGTGAGCGAAACTCCGGCCGGATCTCCTCATGGATGGAACCCGAATAGGCGATAAACCTGGACTAGAGACTTGAGTGTTTAGGTAGGTCGTGGTCTACACCCACGTCGGCTTTCGCTTGAAGTCTGCCGAGCACATGTCGTGTGCAGACGCTAAGTGGTGGAAACATGTATGAAGAAGTACACCCCTGCAGGGTTAATATGATCTATTCGAATAGCCGTGTCCGCGGAAAAGGACTTCTGGGTTGCTTATATCAGTTCATAGACAAGTGAAAGTGGATACTCTAAAATACGTAAGATAAGCGTGAGTGCTATGGATGGCGTTCTCGTAGGGAGACGGGAGCGGATCCATAGTGGTGTATTGATATGGTGAATATGTGGACTCGTGTGCGCCACCTCAAAAAAGTTACTCGCAGTCGTAGTTCAGGATAGCCACCGAGTCAAAGCTGGCTTGCTGCAGTTAAACCCCACCACCCCCTTGTTGAAAATGATGCATATGTAGTTAGTTCTGATGTAAGTCTTGCTGGGTACATTTGTACTCACGTTTGCCTATTTTATGTTTTGCAGAGAGACTTCGGTCTCGCTAGTAGTTTCACGTGGACTTCGATGTTTAGCTTGATACCTCAGCTACGATCTTGTGCCCTCGGCAGGATCTGATAGATAGTCAGGCTTCTCAGCCTTTTTCATTTATAGTTGTCTGTACTCAGACATGATAGCTTCCGCTTGTGCCTTGACTTGTATGCTCTGAGTGTTGGGTCATGAGACCCATGTTTGTAATATCTCGCTCCTCGGAGCCTATTGAATAAACTACTTGAGTCATAGAGTCATGTTGTGATGCCATGTTGTATTTGCACATATCGAGCATATTGTGTGTATGTTATCGAAATGCTTGGTATGTGTGGGATCTGACCATCTAGTTGTTTATCTTTAGTAGCCTCTCTTACGGGGAAATGTCTCCTAGTGTTTCCACCGAGCCATGGTAGCTTGCTACTGCTCCGGAACACTTAGGCTGGCCGGCATGTGTCCTTCTTCGTTCCTGTGTCTGTCCCTTCGGGGAAATGTCACGCGATGAATACCGGAGTCCTGTTAGCCCGCTACAGCCCGGTTCACCGGAGTCCTGCTAGCCCAGTGCTACAGCCTGGATTCACTCGCTGATGACCGACACGTTCGATGCTGGGTCATGGATGCCTGTCCCTGTAAGTCTGTGCCACTTTGGGTTTATGACTAGCCATGTCAGCCCGGGCTCCTTATCATATGGATGCTAGCGACACTGTCATATACGTGTGCCAAAAGGCGCAAACGGTCCCGGGCAAAGGTAAGGCGACACCCGTGGGAATACCGTGCGTGAGGCCGCAAAGTCATATGATGTGTTACATGCTAGATCGATGTGGCATTGAGTCGGGGTCCTGACAGCGTTGGTATCAGAGCTTGACTGCCTGTAGGTTTACCAAGCCAAACTGGTCGAAGTTGAGTCTAGAAATTCTTAGTTATATAAGGGAATTGATTGTGGGATGGAACGTAAGGCTCTTTTTACTCCTTATACCTCATGGCCTTCTGATCTGAGTCATCATCTTCTCTTCTACGGGGATTAAGAACTAGGCTTTCCCTTCTTTCTATCAGGATCACGTGTTACTAATCCGTAGACTTATAAGATTGTTGATTCAAGCCTCAGTTCAGCTCCTACTACTTCCGTATGTTAACTGTTGATCTCGAAACCTTGATATTGTGCTTCTGAGTGGTTATGCCACCATTTTTGTGAATGTCTCAAATCTTTTCTGAGCATTTACAGCCGTTATGCTGTCCGAGTCACCCCAGGTTTCTGAATAGTCTGAAGCATTTGCAAAATTCCTTCCTCCCGTTCCGATGTTCCTTTGGGCCAGATTAACCACACTAATCGGTGAGTTGAGGTAAATTATTGCCTTGACATATATGTTGGAGCTATTATTATGACCCTAAGTGCTTAGGGGATCATCTAGTGGTCTAGCCATGATTTGTGTCCTAGTGTGAAGATTCTGGCCTTTATTCTCGGAAGCATCCCGTGATGCTACTTAGTAGTAGGTATTCTACTCCTGGGTTCTAAACCCGAGATTCACTCTACCTACTTCATGTTGATAGTAATTGCTAGTTCCTTTAGGTTATTAGTAACCTTTGCATTAGTCCTCGATGTTCGTGGTATTCCTTTCTTCCAAATACTATGAACCGCTTATGGCAGATGTTCCTCGCTGATCGAAAGATCACAATCAGAGTGCTCTTGATGGGTTCTCGATTCTATATTGTGACTCTGCCAGCTCAACCCTTCTGCATGGGTTATCCAGAAGAATTATGTTGAACTTGGTTCGACATACTAGTCTATGCATCCACAACTCAGAAAGTTATATGTTCCTTTGAGTTGTCCCTCTTTAGTTGTCTACTGACCTTCGTCTATCAATTGATAGTCAGGAGTAATTGTGCATTCGTGTTGTCAATGCTTATTACTCTTGTGGTCCGTCAAGCCATTCTGTCCTGAATGACTTGGAGAAACAAACTCCAGTACCTCATCCATATCCAGGATTGGGTCAAAGAAGTTGTGCTCCGCAGATCAAATTGCTAATCCAGCTTTTGTTCTGCTCTACCTTGGAGTATTACATATTTTATATCAAGATTGTTATAGGAATTGCACACCATCCCATGAACTCTTGGTACAGTGATACTTCTTGCCATCACTGTTCATTCCTCGGCCCTCGTGTTGATGCAACCGGAATACCGACAAATGAATTGTGATGTGTGAAATCAATACTGCTAGCAACTCTGTTGCTTGGTAGTTAAAGGATAATAATTTCATTCTTAGTATGTTGGTTTTCGAATCATCCTTCTAAGACTGATCGTGCTACCTAGTCCTTATTTCGGTGCACCCTTCGATTGATGAGTTAGGATCTTGTCAAGTCCTCACTCATTTGATCATATCGTCTTGCCCTCAAAAGCGAGATTGTTCTCGAGCCTAGTAACATACCGGTGGCTCGTGATTTTCGAATATCTTCTCGAAAGTATCACCAGGCTGTCACCTGACTGTTATGTTGAGCTCGTGTTCTAGTAGGTTTCTTGTGAACCACCTTCTCTCCAAGAATCGGTGTTAGATATCCCTGAGCTAGTTGGTTAAGCTAAACAATAACTTGGAGGGTTGGAAGATAAAAGCTTGCCTGACTTAGTTCGTTCCAAAGGGATATTCTTGTGTAGTGTGTGTTGAAGAAAGATGATATCTTCATCGATTGGTCCCTGTGATCAGTTGCTGGACCTATTGTCTTATCAATCCTTTGATTTGAGTGTGGGCTATCGTCAAATCAAGTCAGAACCAACGATGTTCTAATGTTGTCTTCCTCGTGGTTGATCCCTCGAGCATACACCATTATATCTTTTGGGGCTGACCAATGCTATCACCGCGTTCACACGATGGTGGAAGTCCAGTGATATGGAAATTCCGATGAGTTGTTGTTGAGCCCATTGACAACATTCTTATCTCCTCCATGATGTTGTTGAACATTAAGTTAGTGTTGGAAACTTTTGAAAGCATTTTCTTCATGCCCCGTTCATGAAGTATATGTTTGGATAAAAGAAGTGACTTCTTTTGATTCATGTGCATTTGATGTAAGTTGCCGACGTGAATTCAAGAAAGCATGTTTTTGCCTCCTCCGGAACCCGCCCAAGTCAGTTATGCACGTGCGAAGTATTCTGTGGTTTGATAGACTGATCATCTTCATTCCATATGTGTATCCTAGCACACCAAGCCACTGATTGACTTGTTCAAGGAAAAGAAGTTTGTGCTTGGGATCTAATCCATGGACTTGCGTAAAGACTTCGATATCCTCGATGATGGCTCCCAACCAGAACTCGGTAGTGTTTTATTGTAAGACTACCATGTGGGCATGCTTGTCTGGAACAACGTGTTCCCATGTTTGTAGCAGAACCAGCTCATGTTTTGGAGCTTGCTATCGTAGTTCATTTCCCGAGAATCTCGCAACGTTATCTCGTCGATTTGTGTTGCAAACTTTCATTTTTCTTCCTAGACTCGATGAGTCTGGAATATCCTGACACCAACCAGATCTGAGTCTCAGGCAGATATGATGGTTGGAACATTTCCCAAGAACTATAATATTGGTCCCTCGATAACCGGTAAAGTGGATGTCGTGGCCAACACACCCAGCCGGAAGACCTATTATTGTAGTATCCTGGTTGAGGAAGTTAGCCACCTCCCCATAAAGATTTCGTAGGACTTACCTCCATAACTGTTCCTTATGGATTCTATTGCTCCCGAAGTCCGACCTTTACTTGATGTTCTAGATATCAAACCATATCTATGAATGGGTTACCCTAGCACATCAAGGAGAACATTAGAAGCGGAGTGCTAAATGTCTCTCGGTCGATCATCCAGATTTTGTTCCTTGGCTTCGCTAAGGTGAAATCTGAGAAGGTGTTGTCTTCCTTTGCACCTGCATCGTCCATCGCTATTCATCATGGTAGTATGTTGTGTTGACAGCACCCTTGACACGGATGTTGATAAAATCTTGATGATTGTGGAAATGCTCAAGTTCTTGAGAGCACGTACAAGCGCTACGTGTTACCATCGGCTCTAACCAGGATTCCTCCCAGTTTCCTCGGTTATGCTATGATCTATTCAACCAGTGAATTCACTCTCTATTGTTGGGTTCTTCCCCAGTTACCAGAATCATTCCCAGCATTTGCATGTTGTTCCCAGCTTGCACCGCCAATGTGTCATTCTACCATGGGTCTCTTCCATTTCCGGTGATAAGCAAATTCATCCATTACGTTGTCTTCAACAAGGTAATCCACATCATCCAAGTTTGAGTATGTCATTCTACCGACCCCCTCCAAATGATCGATTATGATTTGCCTTAAGCTGGTATAAAGAGTTTCAATGATCCTTGAATCAAAGGTAATTCTTTTTGCCACTTAAGATAATAATCTACAAATCACCCCCCTCCAGGATGTTTCGTCGTGATATCATGGCAACTTAACTCCTCGCTATGTGGACAATCGTTTACCACCCTCTTAAGTGTGGAATTGTTGTCTACCTAGTGAACCTCGTCACCTGCTCCACTCCATTCCTCTAGAGGTGTGCTTCGTCTCTCAGCTCGAGAGATGTTGCAATGTCATTCCGGGAGTTAATCCTGAGTGTTTCGATCTTCAAAAGATCAGTCCTTCTAGAGTCTCCTTCTTCCCTCCATGTCATGTTGACAGGATTTCTCAGAGCAAGACTTCAAGACAATGATGGTGACTGAATCAACGTTCAACTGAAGTGCACCCTGGATCGAGAAGATTATACTAGTTGCGTTTCCCCTTCACCTTACCCTACGCTCGAATCTCGAGACGAGATTCTTGTTTAGTGGGGGTGAGTTGTCACATCCCTAGCTTCTGGTTTGCTCTGAGCTAGCTAGTCATGTGTTGCATCATGTTTAAATTTTGCCTAAAATTGAAATGGGGATTGACTAAGCCCTAACACCAAATGAATTCAACTAGGGTCAAAATAAAACCTTTTTCATTGAACTCAAAATGTCCTCTAAAAATGTTCAACATTTCTGGTTTGAGGTGGAAGCATCTACCAAAAATGGTTTATATTTTTGCAGGGCATTTTTGGTCACTGAATTAAACCATATTGTATTTGACTTTGGGCATTTAAATACTATAAATAATTTAAATGTTCAAATAAATGTTGGAAAATTGTTAGGGGTCACTGAAATAATTCAGAAAACACCCATAACTGTTTCCAGGATTTTATAAAATGACTTGATATTTTAAATCAAATCAAAAACAAATTGCAGAAAATAGAAAAGATAAAACAGAACAGAATTATAAAAGGGAGAGAGTTTTACCTGGCCTCACCCGTGCAGCCCACCTGGCCGGCCCAGCTGGCCAGCTCCTCCCGCTGGCCCAGCCCACCGCCGCCTCCCTCCCCTGTCGCCTTCCTCCTCTGCCAGGAGGACGGGCACGCGCCCGGCGCGCGCGGCCACGCGCCCCGGCCACCTCCTCCCTGCTTTGGCCACCTCCTGCCTCCCTGCTTGCCTCCACTACTCCCTGGAGACGCCACGCGGCCCCACGAACTCTCTCACTCTCCCGTATCTCTCCCTCCGTCCCTATCCCCTCTGCTCTCTCTCTCTCACGATCGACCACGAGCACCCGAGAGCACCGACGAGCTCCACCGCGGCCAGTGTCCACCCCTCGCCTCGGCGATGCTTCCAGAGGAACCGCCGCGCCTTCCTCTTCGTCCCCACCAACTCACGTGACGCCGGGAGCCCTGCATCGCCGCCCACGACGCCGTTCCCCTCCTCGGCCATCGGAACTCGCCGCCGTTCGATTCGCCGGCTCCGGACCATCCCCGGCCTCGTCTCCGCCTCGAATGGATCTGCTGTGAGCCTCCGCTGCCTCTCCTGTGCTCGCCCCCTCCGTTCTCGCCCCCTAGCCCCAACTCCCACCGCGGCCGAGAGCTTCTCGCCGCCGGCCATGGCGTGGCCGTGGCCACAGCCACCGCAGCTCGTTCCCGAGCCCACCATCGTGATCAGCACGATCGCATGAAACCGTAGACACCCAAACGCCTCCTCCCGTGCTCTGTAACGCCACCCCGAGATTGCCCGAGCTCCGGCAGCCGCAAAAGAGCTCGCCGCCGGCAGCTCCGGCCACCCCAGCTCCTCCCACTTGCACTACCAGACGCGCGCGAGTCTGGGCTTCGCGTGGGTGGTCTCCGCCGCCCGAATGGTCGTCGGAGCGGCGATCCCGAGCCCCTCCGCCGCGTTTGCTGTCGCCGGCAGCTAAACGCCGGCGCATTAGCCCCGGTTGACCAGGGGGTTTGACCTCCCCTGGGTCAATGACATGTGGGCCCGGCCCTGACTAATTCTAGTTTAGGATTAGTTTAAATTTAATCAACTCTGTTAATTAATCCTGACACTGACCAGTGGGCCCGACCCCCCCTAACCTTTTAATTAAATTAAATTAACCCCGGTTAACCCCCCCTGTCACTGACGTGTGGACCCCACACGTCAGGTTTGACCTGGACCGCCCGTTGACCTGCTGAGGTCAGCATGAGGTCATGCTGACGCCATAATTCATTTTCTGGAATTATTTTAATTCTAAATAATCAGAAAATTCCAGAAAATTGTATAAACTTCAATAAATCATAGAAAATTAACCGTAACTCCAAATTAAATAATTTATATATGAAAAATTATCAGAAAAATTCAAGGAATCCATCTGTACCATTTTCATGCATGTTAGAACAACTTATCACTACTGTTTAGGGCAAATGAAGTGAATGGCACTTGAATAATCACATATGGAGTTTGAATTTGAATCTTGTATTCAAACCAACTTCATTTAATCCGTTGCTAGTTGCATTAGCCCAAAACACATTCATTTTGCCATGTCATGATCATGCATCATATTGTGCATTGCATTGATTGTTTTTCTTCTTGTTGCCGGTATCTGTTCCCTCCCGGTAGACGATGTCCGACGTTGTGATCGTTGACACTGATGAAGACTCAATGTTATCTTCAGAAGTGCCAGGCAAGCAAAACCCCCTTGTTCATTCCGATACAATCCTACTCTCTCGCTCCTGCTCTCTTTTAATGCATTAGGACAACAACGATTCAACTGTTACCTGCTGCGGTAGCTGAACCCCTTTATCCTTTGCATGACCTGTCATTGCCACAGTAAATAGATGAGACCCACTAGCATGAGTAGGAGTTGTTTGAGCCCTGATGTGCCTACTCATTTATGTTTGTTGTCATGCCTGCTACTGCTTAGAGTTGAGTCGGGTCTGATTCATCGGGGATGAATCAGAGGCGTGTGAACATGTCCTACTGTGTGTGAGCTAAGTGTGTGAACACGATTTGGTAAAGGTAGCGGTGAGAGGCCATGTAGGAGTACATGGTGGGTTGTCTCATTGCAGCCGTCCTCAGGAACTGAGTTCTGTGTTTGTGATCCATGATTCAGCTACTACCATACATTGGGCCCTGAAATATGACCCCGCTCGACTTCTTTTTCACCCTAGTTCTCTGTCCAGGAGTTGCAAGTAGTTTCTGGTGTTTGTAGCTTACTGGAGGCCGTGGACAGCGCTGACCGTAGGGGTGGGCTGTGATGCGGTAGGTACGTGGCACGGTGTACCGGATGCCCGTTTGGTATCTCGGGAACCCTGTTCACATCGTTTGGGGCTGTGAGCGAAACTCCGGCCGGATCTCCTCATGGATGGAACCCGAATAGGCGATAAACCTGGACTAGAGACTTGAGTGTTTAGGTAGGTCGTGGTCTACACCCACGTCGGCTTTCGCTTGAAGTCTGCCGAGCACATGTCGTGTGCAGACGCTAAGTGGTGGAAACATGTATGAAGAAGTACACCCCTGCAGGGTTAATATGATCTATTCGAATAGCCGTGTCCGCGGAAAAGGACTTCTGGGTTGCTTATATCAGTTCATAGACAAGTGAAAGTGGATACTCTAAAATACGTAAGATAAGCGTGAGTGCTATGGATGGCGTTCTCGTAGGGAGACGGGAGCGGATCCATAGTGGTGTATTGATATGGTGAATATGTGGACTCATGTGCGCCACCTCAAAAAAGTTACTCGCAGTCGTAGTTCAGGATAGCCACCGAGTCAAAGCTGGCTTGCTGCAGTTAAACCCCACCACCCCCTTGTTGAAAATGATGCATATGTAGTTAGTTCTGATGTAAGTCTTGCTGGGTACATTTGTACTCACGTTTGCCTATTTTATGTTTTGCAGAGAGACTTCGGTCTCGCTAGTAGTTTCACGTGGACTTCGACGTTTAGCTTGATACCTCAGCTACGATCTTGTGCCCTCGGCAGGATCTGATAGATAGTCAGGCTTCTCAGCCTTTTTCATTTATAGTTGTCTGTACTCAGACATGATAGCTTCCGCTTGTGCCTTGACTTGTATGCTCTGAGTGTTGGGTCATGAGACCCATGTTTGTAATATCTCGCTCCTCGGAGCCTATTGAATAAACTACTTGAGTCATAGAGTCATGTTGTGATGCCATGTTGTATTTGCACATATCGAGCATATTGTGTGTATGTTATCGAAATGCTTGGTATGTGTGGGATCTGACCATCTAGTTGTTTATCTTTAGTAGCCTCTCTTACGGGGAAATGTCTCCTAGTGTTTCCACCGAGCCATGGTAGCTTGCTACTGCTCCGGAACACTTAGGCTGGCCGGCATGTGTCCTTCTTCGTTCCTGTGTCTGTCCCTTCGGGGAAATGTCACGCGATGAATACCGGAGTCCTGTTAGCCCGCTACAGCCCGGTTCACCGGAGTCCTGCTAGCCCAGTGCTACAGCCTGGATTCACTCGCTGATGACCGACACGTTCGATGCTGGGTCATGGATGCCTGTCCCTGTAAGTCTGTGCCGCTTTGGGTTTACGACTAGCCATGTCATCCCGGGCTCCTTATCATATGGATGCTAGCGACACTGTCATATACGTGTGCCAAAAGGCGCAAACGGTCCCGGGCAAAGGTAAGGCGACACCCGTGGGAATACCGTGCGTGAGGCCGCAAAGTCATATGATGTGTTACATGCTAGATCGATGTGGCATTGAGTCGGGGTCCTGACAGCGAGGTATCGTCCCGACGGGCTCCTCCTGAACACCAAGTAGTGCAGGAAGCGAAGAAGGTGCTACCCGAAGGCGGTGCCTCTGTTACTCGGGGTTCCGGGATCAAGACTGGCATCCCCGAACCATTCGGTTTACAGCCGGAGAGGATTCTGGAGGCAAGTAAGCCGGTTCCTTCACAGGAATGTCGTACTCCGGCGGCGGTTTCCAAAGACCCAGGAGCGTCGGACATGCCGACGGGCTTGCTACGTCGAGAATCCATTTTAGAAGAGCACCGCACCTTGATGGCTACGGTGGTCAAAAGGTTTCTATCCGCGAATAGTGGATTGAACAAGGCCTTTATGAGCCTTCTAAGAGGTTTTGAGGTTTGTGATGTAGTATTGTCAATTGAATTTTATTGATAGAGTGCACATGTTGTTATGCAGTAGCCCCTGAGACTCGGATTGTCTTCCAAAGGAAGCGATTGGAGGATCAAAGAGATATGCTTAGATATTAACCTTGATTTAATTTGAAATACAGGCTACTTCCCCTCCTGTGGCTGCCCGGAATATGGAAGTGGCCAAACTGTAGCAAAAGCTGGATATTGCGGAGGATGACCTTGCATTGATCAACATGACTCGAAAGGTATGTATTTCGAGCATTCTTTACACTAGGGTGCTTAACGCGGGAAAGTGCTTTATATGAACTGCGCATGAAATGCAGATGGTGCTGCCGCCGTGGAGGCTCTTTGGGAGGAGCTAGTCCGGGCCAAGGAGCGAACCCGTCTTAGTGATGCTGCTGCTGAAGAGGCATTGGTTGAACTGAAGGCCAAACAAGCTGCGCGATGCCAGGGCGAGGAGAAGGTATCCATGATGACACTCGCTTTGGAGAATGCTACTGGCCACTATGAATTACTTGAGAAGGAGAATAAAGCCTTAACGACTGAACTGGACAAGGCCCGACAATAGGCAAGAGAAGCGCGATCAGAGTCCAGAGCACTCCGTGAGGAGGTTCGGCAGGTGAAAGAGATAGTGGCTGGAAAGCCTTTTCTGCTGCAGACTAAGTTCAGCGACACGGACTATGCTTAGCTGAACCAAGTGTGGAGTTCTCCGAACGAGTATTTGGACTTGCCGAAGAGTTCTTCCGATGCAACGCGGTATTACCAAGCATGAGCTGGATATGCAACGGAGAAGCTTTTTTGGTCATAGATCGGTGCACCCGCTGCTGCTCAATGAACAGATGTCCCAATGGGCCGAACTTCATAGGGTATCTGGCGCTGCCATGAAGGATGTTATAATCCGGCCGTGGCCAACCGAGCCTATGCCGAGTAGCTATTTCGGCTTGGTGCAGAGGCTTGTCGACGTGGGGCCGCGAATCGATGCTGTGAAGCGATCGACATGCAATGAAGGTGCACGGATGACCCTTGCCTGAGTCAAGACATTCTGGGGAAAGATGAGGGCCATCGACGTCGCCACGAAGGGTCCGCCTGAAGGCAGGGACTATCCGGAACCGGAGAGTTATTTTGAAGACGTCCTGGAGGCCGCTCGCTTGATAAAGGGTCAATGCTCGAAAAACATAATGTTCAAGTGAGGTGTATGATGATTGTAAGAGACAACTTTATAGTTAATCTATTTATGTTTTGCTCGAAGAACTTGAATTCCTCATGTGCAGTCTTTTTAATATAATCTGAAAGTTTTCTAGTCGTCGGCTTCAGCCCCCTCGTAGGAAGTACGGGGCTGTTCGGAAAAACATTTAATCACTCTTTATCCAACGTCTTGGTCCATGAAGGAGGTGATAATGCAGCAAACTAGGCAATCAGACTATAAGGCGTTAACACTTTCACTTAACCGTAGGAGTTTTATGGTGGGGCTAGGACATATCCCTTGGTGTGTATGCGGCGTGTGGTGCCTTGCATATCTGATCTGAAAAAGATCCCTCGTGTTACACGGAGGACCGCTAAAGATTCCAATAAGTCGTCAAGTGGTTGGCAAGCTCTCGCCGCATCATGACAGTCAGTTTTCGGCTTTCTCTACTTAGGTGCTCATCCGGTCTAGGCCAGGGCACAATCACAGTAGTTCTCCCTTTACTACCCTAGCCGATAGAGTGGAACGTAGGGTAGCAAACACAGGAGCCGGGCAACCCAACTATTGACCCAAGACAATGATTCGGAGCTGATGCATATAAGGCCAAACTTGCGACGCCGAAGTACACTATAGAGTTGTTTGGACTTCTACTAGCAGCTCATTTGTTCCCATGCCGAGCCCCTGGCAGGGTATGCCGATGTGTATCCGCAGATCAGCAGTTAAGGCCGTACTTATTGTTGAAAGAGTATGAAAGACTGGTTCGGATGAGACTTACTGAGAACGGAGCGATGTGCCAATGATAAATATATGTACATATATATACATATATATATATAATAAAAATGAACCGCGAACCCGGCTATTTTACATGCTCAGGGTCGGGATCAGAGGAAAGAGGGCATAGTACCTGACCGGAATAAAGAGTGTGGTCCACAAAAAGTTATTTTGGACCTCCTGTCGCACGTCTGCGTCGCCCATCCTCGAGGAGGGGAATCCTTAACAGAAGTAGCCCCTTAGGTGAGCATACGGATCCGAACTCCGATAGAGTCCATTGTAGATGCGGTCTAGCTGGTCACCTGTTCTTTAGGGATGATACAAAAAAATAAGGTAAGCAGATAAAAAACGTTACGGGAATGCTTGTAGGGTGGTCCGTATTGTGCTTTTACCGATGCCCATGGTATCTTGAGTGCGTAGTGATGTGAGCGTGGTGCAAATTTTGCCAGTACAACACGTGGGTGGTGGAACACAAACTGCTACTTGCATCCCGGGAGTGGTCGAACATTGGAGGGGAACTGTTTCTGGCCCCTGGCGTTCGGTTGGTGAGCCGATCCATCGTATTTATCGCCTGGTGGCCTCCTCCCCTTGTGGTCAATGTTAAGCTTGCCTGCCTGCTTGAAGACCCAACAGTTTCGGTTGGTATGATTTGCTGGCCTATTGGGGTGACCGTGAATCTGACAAGGTCGGGCCAATATTTTGTCAAGGGTGGATGGTCCATCCTGGTTTGCCTTTAGTGGCTTCTTCTATTGATCGGGCTTCGGATTGTGAGATCCGGCGTTCGCCGTTGTGTCGCGTATATTACTGCGACTGTTGTGTTCAGTGCGTTGTGGCTTTCCGTTGCCATCTCGGATTTCGGAAGTGCCCGGGCCGCTGGCATCGTTGCTTTTACGAGCAAGCCAGTTGTCCTCTCCTGCGCAGAAGCGGGTCATTAGAGCGATAAGGGCTGCCATGGATTTGGGTCCTTCCTGGCCGAGGTGACATGCTAGCCATTCATCCCGGACGCTATGTCTGAAGGCCGCAAGGGCTTTTGCGTCCGGACAGTCGACAATTTGGTTCTTTTTGACTAAGAACCTGGTCCAGAGCTCCCTGGCTGACTTGTCGGGCTCCTAGAAAATGTGACTTAAGTCATCGGTGTATAATGGCCGGACATATGTTCCCTAGAAGTTGTCTTGAAAGGCGTCTTCCAAATCTTCCCAGTTGCCAATGGAATTTTTTAGCAAACTATTTAGCCAGTATCGAGCTGGCCCTTTAAGCTTGAGAGGTAGGTATTTAATTGCATGGAGGTCGTCTCCACGGGCCATGTGGATATGGAGGAGGTAGTCCTTGATCCATACCGCGGGATCTGTTGTTCCATCGTATGATTCGATGTTGATGGGTTTAAACCCGTCTGGAAATTCGTGCTCCATTACTTTGTTAGTGAAGCAGAGTGGGTGTGCGGCTCCTCTATGTGGGACCACACTTGTCAGGACCCCGACTCAATGCCACATCGATCTAGCACGTAACACCTCATATCACTTTGCGGCCTCATGCACGGTATTCCCACGGGTGTCGCCTTACCTTTGCCCGGGACCGTTTGCGCCTTTTGGCACACGTATATGACAGTGTCGCTAGCATCCATATGATAAGGAGCCCGGGCTGACATGGCTAGTCGTAAACCCAAAGTGGCACAGACTTACAGGGACAGGCATCCATGACCCAGCATCGAACGTGTCGGTCATCAGCGAGTGAATCCAGGCTGTAGCACTGGGCTAGCAGGACTCCGGTGAGCCGGGCTGTAGCGGGCTAACAAGACTCCGGTATTCATCGCGTGACATTTCCCCGAAGGGACAGACACAGGAACGAAGAAGGACACATGCCGGCCAGCCTAAGTGTTCCGGAGCAGTAGCAAGCTACCATGGCTCGGTGGAAACACTAGGAGACATTTCCCCGTAAGAGAGGCTACTAAAGATAAACAACTAGATGGTCAGATCCCACACATACCAAGCATTTCAATAACATACACACAATATGCTCGATATGTGCAAATACAACATGGCATCACAACATGACTCTACGACTCAAGTATTTTATTCAATAGGCTCCGAGGAGCGAGATATTACAAACATGGGTCTTATGACCCAACAATCAGAGCATACAAGTCAAAGCACAAGCGGAAGCTATCATGTCTGGGTACAGACATCTATAACTAAAAAAAAGCTGAGAAGCCTGACTATCTACCAGATCCTGCCGGGGCACAAGATCGTAGCTGAGGTAACAAGCTAAACGTCGAAGTCCACGTGGAACTACTAGTGAGACTGAAGTCTCTCTGCAAAAACATAAAATAGGCAAACGTGAGTACAAATGTACCCAGCAAGACTTACATCAGAACTAACTACATATGCATCATTATCAACAAAGGGGATGGTGGGGTTTAACTGCAGCAAGCCAGCTTTGACTCGGTGGCTATCCTAAACTACGACTGCAAGCGACTCTTTTGAGGTGGCGCACACGAGTCCACATATTCACCATATCAATACACCACTATGGAACCGCTCCCGTCTCCCTACGAGAACGCCATCCATAGCACTCACGCTTATCTTGCGTATTTTAGAGTATCCACTTTCACTTGTCTATGAACTGATATAAGCAACCCAGAAGTCCTTTTCCGCGGACACGGCTATTCGAATAGATCATATTAACCCTGCAGGGGTGTACTTCTTCACACACGCTCTCACCACTTACCGTCGTTTACACGACATGTACTCGGCAACCTTCAAGCGGAAGCCCAACGTGGGTGTCGGCCACGACCTACCTAATCACCTAAGTCTCTAGTCCAGGTTTATCGCCTATTTGGGTTCCATCCATGAGGAGATCCGGCCGGAGTTTCGCTCACAGCCCCAAACGATGTGAACAGGGTTCCCGAGACACCAAACGGGCGCCCGGTACACCGTGCCACGTGCCTACCGCATCACAGCCCACCCCTACGGTCAGCGCTGCGCACGGCCTCCAGCATACTACAAACACCAGAAACTACTTGCAACTCCTGGACAGAGGACAAGGGTGATCAAGAATCCGAGAGGGTCCATTGGTTTCGGGCCCAATGCATGGTAGTAGCTGAATCATGGATCACAAACACAGAACTCAGTTCCTGAGGACGGCTGCAATGAGACAACCCACCATGTACTCCTACATGGCCTCTCACCGCTACCTTTACCAAATCGTGTTCACACACAGTAGGACATGTTCACACGCCTCTGATTCATACCCGATGAATCAGACCTGACTCAACTCTAAGCAGTAGCAGGCATGACAAACAAACATGAATGAGTAGGCACAACAGGGCTCAAACAACTCCTACTCATGCTATTGGGTTTCATCTAATTACTGTGGAATGACAGGTCATGCAGAGGATAAAGGGGTTTAGCTACCGCAGCAAGTAACAGATGAATCGATGTTGTCCTAATGCAGTAAAAGAGAGCAGGAGCGAGAGAGTGGGATTTTATCGGAATGAACAAGGGGGTTTTGCTTGCCTGGCACTTCTGAAGATAACATTGAGTCTTCATCAGTGTCAACGATCACATCATCGGTATCACGTCTACCGAGAGGGGACAAATACCGGCAACACAGAAGGGAACACAATCAATGCAATGCACAATATGATGCATGATCATGACATGGCAAAATGAATGTGTTATGAGCTAATGCAACTAGCAATAGATTAAATGAAGTTGGTTTGAATACAAGATTCAAATTCAAACTCCATATGTGATTATTTAAATGCCCTTTAATTGATTTGTGCTAAACAGCAGCTATAAGTTGTTCTAACATGCATGAAAATGGTACAGATGGATTCCTTGAATTTTTCTGATAATTTTTCATATATAAATTATTTAATTTGGAGTTACGGTTGAATTTCTATGATTTTTAGAAGTTTATACAATTTTCTGGAATTTATAAATTATTTCCTAATTTATTTTAATTCCAGAAAGGAATTATTGCGTCAGCATGACCTTATCCTGACGTCATCAGGTCAACAGGGCGGGTCCAGGTCAAACCTGACGTGTGGGGGCCACACGTCAGTGGCACAGGGCTAGTTAGTGTCAATGACAGGTGGGGCCGGGTCAAAGGCCACGTCAGCGCGGTCAAAGCTGACGCGTGGGGCCACTATGATTAATTTAAGCTAAACAGAAAATAAACTAAGATTAGTTAAGGCTTGGGGCCTAGGTGTCAGTGACACGGTGCGGTGTTTAGTGGCTAATGAAGCCAGCCCCGTCAGCAAGTGACGCCGGCGACCACGGCGACGGCGAGACCTCACCGGAGTTGCTCGGAACAGCGCTACAGCCCGCGGCTGGTCGCGCTGAGGGCACCAAGAGGGAGCCCGTGCTCCCGCGCATCTAGGGGCGCACGCAGCTGGGCACAGGGAGGCCGGGGTCGACGGCGGCGACCACTTAGGCGGCGGCCGGAGCTACGGCAACGACGGGTTAGGCGATGCAGGGCGCCAGGGGAGGCGTTGGTGAGTGCTATGTGCTCCTGGGACTGTGGTGAGCACGACGGTGGGCTCGAGAACGAGCTGCGGTGGCTGTGGCCACGGCCACGCCATGGCCGGCGGCGAGAAACTCTCGGCCGCGGTGGGAGATGGGGCTAGGGGGCGAGAACGGAGGGGGCGAGCACAGGAGAGGCAGCGGAGGCTCACAGCGGATCCATTCGAGGCGGAGACGAGGCCGGGGATGGTCCGGAGCCGGCGAATTTGACGAAGATGGCCGGCGGTCCCGAGGTTGAAGAAGGCATCGAGGGCGGTGTTGTGGCACGTCCGGGGCCTCGTGGCTCGTTGAGGAGGTAGAGGGAGGACCGGCGGAGCTTCCTGGGGCGTCGGTGAGCCGTGGGGTGGCCGGTAGCCACGGTGGCTCTCGTCGGTGGCGGCGGCTCCGTTCGGTCGCGGGAGGGGAAACAGAGGAGCGAGGGGGAGGGAGGTCCAGAGGCGAGGGAGAAGTGAGAGGGGGTCGGGGCTGCGTGGCGTCGCGGGAGGGACCAGGGAAGGAGGAGGCAGCCAGGCAGGGAGGAGGTGGCCTCCTCGGCCGCGCGCGTGCGAGCACGCAGCTGCTCCCACTGGCAAGAGGAAGACGACAGGGGGGGAGTAGCGGTGGCGGGCTGGGCCGCGCTGGGCCGGTCCTGTTGGGCCACCAGGTGGGCTTCACAGGTAAGTCCTTCTCTCTTTTATTTCTGTTCTGTTTCTCTTTTCTATTTCTGCAATTTGTTTTTGGATTTGATTTAAATATCAAATCACTTTATAAAATCCTGGAAATAATTATGGGTGCTTTCTGAATTATTTCAGTGACCTTTAACAATTTCCAACATTTATTTGAACATTTAAATTATTTATAGTATTTAAATGCCCAAAGTCAAATACAATATGGTTTATTCAAAAAAATCCAAAATGTCTTGGAAAAATACCCATCATCTCTGGATATGGTTTTCACCCTTTTCCAGTAATCATGAACATTTTTGCAAACCAATTTGGGTTCTGTGAAAATATTTTGAAGTTGAACCTATTTGCAATGCTTTGGTGCTAGGGCTTGGTCATCCCCATTTCAAATTTCATACAAATTAACATGTTGCACACATGAAGCTAGCCTAGAGCATTACCAGAAGCTAGGGATGTGACAACTCACCCCCACTAAACAAGAATCTCGTCTCGAGATTCAAGTGTAGGGTAAGGTGAAGGGGAAACGCAAACTAGTATAATCTTCACGATCCAGGGTGCACTTCAGTTGAATGTTGATTCATTCACCATCATTGCCTTGAAGTCTTGCCTTGAAAACCCTGTCAACATGACATGGAGGGAAGAAGGAGACTCTAGAAGGGTCGATCTTCTCGAAGATCGAACAACTCACGGAAAGAGACATAGGACCATCTCTCGGATTGAGACACGAGATACACATCAAGAGGGGTGGAAAGAGACGGATGACGAAGGTGCACTAGGTAGACAATAATTTCACGCTTAAGAAGGTGGTAAACAATTGTCAACGTAGCGAGGAGTTGAGTTGCCATGATACCACGACGAAACATCCTGGAGGAGGGTGATTCGTAGAGTATTATCTTAAGTGGCAAAAAGAATTACCTTTGATATATAGATCGTTGAGACTCTCTATATCAGCCGAAGGCAAATCACAGCAATCGATTGGCAGGGGTCGGTAGAATGGCATACTCGGACTTGGATGATGTGGATTACCTTGTTGAAGACAACGTAATGGATGATTTTGCTTATCACCGGAAATGGAAGAGATCCATGGTAGAATGGCACATTGGCGGTGCAAGCTGGGAACAAAATGCAAATGCTGGGAATGATTCTGGTAACTGGGGAAGAACCCAACAAAAGAGAGTGAATTCACTGTTTGAAAAGGTCATAGCATTTGCCGAGGAAACTGAGAGGAATCCCAGTTAGAGATGATGATAACACGTAGCGCTTGTGCGTGCTCTCAAGAACTTGAGCATTTCCATAATCATCAAGGTTTTATCAACATCCGTGTCAAGGGTCCGGTAACACAACTTACTACCATGATGAATGGTGATGGAGGATGCAGATGCAAAGGAGGATAACACTTTCTCAGATTTCACCTTAGCGAGGCCAAGGGGACGAAATCTGGATGATCGACCGAAAGACATTTAGCACTCCGCTTCTAATGTTCTCCTTGATGTGCTAGCGTAACCCATTCATAGATATGGTTTGATATCTAGAACATCAAGTAAAAGGTCGGACTTCGGGATCTCAAAATCCATAGGGGCAACTAGGGAGTAAATCCTACGAAATCCCTATGGGGAGGTGGCCAACTTCATCAATCAAGATATTATAATAACAGGTCTTCCGGCTGGGTGTGTTGGCCACGACATCCACTTTACCGGTTATCGCGCAACCAATATTATAATTCTTGGGAAATATTCCAACCATCATATCTGCCTGAGATTCAGATCTGGTTGGTGTCAGGATATTCCAGACTCATCGAGTCTAGGAAGAAAAACGGAAGTTTGCAACACAAATTGACGAGATGACGTTGCGGGATTCTCGGGAGATGAACTACGATAGCAAGCTCCAAAACATGAGCTGGTTCTGCTACAAACATGTGAACACGTTGTCCCAGACAAACATGCCCACCTGGTAGTCTTACAATAAAACACTACCGAGTTCTGGTTGGGAACCATCAGCGAGGATATCGAAGTTCTTTCATAAGTCCGGATTAGCTCTTATGAAGGAACTCCTTCTCCTTGAACAAATCAACCAGTGGCTTGGCGTGCTAGGATATACATATGGAATGAAGATGATCAGTCTAACAGACCACAGAATTCTTCGCACGTGCATGACCGACTTGGGATGATTCCAAAGGAGCAAAAACAAACTTTCTCGAATTCACGACGGCAACTTACATCAAAATGCACGTGAATCAAAGGAAGTCACTCCTTTCATCAAACAAGTACTTCATGCTAGCATGAAGAAAATGCTTTCAAAAGTTTCCAACACTAACTTAATGTTCAACAACATCATGGAGGAAATAAGGATGTTGTCAATGGACTCAACAACAACTCATCGGAATTTCCATATCACTGGACTTCCACCATCGTGTGAACACGGTGATAGCATTGTTCAGACCCAAAAGATATAATGGTGTATGCTCGAGGAAAATCCACGAGTAAGACAGCATTACGAACATCGTTGGTTCTGATTTGATTTGACGATAGCCCATACTTAAATCAAAGGTTTGGGTAAGATAATAGATCCAACAATTGTTCACAAGGACCAATTGATGAAGATACCATCTTTCTTCAACACACACACACACACACACAAAAAGATATCCCTTAACATGAACTAAGTCAGGCAAGCTTTTATCTTCCAATTCTCCAAGTTGTTGTCTAGCTTAACCAACTAGCTCAGGGATATCCAACACAGATTCTTGGAGAAAGGGTGGTTCACAAGAAACCAACTTGATCACGAGCTCAACATAACGGTCAGGTGACGACCTGGTAATACTTCCGAGAAGATCTTCGGAAATCACGAACCACCGATATGTTACTAAGCTCGAGAACAATCTTGCTTTTCAGGGCAAGATGATATGATCAAATGAGCGAGGACTTGACAAAATCCTAACTCATCAATCAAAGAGTGCACCAGGAAATAAGGACTAGGTAGCACGATCAATCTTAGAATGGTGATTCAATAACCAACATACTAAGAATAAGATTATTGTCCATTAACTACCAAGCAATGGGGTTGCTAGGAGTATTGAGTTCACACATCATGATTCACTTGTCGGCACTCCGGCTGCAACAACACGGAACCGAGGAATGAAAAAGGATGGCGAGAAGTATCACTATGTCAAGAATTCACAAAAGGTGGTGCAATTCTCATGAAATTCCTATCATAAAGAAGGTAATACTTCAGGGTAGAGCAGACCAAAAGCTGGATTGGCATTTGATCTGCGGAATACAACTACTTTGACCCAATCCTAGATATGGATGAGGTACTGGCGTTTGTTTCTCCTATTCATTCTAAAATAGAATGGCTTGGCGGACCACAAGGGTAATAGGCATCGACGAACGAATGCACGCATACTCTTGACTATCAATTGATAGGCGAGGGTCAAAAACAACTAAGATGGGACAACTCAAAAGAACATATGATTTTCTGAGTTGTGGATGCATGGATTAGCATGTCGAACGAAGTTCAACATATTTCTTCCGGATAACCCATGCAGAAAGGTAGAACTGGCAGAGTCACGATTTATGAATGGAGAACTCATCAAGAATAATCCTGTTGTGATATTTCAGTTCAACGAGGAACTTCTGCCATAAGTAGTTCATGGTATTTGGAAGAAGAAGATACCACGGACTTCAAGGACTATCGCAAAGGTTACTAATATCCTAAAGGCACTAGCAATTACTATCAACATGAAGTAGGTAGAGTGAATCTCGGGTTCAGAACCCAGGAGTAGAATACCTACTACTAAGTAGCATCACGGGATGCTTTCGAGAATGATGGCCAGAATCATCACACTGGGAACACAAATCATGGCTAAATTACTAGATGATCCCCTAAGACACCTAGGGTCATAATAATATCTCCAACATATATGTCAAGGTAACGGAGTACCTCAACTCACTGATTAGTGTGGTTAATCTGGCCCATGGGAACATTGAAACGGGAAGAAAGGATTTGCAAATGCATCAGACTATTTAGAAACCTGGAACGACTCGGACAGCATAACGGCTGTAAATGCTCAGAAAAGACTTGAGACATTCACAAAAATGGTGGCATAACCACTCAGAAGCACAATATCAAGGTTTCGAGATCAACAATTAACATATGGAGGTAGTAGGAACTGAACTCAAGCTTAAATCCAACAATCTTATAAGTCTACGGATTAGTAACACGTGATCCTGATGGGAAGAAGAGATAGCCTAGTTCTTAATCCCCGTAGAAGAGAAGATGATGACTCAGATCAGAAGGCATAAGGTATAAGGAGTAGAAAGAGCCTTACGTTCCATCCCACAATCAATTCCCTTATATAACTAAAGAATTTCTAGACTCAACTTCGACCATTTTGGCTTGGTAATCCTACAGGTAGTCAAGCTCTGATACCAACACTGTCAGGACCCCGACTCAATGCCACATCGATCTAGCACGTAACACCTCATATCACTTTGCGGCCTCACGCACGGTATTCCCACGGGTGTCGCCTTACCTTTGCCCGGGACCGTTTGCGCCTTTTGGCACACGTATATGACAGTGTCGCTAGCATCCATATGATAAGGAGCCCGGGCTGACATGGCTAGTCGTAAACCCAAAGTGGCACAGACTTACAGGGACAGGCATCCATGACCCAGCATCGAACGTGTCGGTCATCAGCGAGTGAATCCAGGCTGTAGCACTGGGCTAGCAGGACTCCGGTGAACCGGGCTGTAGCGGGCTAACAAGACTCCGGTATTCATCGCGTGACATTTCCCCGAAGGGACAGACACAGGAACGAAGAAGGACACATGCCGGCCAGCCTAAGTGTTCCGGAGCAGTAGCAAGCTACCATGGCTCGGTGGAAACACTAGGAGACATTTCCCTGTAAGAGAGGCTACTAAAGATAAACAACTAGATGGTCAGATCCCACACATACCAAGCATTTCAATAACATACACACAATATGCTCGATATGTGCAAATACAACATGGCATCACAACATGACTCTACGACTCAAGTATTTTATTCAATAGGCTCCGAGGAGCGAGATATTACAAACATGGGTCTTATGACCCAACAATCAGAGCATACAAGTCAAAGCACAAGCGGAAGCTATCATGTCTGGGTACAGACATCTATAACTAAAAAAAAGCTGAGAAGCCTGACTATCTACCAGATCCTGCCGGGGCACAAGATCGTAGCTGAGGTAACAAGCTAAACGTCGAAGTCCACGTGGAACTACTAGTGAGACTGAAGTCTCTCTGCAAAAACATAAAATAGGCAAACGTGAGTACAAATGTACCCAGCAAGACTTACATCAGAACTAACTACATATGCATCGTTATCAACAAAGGGGATGGTGGGGTTTAACTGCAGCAAGCCAGCTTTGACTCGGTGGCTATCCTAAACTACGACTGCAAGCGACTCTTTTGAGGTGGCGCACACGAGTCCACATATTCACCATATCAATACACCACTATGGAACCGCTCCCGTCTCCCTACGAGAACGCCATCCATAGCACTCACGCTTATCTTGCGTATTTTAGAGTATCCACTTTCACTTGTCTATGAACTGATATAAGCAACCCAGAAGTCCTTTTCCGCGGACACGGCTATTCGAATAGATCATATTAACCCTGCAGGGGTGTACTTCTTCACACACGCTCTCACCACTTACCGTCGTTTACACGACATGTACTCGGCAACCTTCAAGCGGAAGCCCAACGTGGGTGTCGGCCACGACCTACCTAATCACCTAAGTCTCTAGTCCAGGTTTATCGCCTATTCGGGTTCCATCCATGAGGAGATCCGGCCGGAGTTTCGCTCACAGCCCCAAACGATGTGAACAGGGTTCCCAAGACACCAAACGGGCGCCCGGTACACCGTGCCACGTGCCTACCGCATCACAGCCCACCCCTACGGTCAGCGCTGCGCACGGCCTCCAGCATACTACAAACACCAGAAACTACTTGCAACTCCTGGACAGAGGACAAGGGTGATCAAGAAGCCGAGAGGGTCCATTGGTTTCGGGCCCAATGCGTGGTAGTAGCTGAATCATGGATCACAAACACAGAACTCAGTTCCTGAGGACGGCTGCAATGAGACAACCCACCATGTACTCCTACATGGCCTCTCACCGCTACCTTTACCAAATCGTGTTCACACACTTATCTCACACACAGTAGGACATGTTCACACGCCTCTGATTCATCCCCGATGAATCAGACCTGACTCAACTCTAAGCAGTAGCAGGCATGACAAACAAACATGAATGAGTAGGCACAACAGGGCTCAAACAACTCCTACTCATGCTAGTGGGTTTCATCTAATTACTGTGGAATGACAGGTCATGCAGAGGATAAAGGGGTTCAGCTACCGCAGCAAGTAACAGATGAATCGATGTTGTCCTAATGCAGTAAAAGAGAGCAGGAGCGAGAGAGTGGGATTTTATCGGAATGAACAAGGGGGTTTTGCTTGCCTGGCACTTCTGAAGATAACATTGAGTTTTCATCAGTGTCAACGATCACATCATCGGTATCACGTCTACCGAGAGGGGACAAATACCGGCAACACAGAAGGGAACACAATCAATGCAATGCACAATATGATGCATGATCATGACATGGCAAAATGAATGTGTTATGAGCTAATGCAACTAGCAATAGATTAAATGAAGTTGGTTTGAATACAAGATTCAAATTCAAACTCCATATGTGATTATTTAAATGCCCTTTAATTGATTTGTGCTAAACAGCAGCTATAAGTTGTTCTAACATGCATGAAAATGGTACAGATGGATTCCTTGAATTTTTCTGATAATTTTTCATATATAAATTATTTAATTTGGAGTTACGGTTGAATTTCTATGATTTTTAGAAGTTTATACAATTTTCTGGAATTTATAAATTATTTCCTAATTTATTTTAATTCCAGAAAGGAATTATTGCGTCAGCATGACCTTATCCTGACGTCATCAGGTCAACAGGGCGGGTCCAGGTCAAACCTGACGTGTGGGGGCCACACGTCAGTGGCACAGGGCTAGTTAGTGTCAATGACAGGTGGGGCCGGGTCAAAGGCCACGTCAGCGCGGTCAAAGCTGACGCGTGGGGCCACTGTGATTAATTTAAGCTAAACAGAAAATAAACTAAGATTAGTTAAGGCGTGGGGCCTAGGTGTCAGTGACATGGTGCGGTGTTTAGTGGCTAATGAAGCCAGCCCCGTCAGCAAGTGACGCCGGCGACCACGGCGACGGCGAGACCTCACCGGAGTTGCTCGGAACGGCGCTACAGCCCGCGGCTGGTCGCGCTGAGGGCACCAAGAGGGAGCCCGTGCTCCCGCGCATCTAGGGGCGCACGCAGCTGGGCATAG
This sequence comes from Triticum aestivum, assembly GCF_018294505.1. Lineage (NCBI taxonomy): Eukaryota > Viridiplantae > Streptophyta > Magnoliopsida > Poales > Poaceae > Triticum > Triticum aestivum. The sequence goes on along the minus strand of NC_057809.1, from coordinate 260,331,066 downwards.
GGAGGCCGGGGTCGACGGCGGCGACCACTTAGGCGGCGGCCGGAGCTACGGCAACGACGGGTTAGGCGATGCAGGGCGCCAGGGGAGGCGTTGGTGAGTGCTATGTGCTCCTGGGACTGTGGTGAGCACGACGGTGGGCTCGAGAACGAGCTGCGGTGGCTGTGGCCACGGCCACGCCATGGCCGGTGGCGAGAAACTCTCGGCCGCGGTGGGAGATGGGGCTAGGGGGCGAGAACGGAGGGGGCGAGCACAGGAGAGGCAGCGGAGGCTCACAGCGTATCCATTCGAGGCGGAGACGAGGCCGGGGATGGTCCGGAGCCGGCGAATTTGACGAAGATGGCCGGCGGTCCCGAGGTTGAAGAAGGCATCGAGGGCGGTGTTGTGGCACGTCCGGGGCCTCGTGGCTCGTTGAGGAGGTAGAGGGAGGACAGGCGGAGCTTCCTGGGGCGTCGGTGAGCCGTGGGGTGGCCGGTAGCCACGGTGGCTCTCGTCGGTGGCGGCGGCTCCGTTCGGTCGCGGGAGGGGAAACAGAGGAGCGAGGGGGAGGGAGGTCCAGAGGCGAGGGAGAAGTGAGAGGGGGTCGGGGCTGCGTGGCATCGCGGGAGGGACCAGGGAAGGAGGAGGCAGCCAGGCAGGGAGGAGGTGGCCTCCTCGGCCGCGCGCGTGCGAGCACGCAGCTGCTCCCACTGGCAAGAGGAAGACGACAGGGGGGAGTAGCGGTGGCGGGCTGGGCCGCGCTGGGCCGGTCCTGTTGGGCCACCAGGTGGGCTTCACAGGTAAGTCCTTCTCTCTTTTATTTCTGTTCTGTTTCTCTTTTCTATTTCTGCAATTTGTTTTTGGATTTGATTTAAATATCAAATCACTTTATAAAATCCTGGAAATAATTATGGGTGCTTTCTGAATTATTTCAGTGACCTTTAACAATTTCCAACATTTATTTGAACATTTAAATTATTTATAGTATTTAAATGCCCAAAGTCAAATACAATATGGTTTATTCAAAAAAATCCAAAATGTCTTGGAAAAATACCCATCATCTCTGGATATGGTTTTCACCCTTTTCTAGTAATCATGAACATTTTTGCAAACCAATTTGGGTTCTGTGAAAATATTTTGAAGTTGAACCTATTTGCAATGCTTTGGTGCTAGGGCTTGGTCATCCCCATTTCAAATTTCATACAAATTAACATGTTGCACACATGAAGCTAGCCTAGAGCATTACCAGAAGCTAGGGATGTGACAACACTATGAAGCACCTCCGGTGGGCTCCGTTTATGGTGCTCGAACCGGGCATGGTCGGCTTTATAGCGTCCGAATAAGCGACCATCATCGTCGGTCGGGGTATATCTTCGTTATCTATACACCGATCTTGTGCACCCTGCTCTACCCTCTGTGTGTTGGCTGATATCGCAGGTATTCCCCCGAGCTATTTTGTTTTGAATGCCAGATGGGTTAGTATGGTGCTCTGCTTGGGCTGCTGCTTTGTCTGGACCAAACTGTGATCAGCCTGCCGCATTGTTCAATGGTGGTATTGGTTCCATCGCTCTGCCATCATATTGAGGGAGCCACCTATTCTTGGGGTGGCTTTTGACTGGGCTGCTAAGGCCGTATTATTTGGCAGCCAAGACCTCGGTCCATCTATCATTGAGAAAATCTTGTTTTGCTTGAAGCTGCAGCTGCTTCTTTCTTAGGCTCCTTACCGTCGCTATAAGCCGCCGTTTGAAGCACTCCTGCTCGAGAGGTTCTTTGGGTATGACAAAATCCTCATTGCCAAGGGTCTCCTCCTCCTCGAAGAGTGGGAGATAATTGCTGTCCTCCGAGTCCCCATATGTGGTATGTTCATCAGAGCTATCTTGCCCACCTTCCTGTTCCTCCTGCTTGGATTCTACCTCAACATGGTCTTTGTTGTCCGGAGTATCGTCTTCCCTGGTGCTGGCAGTGTTTTCTCTTGGGCGATGTGACCTAGAGCGCCGGTGCTCGGGCTGTGTACCAGGCAGTTTATTCTTGACCGGATCCTCTTTGTCATCGTTGAGAGCGCCGTAAGGTGTGTTTATCATACACATGTCATACCATGAAGTGGTCACCCCGTGTCGAGCGGGTAGGAAGCTCTGGCCCTGCCCCTTATTGTCGTCCACACCATTGGTGTCTTTGGGGCGGCGGTCTTCAACAGTGGCTACAAAGTGGGTGGCAGGTGCGAAACAAAATGCTGCTGGGAAGGGCTCGCTGGCGCCTCCCCTAGCAGAGGACCTACCTCCGTGCAGCGCCTCCCCCGGCAGAGGACCTACCTCCATGCAGCGCCTTGCTTCATATAGCGCAGGGGATGCCCGGGCTCCAGGCCCCTCCCGCGCAGCCCCCAGTGCACTACTGCCACTGGGGGCAAAGCCACCACCCTGGGGTCTCCTACTACTGCTGCAGTTTGGTTCACCTGCAGCCCATGGTTAGCGTAAACTTGCTCCCGAGATGTTGGCTGTACCCCGCCATCATCGTCACTGAAGGGGTCGGCGAAGCCTCCGAGCGACTCTTGGAAGGCCCCCGCTTCGGGCGTTCCGCCCTCCCATCCTGGCTTGGCTAACGGGTTCGGTCCTTCCCCCGGCTTGTACTCCAGGTTCACCATGTAGGGCACGTAGGCGTCCTCGGTCGCCCAGCCGGACCCGTCGCCTGAGTGCCCCGCGCCTTGCACCACCAGTCATGGTGCCTGGCCCTAGTGGCCGCTGGGTGGCGCTCCAGCGCGCCCTCGTGGGGGACCGCTAGCGCTTGCTCCCCCTGGCGCCGGCACCGTCATGGCAGGACGGGCTACGCCAGGGTCTATGTTGGCGTTATCGGGTCCTCCTAGCGCTCCAGGCGGCGCGTGAGCTGGCCGGGCCTCGCACGCACTTCTGCCACAACCTGCGGCATGGGCAAGGAGCAGAAAGGTGGCGTACCTCTGGAGGCAGCGTCTAGCAGCTCATCGATGTGCTCTAGCAGTGCATCATGGCCGCTCTCCGCCAGCCTGCATCGCAGCAACTCCCACGCCACGATGAGCGCGGATCGCATGTTCGGCTGCTCCCGTCGGGTGTGCGGTGCCGTTGCCGTAGCGTAGCCTGAAGATCTCATGGTGGAGCGCGTGCGCTGCGGCATGAGGATGGAGGGTGCCGGTCCGTGTCGCTCGCGCCCGGCGGTTTTCGGCGGTGTGCGGGCCGCCTGGAGTGCGGAGTTGAGATCTTCTTGAGCGGAAGGCGCCGCCCAGATGGGCCAAGCAGCCCAATGGTCGGCGTGACTCCTCGGATCATCAGAAATCGGAACCGCGGGGTGTCGGCGGGTCGATTGATGGAAGAGGGGCTTCGACACACCCCTACCCGGCATGCCAAATGTGGGATTACAGGTTCCGGCAAACCCTTGAGAGGTTTGAAGTCTGGGGTGCGCACGAAGAACACTCTCTACCTGGCTCGCTCGCTCAATGATTCCACGGCCTAGCTCGACGAACCCAAAGAACAAGAGACACAGGGGTTTATACTGGTTCGGGGCACCTCGCGATGTGATACCCTACTCCAGTGTGTCGTGGATTGCCTCGGGGGCTGCGGATGAACAAATACAGTGGATGAACAGCCTTAGGAGTTGAGGTGTTCTTGAGCTCGGTGAGCTGGTGAGTGTGAGGATGATCCAAATGATCCGTCTCCTCCTCTACGATGGTGGCTAGGTCCTATTTATAGTGGCCTTGGTCCTCTTCCCAATTATAGATTCGTGATGGTATGCAAGCTACGATTTATGTGCCGATTGGTAGTTTAAATAGTTGTTTGACTTGGCACTCTACAAGGTGGTTTACAATATTTTTTCTATATTCTAGTAATAAAGAATAATGCGAACAGCACAACTTATGTAGAGAGCACAACTTATATTTTTGTTGTGTTCATTGAGTTGGGATATTGCTGGTATTGGAGTTTTACATATCCATTGTGAACAATTTTAGACTATTCCAGTGGGCTAGAATTTTATCCTTATGCAGTTTTTTATTACATGAAATGACTTAATATAATGGTTGAATAATAATGAATGTAGTAGACAAACGCTTACTTTATACATAGCTACACGGGCTGGTTAAACAATGATGTATAGCTGGACGTAGGTGGGTTGCTTAATTGAAGCTAGTTCTTTATCTAACGTTTATTTTTTTACATAATCCATCCGTGTCTATTGGACATAAAGTGTAACAGTTTTTTCAAAAGTCGTATGTCTGACCTGCTCACACCTTAATAAGTTTATTTCTTTTGATCCAAAATGTTGAGGAATTGCATATAGAACACAGTGGTCAACTATAGGTCAATTAGTTCATTCACTATTCTTGGTCAATTATACATGGGCTTGAATTGCATGGAAATATATCTCACCTACATTCTTGACTAAGAAAGTATATACAATCATCGTATTGCTGAAACATAACTCATTCTTTCCCGATTACGTAAGGGCAGGCAGATTTTCATCTTTTTGCTTGCTGGCTGCGTCCTCTTATTTCTTATGATAAGCAGCTCGCCTCCGAGCCTTTATTTTCTCATTTTTCTTGTCAAGGTCCACTGAGGTTGGTTGACACCCATTAGTGATATCACCGAGAGATGACAGGGGAACATTTTGCATATCTGCATGTACATTGATGGTACCATCATCAATATTCCTCCGATGTTAACCTTATATTCTGGTATGGAGGGAGTATATATACTATCCTCGTAGTACCAACACATAAAACATACTTACCTAATATCGTAAGGGCAGACATATTTTCATCTTGTTGCTTGGCGGTAGCCTCCTCTTTCTTCTTTCGATAAGCAACTTGCTTTCGAGCCTTTATTTGCTCTTTTTTCTCATCGAGGTACACCGAGGTTGGTTGAAACCCATTAGTGATATCACCGAGAGGGGACAGGGTAACATTTTGCACATCTACTTGTACATTGACGGTAGCCTCCTCTTTCTTCTTTCGATAAGCAGCTCGCCTCCGAGCATTTATCAACTCTTTTTTTCATCAAGGTCCATAGAGGACGGTTGATAAGCATTAGTGATATCACCGAGAGGATGTCGTGGACCATTCTGCTGCCTCTGTTCCTCATTACCACATTGCAAGCTAGCAAGTTCTTTTGTCATTAAAGATACGATATGTTAGAGTAGTCGAGGCAGGAAAAGTATGAGGTATTTTTTTGATGGTATTGACTAAACATTAAATAATCATACCTATCATTGGAAGGGAAGGTTGATTTCATCTCGGAGATTGACCGTACCATCCTCTTTTTTATTTTGATAAGTAGCTCACCACAGGGAGTTTTTCTGCTCCATCATTTCATCTGTTATCGACACAAGTAAAACCTGAAAGGCATCACGACCAGGAGCATGAACAGCTACTAGAACAACAAAAAGCCATAAGCTAGGTTAATGGTTAGAAAATAAACACTTTAAGCAGAAATTAGATCAGATACAAGTCATATGAGGTAATGCCATTTGAACTTTGTGCTTCATCTATCGCATAATTTCGTGTTAGATTACTTGGAGCCGGCAATGAATCTACATTATATAGGAATGAGATTGGAGGGTTGTCTGCATCATGTAAACTTAACATTGTCAGCATGATTCACACAGTCTTATACCCGGAACCGTCGTGTAACTACCGTCAACATTTTCAGCTACAGGTATGATGCTTGTAGTGTATTCTTCAACATTTGTCCCGCTCGCAAGGCCTGCAACACATTATGCATTCAACTTGCATGTGTAGGAATTTCTGATAGAGTGCATCATACATGTAGTTAAGTCCTCTTCTAGTTGATGTTCACTTGCCTTGCTTTTTGAATTCCCCATACGTACCTATGGAATGGTAGCTCCCTGACACAAAATGACCATTGATTGATGGCAAGAATATTTGAAATAGCAGGGGTCGGGGTAGCAAGCTAACTACTTGTTGATGTTGCAGGTCAGGCAACACAACATCAAACTTGAAGATTGCGAATGATCATAATTGCTATGTGCTCCAAATTGAGCACGGGAACATTAAGGATTTTACACATGCTTAGGTCTAGAGTGATCTATAGGCCAGTTAATGGATCAACACTTCTCCTTTTTAGTCTTTAGCACCTCTACTCTTAATAGCAGCTTCTGCACATGTAGCAGCTTATTCAATTTCAACAGGATCAATTAATAGCAAGTTGAAGATTCATTTATGGCCTACAATGTGATGTTTCCTGAGCATAGAATTTCCCGCTCCCAGAGTGAATTTAATGTCACATATTAGAAAGTAAAGATCATGTGTGTATACACTTTTTATTGCCTGTCTGAGCATGCGTTGGTTGTATGATAAACTGTGTACTGTACAATACCTATATTCCCCACTCTTCGACGGCCGATCCAGGTCGCGATCGGTGGCGGATCCTGGATGCGATCGGCGGCGGGTCCTGGAAGCGATCATTGGTGGGTCCTAGAACCGTTCGGCAGCGGATCCTAGAACCGTTCGGCGGCGGATCGTCAATACTCAACGAGAACAACGCCAGATCAGGGGATCAGTATGCGACTCCAGAAGGGGATCGTCGCCGAGGCGTGAAAGTGATATGTGGCGGACCCTCAACGGGATCGGCTGCACATCGGGCGCGGCTTTGAACTGTGAGGGCGGCGGCGAAGGGAATGAACGGCGGGGACGTTAGTGGCGTGGAGGGCAGGAGGGCAGGACGTCGGCCAACGGCTCGTGCATGTGAGTGCTTTGAGGGTAGGAGAAATCGCTCATACGTGCGAGGGACTGGTTAATTTTCGTAGGGTTTTTTTCGTAGATTTTTTTCACACCATTTTTTTCAGGATCGACCGGAGGTTTGCCGCCTGGACCTAGTGGGTGCATCGCTATTTTTTTGTTGGTTCACGGGTCCGGGGGAATCGCTGGGTCATGGGAGGTGGGAAGGAGGACATAAATAAACCGGTGTTGGTGGGACAAAATTTAACTGTGGAACGGAGACTACCAACTGAGACATTAGGAGTAGTCATTAGTGCTAACCTTTCATAACATGAAGAAGACAAAATATAAAAAATTCTAAAGAACCACCATGTTGCTATTGGATATACGCTTGATGATCTTAAGGGCATGACTCCCACTCTTTGTCAGCACAAGATTAATATGAAACCTGATGCTAAACCCGTTGTTAATCACCAACGAATATTGAATCCTAAGATGAAGGAAGTGGTAAGAACTAAAATACTAAAACTACTATAAAATGGGTCAATCATGTTCATTGTGTCCCTAAGAAAGGAAGTATTACTGTTGTTCCTAATGATAAAAATGAATGTATTCCACAAAGAACAATGACTGGCTATAGAACGGTAATTGATTTTAGAAAATTAAATAAAGCTACTAGAAAAGATCATTACCCTCTGCCTTTCATTGATCAAATGTTAGAAAGATTGTCAAAGAACACACACTTTTGTTTTCTTCATGGATATTCTGTTTTCTCTCAAATACATGTATCACAACCCGATCAAGGGAAAACCACCTTTACTTGTCCTTTTTGAACTTATGCTTATTGACTTATGCATTTTGGTTTACGTAATGCAATTTGTCAGATTTCGAGTTCCGGCAAAACCCTTGAGGTTCATATATTGGGGTGCGCACGAAGATCCCTTCCCCATTGCACTCTCCCTCACTGCGATCTCAAGGCTCAGCGTGTCGAACTCGCAAAACAAAGGGACACAAGATTTATACTGGTTCGGGCCACCGATGTGGTGTAATATCCTACTCCAGTGTGGTGTGGTGGATTGCCTCTTGTGCTGAGGATCAGCAGTTACAAGGGATGAACAGCCTCCTGAGGAGAGGTGCTCTTGTGCTTGGTGAGTTTGTGTCGATGAGGATAATCTGAATCGCCTCCGACCCGTCCTCCACCTACTGTGGTGGCTACCCCTATTTATAGAGGCCCTGGTCCTCTTCCCAAATGCTGGCGGGAAGGGATGCCACAATGGCCAAATTTGAAGGGAGACAACTAGTATAGGTTATCCTGACTAAAGGTGGTCTTTGCCTAGCAAAGGCTCTAGTGGTGACGCCGTCCTGGGCTCCACGGTAACCTCCATCCTGCCGTCATGTTGGTCTTGGTCTCGTTGCACCGATATGGAAACCTTTTCCTGATGCCTTGGTACTCCTCGCCTGCGCTTGCCTCTTTAGCACCAAAGAGGAAATGAGGACACTATGTGCGCTGACGCCTGCCTTGCCCCGGTCATCATGGCTTGCATCACAAGAACCTCGCGAGGTGCCCCTTGCCTTGATCTCTCCGCCCCTCGAGAGCCAGCCTGGTGAGGGTCTTGAGTGTTTGCTGGTGAAGATGGGCCGTACGGGGCCGCTGGCGGAGCCACGCCATGGGCCGCAGGCAGGCAAGTCTCGGGACCCCCGTTCCCAGGACGCCGACAGTAGCCCCCAGGCCCAAGGCGCGCTTGGACTTGGCTTCGAGGTGAAGCCAAGGGGCAAGTGTGGAGCGCCGCGGGCCCCAACAGCTTGCGGCCTCGGTTGACGCGTCGCGATTGATGGGATGCGGGCGTCTCCGCTTCCCCACGCTGCCTTTGCAACTGCCCGACTGATAAAAGACTGGCGTGGGCTGTATTTCCCTTCATTGCTTTCCATCGACTTGCTCCAGATCCCCTTTCTCCCTCCTTGTTTCCGGAGACTCCAGATCCGCCAGGATCCTCCTTCGAGCCTGCCGCCAATGGTGCCCAAGAAAGCTCGGGCCACTCCCTCGTCGTCTTGGTACGAGCCGACGCTCGATGCGCTGAGCGTTTCGGAGAAGAACCTTGCTGTCGTGCTCCTAATGACATCGGAGGGTGATAACAAGAGGAAGACCATGCTTCGGACTGGCTCCGATGAGTCGGAGGCCTCAGGAAGCACCTTCTACCCCTTCTTCATGAACAGCATCGTCGTCGGGCTGGTTCCCCCCTTCTCTGACTTCTTCTACTCCGTCCTTAGCCGTTACAAGATCCACGCTCTCCATCTTCATCCCAACTCCATCCTCCTCCTGTCGACCTTCACCTTCTACTTCGAGGCATATGTCGGAGTGATGCCGTCCGTGGCGCTGCTGCGCCACTTCTTCTTCCTCCGGATCAAAGAGGGCCACTGTTCTAGGTGCGTTGGCTTCATCGCGGGCAACAAGACCAACACCATCTCGAAGGCCGAGGGCTGCAGGGCCAACTGGGTCTTGATGGACGCCAAGCGCGCCCACCCCTGGCTGGTGCTGCCGACGGAGATGCCTGTGTCCCACGAGGGGTGGCTTCGCGCGAAGCTCACTGACTCCCGGGTGGCGCAGGTGTTGGAGAGGATGACCGCCGACCTGAGGCCTTTTGATTTAAGGGCGGCGTAGTTGACGAGGGCCATGATTGTGAAAGAATTCATGAAGCAGCGTGTGGCTCCCCTCTAGTCGCGCCCCCGCCCCTTGTGGGAGCTTGGAGATGAAGGGGACGACCTCCGCCTGTGCTTGGAGGCCCTTTCTGATGAGGAGCCACGCTCGTCCCTCCGCTCCTTGGTTGGGGATGACCAAGGGTACCCGTCGGACTCCTTCGTTCCCTTCTACTGCCGTCTGGATGGGGCGAAGGTTGTCGCCGCTCTGCCCGTCTTTGATGGGCGTGGGCTCGTGCCACTTGCGCCCTCGAACGTCCCTGTGATGACGACTCCAGTGGACGTGTCTTCCGACGAGTTTCGGGCGGAGGAAGAGGAGGAAGAAGAGGAGAAGGAGGAGCGCGACTCGGAGGCGACCCTTGAAGGGGCGGGGGAGACCTCCCCTTTGCACACAGCCGACATCCTCCGCACCCTGCCCGATGACGATGAAAAGGCCGATGTTCTCCTGGAAAGAAGGGAGCTGCGTGTGTCAGGGGGTTCCATAGGGTCCAAGGTCAGTCCTCGGAGGAGGTCACCGGCCGAGGTTCCGACGAGGGAAAGGTCGGCGCTGATCTCCCAAAATGACGCCCCCGTTGTGACGCTGCTTGGAGCTGCTTCCGGCCTATCTGCTGCCCCATCTTCAGCGCCTGGATGCCGCGCGCCGGCGCCTTAGGCGGCGAGGCTCTCAGGCTTCAAGCTTAGGAAGCGGAGAGACTACACCGTGGTGGACCAGTAAGTTTCTCATCCTGCCCTGTTCTTGCTTTCGCTGCTGATTCTGGATGCTTCTTCGTTGTGCAATTAGGCCGACGCTCGCGGCGAAGAAGAGGTAGGAGGAAGTGGTAGTACTTCTCGGGACCAAATCGCCTGCAGCGGCCGGACCCTCCTCCATGGGGAAGGGCAGTGAGAGCACTCACGCTTCCCCGGCTCGATCGTCCTCGCGTGACTTGGGGGAGCGGCCTCCAGAGGGGGCAGCCCCCGTAGCCCCGCTGGCTCCGGAGGTGCCGACGTCCGGCTCGGTTGCTGGGGTCCCCCAAGTCCAGGAGCTCCTAGCCTCTCAGGCCATGGTGACGATGTTGTCTCCTCGTCCTTCCGCCGCACTGCTGACCTTGGATCCTTCCGCCTCCCCTGACGTCCTGGAGCGTGCGCTCTCCACGCTGACCCTACTGCGAGAGGATCTGCAAGGCACCAACCGTCACCTGGCGGCCGGGCGCCTGGAGCTGATTTCAGGCTGCCTTCACTCCTATCCGTCCGTCCATGCGGCATTGAGCCAAGCTGCAGCGGTCTCCAAGAAGGACAAGCAGGCCGCCTCCCAAGCCATGGCTGCTCGTGAGGTGGCGTTGAAGGACGTCAGGGCCTCCCGGGATTGCTAGCGGTCGCTGGAGGCCAAGCTGGAGACCATGCACAATGAGCATGCGACCGAACCTGGAGACTGCCAGGCCGAGGAGGAGAAGATGAAGGCCCAGGAGGATGCCGTCAGGGGTCACGACGCCTAGCTGGAGCAGCTGGCGAAGGCGCAAGCCATGGAGCGTAGCCGGCTGGAAAAGCTAGAGCAGAAGGTGAAGGCGGAGAAGGCCGAGCTTGACGCCAAGGCGAAGGTACTCGCCGAGGACTGCGCGGCCTTCAAGTCCCTTGAGGAGATGTCCCGCGTGGTGCTACGGGCACTCTACGAGAAGGGCTTGGAGGAGCCGTTAGCCACCATTGATGAGGGCCCCACCCAACTGCTTCCTCATCTGGTCAGGGTGCTTGAAGAGGTCGTGGGCGGAATCGCCCCTTGGTGGAAGGAGAAGCCCACACACATTCCTCGGCCGCGCTGACGCGCGTCTTCAGCCACCTCTATCTTCGTGATCCTGCCTCCAACCTTGACGAGCTGTTGGAGCCTGTGGATGGCGAGCGCTATGCAGCTGCTGCCGAAGCCGTGAAGGGACAGGTGGAGGCTCTGCTGAATAAGTTCCACGCCTTCGACCCTGCGCTCCCAACAGGTGACACTGCTGAACCTGCAACTCTAGCTGGCAGCTCAGGTGAGGGCGGTATCACCATCAAAGGGATGCCTCTTGCAAGCGATGGCGGTGTCCAGGGATGATGGGATGACTTGACGGCGGCTCCTTTTCCTGCTTTGCTTCTGCAACATGAGCCATGCCTCATGGAGGCATTTAAACTTGTGCTTGGTATTCGAGAAATAGTATGTCTTGTAATATTTGTTTGAAATTCCGCGATTTCCTTTCCGTTTGCTTTGGTGTTCTGCGTCGGTAGGGCCCGACCCCACGCATACCTCAGCTGCCATTGGGTCGTCCGGATCACCAGGAAGGACCAAGAAGTGAGGGGCTACGTGGCCAGTTAGGCTCTTGAGTCGCGATGCTCAAGAGTCCCACTTGACGCGCAAACAGTTTATAGAAAGGAGATGCGAGAGTAGGCCTAGTGTTCTACGTCGGCAGGGCCCGACCCCACTGTCGAGTGTCAAAACCAGCGGATCTCGGGTAGGGGGTCCCGAACTATGCATCTAAGGTTGATGGTAACAGGAGACGGGGGACACGAAGTTTTACCCAGGTTCGGGCCCTCTTGATGGAGGTAATACCCTACGTCCTGCTTGATTGATATGGATGAATATGAGTATTACAAGAGTTGATCTACCACGAGATCGTAATGGCTAAACCCTAGAAGTATAGCCTATATGACTAAGGTATTGAGTATATCCTTTCCAGACTACACCCTCCGGTTTATATAGACACCGGGGGATCTAGGGTTACGTAGAGTCGGTTACATAAGAGGGAGTCTTCATAGTTGTTCGCCAAGCTTGTCTTCCACGTCAAGGAGAGTCTCATCCGGACATGGGTATAGTCTTCGGTCTTCATATCTTCACAAGCCATCAGTCCGGCATATAGATAACAGGCCAGACTCCCGAGGACCCCTTAGTCCAGGATTCCCTCAGTAGCCCCTGAACCTGGCTTCAATGACAAGGTATCCGGCGCGTAGTGTTGTATTCGGCATTGCAAGGCGGGTTCCTCCTTCTGAACTCCCGAATAGTCTCCAGACGAATTGATCATGTCTGGACCTGTAATACACACCGCACACAACCGCAGAGAGAATATAATAACACACAAGTCCAATCTGCTGACAACTTTAGTAATGCAACGCCACGCCTGTCCGGTCATAATTTCGAACCCTTTTTCACCCCACGTTTCGAGACACGGTTATCATTGGCACGTCTTGTCAAAGCAGAGATCGTGTCCCCTTATTACGGGATTCTCATCAATACGTGCATGGGTAACCCAACCGTCCTGCGAGAAAGATTCCTTGGAAATTGGCAGGTTCTTAGGCTTAGGAGGAGACGTTCAATACCGGAGGTGTATATAAAGGAATAAAGGGCCGTCTTTTTATGCCAAACCTCTCCTAAGCCTCCCCAACCCTGAGTTCCAGCACGCAAGGTTCGACTACATAGCTTTCAGCCTTCCCATCATGTCCGGATCCAGCTCCCAAGGCCGATGGGTGTCTTCCTCTATTACAGAGGAGGATATCACAAACCTTCGGGCGGCCAGATATCTGACCACAGAGATCCACCACCGGCTTCCTGCTCAAGGACAAGATATCCCGACCCCCAGATCCGGCGAGAGGGTGGTATTCGTCTCCCACTTCCTCCGGGGGTTAGGGTTTGCTCTTTAGCTCTTTGTCTGAGGGATAATGTTTTATTACGGACTAGATTTTCACGACCTTGCCGCGGACTCTATCCTCCATGTCTCGGCGTTTATCATTACATGCGAGGCCTTCCTTCGAATCCCCCCACACTTCGACTTATGGCTCAAAACCTTTAGTCTAAAGCCGAAGGTAGTCGACGGGGAATAGGCGGAGTGCGGCGGTGCTATAATCAGCCAACTCGCAAACATTCCCTGGACAAAAGGTTCTTTTTTCGAGGCCTCCAATTACTGGCAGCGGGAGTGGTTTTATATCACAGAGCCCCGTGGTACTAAATGGGTAGCTGCCCCCACCTTCCGTCCCGGCCCACCATTATGTCTAGCATGATGGGTCAACAAGGGGCTAGACTGGGGATTAGTGGATGAAGTGCGGACCTTACAAAGCCGCTTTAGAACCCTCCTCAAGAAGGATATCGATCTCGTCAGTGTGATCCAAGTGATGTTAGTTCGCCGAATCCTGCCCTGCCAGCGTAGGCTTTGCCGCATGTGGGAGTTTAATCCAGAAGGACCACAAACCCTCCAACACTTCTTCGGCGCCACACATGAAGGGATGTGGAAGCTATTTTTCGGGAAGGGGAAACATTGGCCGGATATTGCTGAGGACGCTATCCTTAACTGTAATCGTCCGGATACCCTGGTAAGCACTTGGCTTTCAAATACTTTGTAGTCATGCGTATAGTAATACGATACTAAGCAAGCTATCTTTTTCCAGGGCTGGATAAAGAAGGCGGAACTGATTGTGTGTTCGGCCCCTCTGCCCGAGGGTCCAACGAATCTGGTCCTAACAATGATGTTGGCCCCAGCACCATACCAGATGCCGGAGAAGGAGGACGACACAGAGGGCAAGAGGACCAAGGATGGCCTCTATTCACAGGGAACCTCGGACTTTGTGTCCTGTGGAATAAAAATCCCCTCATCCGAAGACAAAAGTGAAGAGGGGCCACTATCTCCTTCCTCCCAGGAAGAAGAGGGCCGCCTCTGAAGATTGGTAGAAGTGGGCTCCTAAGCGAGGCAAGATGCCTATGGAGGGCGGCCCAGGCCTGGAGGACATCGAAGCACAGTCTCATGACAATGACGAGCCTCTAGCCAAATCATAAGTGAACAGGGCTGTTTTAAACCTATCCCGTTCTTTTCTTATGATGCCTGGAATATATATATTTTGCAGCTCAGCGCGCAGTCCCCTTCGACAATCCTCCTCCTCGGGGGACCTTCTTCTGGAGATGATGGAAAGCGAGATGCCCCCACCGGCTTCTCCGTCCAGTAGGGCAGACGACCTTGAGATGTCGTCGTGGAGGGTCTCCCCCGACTAACAAGTGGCGCAAGGGATACACGAAGGCGATACTTCGGCGGTCCAGAGTCCGGGGAACAACAATGAAGACCCCGAAAAATTCAGAATGCGGCCGGATAAAAATAAACGGATCCCTTCAAAGGGTGACCGTACTCCTGCGGCTGCCTTCGGAGACCCAGAGGTGCCGGATATCTTAACGAAGATGCTGCGGCAGGCATCCGTTTCAGAGGAAAATCATACCTTGATGGGTGCGGTGGTTAAAAAGGTCCTGTCCGAAAAGAGCGGATTGGATGAGGCTTTTGCGAGTCTGCTGAGAGTCTTCGAGGTTTGTACTGTAATATGAATTGTGTTTTATTCAGAAAATACACCTGTGTATAGACAGTAGCCCCTGAGACTCAGGTTGGCTTCCCATAGGAAGCGAATCGGAGGATCGAAAGAAATATCCGAGGACTAATCTGATTGACTTTGAGCACAGGCTGCTTCCCCCTGGCTACTGCCCAGACTACGAATATTGCGAAACTGCAACGGATGCTTGATGTAGCCGGGGATGACATTGCGTTAATCAATATGCGTCTTGACGAGTCGCAAGGTATGTATTCAGAGCAGTCCCTGCACATATATTTTTGTGATATAAGCATGACGCTGAAAGTTGTGCCTGCCTATAGATGGTGCTGCCGCTGTTGAAATTCTTCGGGTGGAGTTAGCCCAGGCCAAGGAGTAGGCCCGGTGTAGTAATGCAGCCACCGAGAAGGCATCAACTGAATTAAAAGGCGAACGAGCTGCTCGGCGTCAAGACAAGGAGAAGATATCCACGATGGCGCTCGGGCTAAAAAGTGCTGCTAGCCGGTGTGAACTCCTGGAGAAGGAGAATGAAGCCAAAACGGCTGAAATTGACAAGGCCCTACGAGAGGCGAGAAAAGCGCAGTCTGAATCCAGAGCAGCCCATGAGGAGATCCAGCAAGCTGGGGAGATTGTAGCTGGTAAGCCATTTTTGCTACAAGCTAAGTTCGGCGATCCGAACTATACTTAGCTGAACCAATTGTGGAGTTCTCCGGACGAGTTTTTAGACTTGCCAAAGAGTTCTGCCGATGCGGTGCAGTATTATCAGGCGTCAGACGGGTACACAACGGAGAAACTGTTCTGGTCACAATTCGGCACCTCGAAGCGCCCCCTTTTGCTTAATGAGCAGATGTCCCAGTGGGCCGAGCTTCATAGGATATCCGGTGCTGCCATGAGGAACGTCATAATCCGGTTATGGCCAACTGAGCCTGTCCCGAACAGTTACTTCAGCTTGGTGCATCATCTTGTTGACGCAGTGCCGTGTATCGATGCTGTGAAGCGGTTGGTGTGCATCGAGGGTGCACATATGGCTTTTGCCCAACTCAAGACGTTCTGGGGGAATATGAAGGCCATCGACGTTGCGATGAAGAGTCCACCCAAGGGCAAGGACCGCCACAACCCGGAGCTATATTTTGAAGACGTCCTTGTAGCTGCCTGCTTGATAGAGGGTCAATGCTCGAAGGACATAATGTTCGAGTAAAGTGTATGAGAATTGTACGAGATAATTTTATAGTAAATCTATTTGTATATGTTGCTCGAAAGTTTGTGTTCCTCCTGTGCGGCCGTTTTAATACAATCTGAAAGTTTTTCAGTCGTCGGCTTCAGACCCCTTGTAGGAAGTATAGGGGTGTTCGAAAAAGCATCTGATCACTCTTGACCCAACGTCTTGATTCGTGAAGGAGGTGTCAATGCGGCGAACCAGGCAACCAGACTATAGGGTGTTAACACTTTCACTTAGCCATAGGAGTTTTATGGTGGGTCTACGACATAGCCCCTGGTATGTATGCGGCTTACTGATACAATGCGTTTACATAATTGACCGAAAAAGAGGTCCTTCGTGTGACACGAAGGAATCACTAGATATTCCAATAAGTCATCGAGTGGTTGACCAGCTCTCGCCGCATCATGACAGTCAGTTTTCGACTTTCTCTACTGAGGTGCGTCACCGGGTGAACCGGTAGCTAAATCGCAGTAGTCCTCCCTTTACTACCCTAGCCGATAGAGCGGAACATAGGATAGCAAGCACAAGAGCCGGGCAACCCAACTATTGACCCAAGACATGATTCGGAGCTGATGCATATAAACCCAAACTCGCGACACCGAAGTACGCTGTGAAAGCTGTTCGGACTTTGTTGGCAACTCATTTGTTCTCGTACCGAGCCCCTGGCAAGTTAAGCCAGGGTTTATCTATGAAACAACCATAGGAGGCGTATTCATTTTGTGAAAAGACGCGAGTGATTAATTCCGATAATTTCAACTGGGACCTGAGTGGTGTGCCAATGGTTACTTGATATACATAAAGGCCACCACCCCAGCAATTTGATATGCCCTGGGTTAAAGGCAGAGGAAAAAGGCATGTTACAGGCTCGGAAAGAGAGTGCGGTCTACATAAAGTTATTTTGGACCTCCTGTCGCACGTCTGCATCGCCTGTGCTCAGCGAGGGGATCGGAATCCTTGAAGGGAGTAGCCCCGTAGGTGAGTGTACGGACCCGAACTCCTATGGGGTCGATTGTAGGCGCTTCCCCATTGCGCCACCTGCTTTTAGGAGATAATGAAACAAAAGAAAAGAGGAAATCGGTTAAAGAATGTTACCGGAGTGCCTGCAGATTTGTCCGTATTGTGCTTCCGTCAATGCCCATGGTATCTTGAGTGCGTAATTATGTATGCGCGGTATAGTTTTAACGGGTGTACGAGATGGGCAGCGGAAGTCGAACTTCTATTTCTGTTCCGGATTTGATCGATCTTCATGGGTAAATTGCTTCCGCCCTCCGGCATTTAGCTGGTGACCCGCTCTGTTGTCCCTGTTGCCTAGTGGACCATTTCCATTGTGTCCGGTATTGAGCTTGCCAGCCTGCTTGAGGACCCAACAGCTTCTATTGGTGTGATTAGCTGGTTTATTGGGGTGGCCATGAATCTGGAAGGGCCGGTCCAATATCCTGTTTAGTTTGGATGGTCCGTCTCTGTTTGCCTTGAATGGCTTTCTCCGTTGACCGGGCTTGGGATTGCTAAATCCGGCGTTGACCGCTATGTCGCGTGATCTTTCATTATCATTGCGACTGTTGTGCATGCTTCGTCATGGCTTGCCATAGCCGTCTCAGATTTCTTAAGTGCCCGAGTCGCTGGCGCTGTTGCTTCTAGGAGCGAGCCGGCTGTCTTCTCCCGCACAAAAGCGGGTCATTAGAGCGGTAAGGGATGTCATGGATCTAGGTCCTTCTTGACCGAGGTGGCGTGCAAGCCATTCATCTCGGACGCTATGTTTAAAGGCCGCAAGGGCCTCCTCGTCCGAACAGGCGACGATTTGGTTCTTTTTAACTAGGAACCTGGTCCAGAGTTTCATGGCTAACTCTTCGGACTGCTGGACAATATTACTTAAGTCATCGGTGTCCGGTGGTCTGACATATGTTCCTTGGAAGTTGTTGTGAAAGGCGTCCTCCAAATCCTCCCAGCTGTCGATAGAATTTTCTGACAGACTGTTTAAGCAGTACCGAGCTGGTCCTTTGAGTTTTAGTGGTAGATATTTGACGGCATGAAGGTCGTCTCCGCAGGCCATGTGGATATGGAGGAGGAAGTCCTCGATCCATACCGCGGGATCTGTTGTTCCATCGTACGATTCGATATTCATGGGTTTCAAACCGTCTGGGAATTCATGCTCCATTACTTCATTTGTGAAGCAAGGTGGGTGTGCGATGCCTCTATGTTTGGCCACACTGTGGCGTATCTCCGACATAGTCCATTTGCGATTTTTGGCCCGGGTGTGGCTAGGTTTGTCACGTCCTAATAGGTGGCCATCGTTATGTGTCAAGGTATGTCCTCATGATCTGTAGATCGATCTTGAGTGCTCTGCTTTGCTACCCGAGTCTTTTTGATGGTCATATGTGTAACCCCGAGCAGTTTTGTTCTTGCTTTTACTGCGAGGTAGGGCGGTCTGGTATTCGGCTTGAGTTGGCGCTTTACCTGGGCCAGTTGTGGTCGACCTGCTGCATTGTGCGATGATGGTACGGGCTCCAGTGCCTCCTCGTCGCTCTGGGATAGCAATCTATGCTTCGGGTAGCTTTTGGCTGGTCCACTAAGGCCATATTCTTCGGCGGCTAGGACTTCGGTCCATCTATCATTGAGCAGATCTTGGTCAGCTTGAAGCTGCTATTGCTTCTTTTTTAGGCTCCTTGCAGTGGCTATTAGTTGGCGCTTAAAGCGCTCCTGCTCACGAGGTTCCTTAGGCATGATGAAATTTTCAATGCCGAGGCCCACCTCATCCTCAAAGAGCGGAAGGTAATTGTCGTCCTCCGAATCTTTGTGTGTGGCCTGCCTATCTTCCCGTTCATCTTGTACATTAGTTGTATCAACGGGGTCTTCGTTGTCATCGGCATCATTGTCCATGCCGTCGATATTCTCGGAATCGTATTCCAGTGTATTGGTCGAATCCTCGACTGTGGCTATGAAGTGGGTGACGGGTGGGAAGTAAAGTTCTCCATCGTCAGCCCCTAGTTTGAGCCGGATATAGTTCGGATGAGAGTCCTCCGCCAAGGACAGGTTTTTTTAATGAATTCGGCGCATCGCCCAAAGGCTAGTGCTGGAAGATGTCTGCGGCGCTGAATTTGAAGATCGATAAACGATCAAGCTCGACGTCTGCGGGCTCACGCGGTTTCCCCGATGATAGTTTCCCCGATGAACAACTAGTTGTCATAAATGCTTCTCATAGTACTCCTTGGTATGCTGACTATGTTAATTACATTGTTGCTAAATTTATACCACTTGTTTCACATACCAACAAAACAAAAATTCTTTTAGGACTTAAGACATTACTTTTGGGATGACCCACATATTTATAAAGAAGGAGTATATGGTATCATTAGACATTGTGTACCTGAGCATGAACAGGAGCAAATCCTTCGAAAGTGTCACTCTGAAGCCTACGTAGGGCATAATGCGGTTGATAGAACTGCGCACAAGGTATTACAATCTAGTTTGTATTTGCCCACTCTTTTCGAAGATGCCCGTAAGTTTGTCTTGTCTTGTGATGAATGTCAAAGAATTGGTAATATTGGTAAGCGTCAGGAAGTGCCTATGAACCATTCACTTGTTGTTGAACCATTTGATGCTTGAGGCTTTGGTTATATGGGATCTTTTCCTTCCTCTAGTCGGTATACACATATTTTGGTTGCTATTGATTATGCCACTAAGTGGCTAGACGTTATTCCAACTAGCAGTGTTGATTATAACACCTCCATTAAAATGGTTAAAGAAATTATCTTCCCAATGTTTGGAGTCCCTAGATACTTAATGGCTGATGGTGGCTCACACTTTATTCATGATGCTTTCCGTAAAATGGTTACTAAATATGATGTCCACCATAGAATCACCCTATCATCCTCAATCTAGTGGTCAAGTTAAGCTTAGCAATAGAGAAATAAAATTAATATTACAAAAATCTATCAATAAGCCCTGAAAGAATTTGTCTAAGAAAATTGTTGATGCACTTTGGGCCTATAGAACAACTTATAAAAATCCGATGGGTATGTCTCAATATAAAATGGTCGATGGAAAAGCTTGCCATTTGCCTCTTGAGTTAGAACATAAAGCATATTGGGCAATTAAAGAACTCAATTATGTTTTCAAACTTGCCAGTGAAAAGAGGTTATTTGATATTAGCTCATTAGATGAATGGAGAACCCAAGCTTACAAAAATGCGGAACTATTTAAAGAAAAGATTAAAAGATGGGATGACAAAAGAATCCAAAAGCGGAATTCAAAGTTAGTGAACATGTTCTATTGTACAATTCTCGTTTTATATTTTTGAAGGAAAACTTCTTTTCAAATTGTAAGGACCATATATCATCAAAAAAGTTTATCACTCTGGAGCTATCAAGATTAATAATGCCGAAGGTGGTTAATGGACAAAGAATTAAACACTATATTTCAGGTACGCCTATTAATGTTAAAACTAACATTATCCAAACCATAACACCAGACAAACACATAAAAGAAACCTTCCAGAACACTCCAGAATCCTGAAAAGGAAGAGGTACGTGATACTATAAGTAAATGCTCTCCGAACAATTCGTAAAAATATTTTCTGTCAGTTTTGGAATGTTAGATAAAATAAGAAAATAAGAAACAACCGGGGAGGCAACCCAGGTTCCCACAAGACACCTGGCGCACCCTGGTGGGTAGTGGCCCCCTCGGGCACCTTCCTGTCACATCCCGATTCTCGAAATGATTAAGAATTTTTTTTCCAAAAATCAGGGCAATTTTTTATTCATTTAGTTTCGTATTTATATAATTTATTGTTGTGAAATAGAATTACTTTATTTCATCTTGGTAACTATCATGTGTGTCCATTTACCTTAGTTTATAACTACGCCATGTTAGCACTTGCTCAAAGTCCAACGCATGTTTTGATTGTATGTGTTATATTATTGCTACTTTATAATGTATGACCAATCATATGGTTAATCTTTGCTTGGTAGAGGTACATGTTAGTAGTTTATCATCTCATATGTTTTAATTCAGTAGGATCCCTTCTTGCTTGATTAATATCGTGCCATGATGTTGTGATTGTATAACTAGTTGGCATACTATGTGCGTAGTGTATTGCTTATGTTGTTAATTCCATGATCTATTATTACTTTCTTACATTTTGAAGTATGGTACGTCCATGCCATTACATGTCATAGCTAACATTCTAGTTTTGTGTGTTAGTGCCAAGTTTGCTATTAGATTAGCTCATATCAACTAGATTATGTCATAGTAATGAGTAGTATTATATTGGTAGCATAGTCGTATCTTTTGTGATGATCATACATGTTTACTCATCATATCTACTTTATCTAGTTGTTTATTTTGTGGTATGCTTAAGCCTAGACATGTCATGCTAGTAACTTTTCATGCCTTATTGTACCCCATGTTTATAGTTATTCTAGTGTTGCTTATATATGTTTAACTTGTCGCATGTTAGTATTATGGGTGCTCTATACTTGTTGCAATAGTTCATCACATGCATATGATAGTTACCTTTCACGGTAGTTGAGTTGTATCTTTCTCATATGTTTAGTGTGCATAGTTTGATATCTTGTGTAATCATGCACCAGTAATATTATTACTACTGGTTATTTGGGTATTAGTTGTTCTTTGTTATTAAGAGCATATTCTAGTTTAGTATCTTATCATGATCACTCGTATGTGTGATGCTTGTGTTATTCATTTAGACATCTAGTGATTCTATACTCATATGCCTTGTGTGGATATGTGTTATTATAAGTTGTTAATTAGTTTTTAACTTAGTATTGGTTTGTATTCTTTTATAGAAATGCTTGCTAATGGTTGTTATGATTGATGTTTCTTCTTTGGTTGTTGTTAACCATTATAAGTATTTGGATTCATCCAAATATTTATTCTTGGATGATTGTTACTCTAAATCATGTCATCCTAGGAGGGTTGTAATTCATTCATTCCATGTGTTGTTTAATTTATTTATGTGAGTTGACATTTGCTTTGGTTCATGATAATGGTTCTATATAGTTTAGTATTACCTTAGGACCAAACCTAGATCAATTTAAGTCACGTTCTTGAATGATGTTTTTCATTGTTTAACTAGTACTCCCTCCGCTCCTTTATATAAGGTGTATTTTTTTGATAAAATTCAACAATGTAAGGTGCATTTCTTCTAAATCCTCCTAATTCCCTTTTTAGCCCTCCAGGAACAGGAATGTATCTTTCTCCTAAGTGCATGTATCTCTCCTTGTTGCAAAATAAGGAAATAATCTCTCTCTTGATTGCATGTATGTCTTACTTTCCTGCACTCACTGATTTACTTGCCACTAATCAATAAATTTGCCAAGGGCAATTCTGTCCTAAAACCTATGCGCCTTGGTCACCATGACAAAAATAATACACCTTACATAAAGGAACGGAGGGGGTATGGTTTATATAGTTGATGTATGTTTTTTGATGCTATTTACCATTATAAATACTTAGATTCTATCTAAATATTTATTTGTGGTTAACTTTACCTTGATCATGCCATGTTGTAATTCCATAGTTAAAATGCATAGGATGGTTCCTTTCCATGTATGTTGATGTCATGGTCTTTGTTATATAGTAGTCCTTCTATAGTTAGTCTAGGTGTATAGTGCGTACTACTAGTGGTTAGTAGCATAGTTGGGATCAGAATGTTAGTCTTGATCGCCAAGCCTTCCTTATACGTGTCAACCTAACCCTGCCACTTCGATGAATCTTATCTCTTACCTCCCTATCATGCTATCTCAATTTGGAATGTACATCTTGATCAATATCTTGATATCCACCCATTCTTAATTTGTTTTGGATGTTATTTGGATTTGCTATTGCTTTGGTATTTATGTTTGTCTTTTCCTATCGCTGCGATGAGTATGGAGTGACTATTTGTACATGGACACAACTAGGTTACAACCGGGGTACCTAGACTTGCCTGCCTATGGCCCACGGCATGGCTCCATCAACGGCCTGGTACGGCCGATCTTCAGCACCAACAACACATGACCCTCGCGAGGCGGACGACGCTAAGACCTCCAGAAGGAGCGGCCAGCTTAAGCTGGCTCCTGAGGAGCGGAGATTTCTATGCAAGCCCACACCTCGTGAGGTTCGGATGACGCAAGCCATGACGACCAAGGCCAGCGGGCAAAGTACAGTAGGTTTCCTCTTTGGTGCTAAAGAGGCAAGCGCATGTGCAGAGTCCCGAGGCATCAACCAAAGGTTTCCATTTCCATGCAACGAGACCAAGACTGCCAGGATGATAGGACGGAGGTCATCCCCAAGACGACCACGGCATCACGACCAGAAGCTTTGCAGGTGAAGACCACCTTTCGTCAGGATAGGATGTACTAGTTGTCCCCCTTCGAATTCCGTCGTTGTGGGATCCCTTCCCGCCTTCGTTTTGGGGGAAGAGGACCAATGCCACTATAAGTAGAGCCTAGCCACCACCATAGATGAGGCCCTGGATCCAAAACATCCTCACCCTCACCAGCTCACCCCAACACAAGAACACACCTCCTAAGGTAATTCTACCACTATTCTAGTTCATCCTTAGCCCACCTCAATGCTAATCCACCACAAAGCAGGAGTAGGGTTTTACATCGCAAGGTGGCCCGAACCTGGGTAAACTGTTGTGTCCCATTTCCATCCAGTTCATCGAGCTAGGCCGAGAGATCGATGAGTTGGCAATCTGGGGAGCTTGAGTTCTTCACACGCACCCCAGAGTTGGAATCTATCAAGGGTCTCCGGAGCCCCGAATCTAACATTACCGAAGAAGGACTCAACAACGAAGGCATGCCTCCTTCTTTTATCATACTTATCCTATGTTTTACAAAATTGCATTGTGTTTAATGGTTACTATATGCATGCTATTTTAATTCTCATAGCTAGCCTGTCGATTGATACATTACCTTGATCCGCTTGTTGCCTATTTACTTGACACCTGAGTAGAAGTATATAGAGCCGGTAGAGCAGAAATGCGTAGCCATGATAATCACCCTATAGGTGCTTTGTCGAAAGACCTTTGAGTCATTGACACTTGAAACTTATTGTTGAGTTCGCTGAGTAATGACCCATTGTTGGTACAACTATTAGCAAGGCAACAAGATTGACACTTGAAACTTATTGTTGAGCCCAGACTGTGCACAAGAACGGGAACAAGATTGAAGCACCATACCAAGTCAAGGTTCAAGGGACTACAAGATTCGAAGAACCAACATGTCGATCAGAGGGACCAGGATCGAACCAGAGAAGCAAGATACTACCAAGAGAAAGGCCTCCTTTGTCGGGCGGGTGATCCTGGTAAAGGGCAAGGCCACGCCCAGAAGAAGAGAACCAAGGCGTCCCGGCAGGGCCTGCCGGGACTCACGAAGACGAGGCCACCTCACCAACCACTCCACCACGACCCATGTTGTCGATCAATGCGGTGTCAAGCTGCAAAGTGACTAAGTGGCAGCCATTCGCCATATGGCAGCCCCTCTCTATAGGAAAAATCCACGGATGACACCCGTCGTGTGACGTGTCAAGTGAGTAGGAGTGTAGCTGGAAAGATGGCCCGACAAGCCTTGCCGGGCAACCGACAATGTGACATTGAGCGGTGCATTTAATGCGCCCTGTCAGCCCATAGAGTCATGTATGATAGCACTGTTTGCTATCTTATCAGTGCATAATGACTACTTTGCCATTGTGGTAACCCCTTGATCTATAAAAGGAGGCACATGGCAACCGTAGACAAGGTTAGAAGGTTGGATAACTCACACCCTCATACGCGTGTAGCCACTGCTGCCCTAATGCCACCACTGCCGGGCAAGTGTACTTCGCTCCACCACCACCTTTCCACCATCAATCGACCAAAGAAGGAGTAGGGTTTTACGTCTCGCGGTGGCCCGAACCTGGGTAAAATTGCCTACATGATCTCTGTCGTGCTGCCCCACACTCCTCTACTCTTTGTGCAACGCGACGTCACCCTGCTGAACTAGCAAGGGGCCTTCTAGTCCCATAGGTGGCTGTGGTTTCCCGTGACATCTTTGGCGTGCCAGGTAGGGGGCTCGCTTGCACGAACCTAAAGGCATGTGCAGCGCATCATCTTTTTCACCATCTTCGTCTTTGACGACACCATCGACCATGGCGCCCAAGAAGAAACCTGGCCCTCGGCTCACCCATCCACCTTGAAGGCTCCACCGCCCGTGGCCTCTAACGCTGCGGGTGGTGTGGAGACACACAAGGACGCGGACGCTGCTGGAGATGTGGTCGGAGCAGGCGGCACCGTCACCACTCCCCCTGCTGCCGACGCAGGAGCCAGAGGCATCAGAGGAGAGCAGCATCAACAACACCCCGAAGGCTATGCTCCACAAGGTACGAGCCATGGGGTTACTCCATCTGGGCACAAACGCAGCAACGGCGCACGGACTGGGGTGAATCGCCTCCCTCTGGCCGCTCCCACCACGGGTGCGGCCGCAGCACGTGCACCTCCCACAGAATGGGTCGACCAAGCCATTGTGCCCGACGGAGCCGCTGGCCCTCGAGCGCCTTCGCCACACCACATCCAGGTGGTCACCCACAGCAGCAGCGGAGGTGCAGTGCTGCAACCACTAGCACCATCAGGAGCCGAGCGACAGTGCGATCGACTTCATCATCATCCCTGCCAAGTATTGCCTCGGAAGGCATGGCGCGGGCTCAACTGTTGCTGAGGTTTCCACTAGCGGACGAGCAGATGGAGAATGGCATGCCGCCATTCAAAGTCAGCTTAGTTTCGCCAAAGCTGGGGGCTCACAGTGAGCTGGCCCGCCGCGACCTCCCCAAGCGACAACAACGGCTTATGCTGCTGAACCTATGGAAGGGGCCATCCCCACGATGTAGTCCCCGCCACAACAGCCAGCGCGAGCACAACAGAATCAAGACCCCGACGATGTCTTGATGGCCTCTTCTGACGCTCGAGCACGTCCAGGCCAACGACGAGACTTAGAGGATATGCGGAGAGGAGACACGTGCATCGTTGTGGAGCAACACCGCGACGACCTCCGTGGTACCAGCTGGTGCGATAGCACCTACATCAACGAGCTCGCGCTCGGGGTTGGCAGGTACCTACCCTTCGAGGTTGGCTGCCCTGCCTTCACTTCTGAGCTGCGGCAAGTTCGTTGGCCGGCTGTTCGCACGTTCAAGCCAGAGATACCTGAGAAGTATGATGGGAGGCTGAACCTGGTAGAGTTCCAGAGCATCTACACCATCACTGTTCAGGCTGCCGAGGGAAGATATGAGAAGGTGTTTGCCAACAACTTCCCTTTGTCCCTCAAGTCCAATGTGAGGTCTTGGCTGATGCACCTACCGGAGAACACCATTTCATCATGGGCTGACCTCTGCCACGAGTTCATTCGCGCCTTCACTGTCAGCCATCAAGAGCTAGGCCGATCCAGCGACTTGCAGCTTCTCCAACAGAAGGAAGGAGAAACCCTCCATAAGTATTTACAAAGATTCAGCAAAGTTCATAGAAACATCCCAAATATCCATGTGACAGCTGTGATAGCTGCCTTCCAGTCCAATGTGCGTAACCGCCGGATTCGTTCCAAGATGAACGTGCGGTTGCCAAAGACTGTGAAGGAGCTCTACACCCTAGTGGATAAGTGTGCTCGGATGTCGGATTTCGGGTTCCGGCAGACCCTTGAGGTTCAAACACTGGGGTGCGCATGGAGATTTCGCCTCCTACCTACCTGCACTCCTCCGCCTTACTAGGATCTAAACTAAGGAAAGAACAACACAAGAGACACGGGGTTTATACTGGTTCGGGCCACCGTTGTGGTGTAATACCCTACTCCAGTGTGTGGTGTGGTGGATTGCCTCTTGGGCTGATGATGATGAACAATACAGGGAAGAACAGCCTCGCGAGGGTCTGCTCCTGGCTGGGGCGATGAACTACTGGGAGGAGCTCAGTCACCCCCCTCTCTCTCTCTACCTGATCTTCTCTATCTTTCCAACTCTCTGGCCAGCTCTTTTTCCCCGGCCTTTAGCCTCCTTTTTGCTCTGTGGGTGGCTGGTCCTATTTATAGAGGCCCTGGTCCTCTTCCCAAATATCGAGCGGGAAGGGAGCCAACAATGGCGGGCTAATTTGAAGGCGGACAACTAGTATCAACTATCCTGACAAAAGCAGTCTTCGCCTGCGCAAAGCTCTGGTGATGACGCCGTCTTGGGCTCCACGGTGACCTCCATCTCATAGTCCTCCTGGTCTTGGTCTCGTTGCACTGAAATGGCAACCTTTGCCTGATGCCTCGGTACTCCGCGGCTGCGCTTGCCCCCTTTGCACCAAAGAGGAAGGGAGGACGTTGCGCGGGCTAGCACTCGCCTGGCGCCACCGGTCGTCATGGCTTGCGTCACGGGGACCTCGTGAGGTACCCCGCCTTGATCTCTCCGCCTCCTCGTGAGCCAGCCTGACGAGGCCACGCCTGAGGAAGCTCCGCATCGTCCGCCCCGCGAGGCTTGGCCCCTCGCGAGGGTCTTGGGTTTGTGTTGGTGAAGATGGGTCGTGCTGGGCCCCCCTTTGAGCCACGCCGCAGGCCGCAGGCAGGCAAGTCTGGGGACTCCCATTCCCAGAACGCCGATAGTAGCCCCCGGGCCCAAGGCGCGCCCGGACTTGGCCGTGCAGGGAGGCGGAAGGGCAAGGGCGAAGCGCCGCGGGCCCTAACAGCCTGCGGCCTTGGGTGCCGCGTGGCGGTTGGTTGGATGTGGGCGCCCTTGCAACCGCGCGAGTTGATAATCGAGCGGCGTCCACCTAGGCTTTGCTCCTTGCTTTCCCCGGTTGCTGCTCAGATCCCCTTTCTGGCGCCTCTCCTTCCTTCCTCCAAAATTTCCAGATCCGCTCTGACCGTGTGACCTAGGAAGCCATGGCGCCTCGTCAGCCCCCAGCCATGGCTTGGTACTCGTCTGCCCTGGACCCGCCGAACGTGTCGGAGGCGAGCCTCGCCCGGTTGCACCGGGTGGCGATGGCGCGGGGCATCAACGGGGCGAAGGTGTTTAAAGCCGGCTCCGCTACCCCTGAGGGTCAAGGGAGCACCTTCTATCCACTCTTTGTAAGTGCCATTGCTGCTGGCCTGGTGCCTCCCTTCTCCGAGTTCTTCTTCTCTGTCCTCCGACACTATAAGCTACAAGCCCTGCATCTCCACCCCAACTCCGTCCTTCTCCTGGCAATCTTCGCTTATTACTGCGAGGCTTACATAGGGGTGCAGCCCTCAGTGGCCTTGCTGCGCCACTACTTCTACCTCCGGACCTTTCGTGGTACTGCTTCCGCGTGCGCGAGCTTCGTTGCGTACGGTGGCGCCATTGCCATTTCAAACCCCGGGAAAAGGATTGAGGGCTTCAGGAGCAAGTGGGTCTTGGTGGATGCTGGGCGTCTCCACCCTCGGCTGATCTTGCCCACCGAGCAGCCCACGAGCTCCAGCGATTGGGGTCGAGCGGAGCTCACGGACCCCCGCGCGAAGCTGATGTTGGAGAAGATGGACGTGGATCTGAGGCCGGCCAACATGGCGGCGGCGAAGCTGACCGGCGCGTTGCTGCTGAGGGAATTCCTGGAGCACCAGCTGGCCCCGCTTCGGCAGTACTCACTTCCGATATTGAGGCCCCGTCCAAGCACCGCGGCCTTAGCCGACGGAGATCTGGCTGCGGTCCTCCAATCTCTGGTCGGGGGCGATGTGGCGAGGTTGGTGGGCGCTCCTACGCCCTTGTTCCTCCGCGACGACTGGGAGCAGGTAGTGGAGTCCATGCCCGTCTTCAACGGGGATGGGCCCGTGCCCGCGGAAACTCCCGAGGAACCGATGGACGTGCCCTCCGACGACCCCAGCGAAGAGGAGGAAGGAGGGGAGCGGGGAAAAGGGCCTAACTCCGAGGCGACTGACGGAGAGTCGGGGGCTCCCCTCCCCCAGCGCCGGTCCCGCGTTCTCCGCCTCTCTCTGAGCGATGGCGACGAGGATGATGATGAAGACGATGACGAGGACAACGACGAGCAGGACGGCGGGAGCTCACCCCCGATCCCTAAGAAGGACAGGACCGGGCTGATCTCCCGCGGGTCTGCCCTGGCCCCGGGGCGGACCGCGGATGCGCCTTCCGCCTCCTAGCTTCTCGAGGTTGACTCTTCCAGCCGGCTTTCAGGCTTCAAATTTGGCCGGAGGCCGCCTGAGCTCACTGGCGACGACCCATAAGCGTTCCATTCTTGTCTTTATCTCTTGCTCTGCTTCTGAAGCTTGACGTCCGCATCTCTTGGATAGGCTGGCGCCCGCCGCAAAGAAGCCGAAAGGGGCTCCCGAGGTTCCATTCATGGCAGCACTTCTGCCCGTGAAGGAGGGTGACCGCGACGCACAGGCTTCTCCTGCCCGGTCGTCCTCCCGAGGCCTGGCTAAGCCGGCTGGGGCGAGCTCAGCCCCCATGGCCCAAGTGGCTCCTGAGGTGATCTTGCCTGCCGCCGTCACTTCGGCTGTCGGGGCGCGGCAAACTCTACCTCAGGATGCTGTGGCCGCGCTGCCGCCTTCTCCTCCTACTCCACCGGCTGTTGTCTCTCTGACTCCTTCTGCCATTCTGGATTGTGCGGTTGCTGAGCTGGACCGACCGCGTCAGGATCTTCTTGGCGCCGACCCCCGCTTGGTGGCCGGGCGCTTGGAGCTGGCTTCAGGATGGGTTCGCTCCGACGCTTCGATTCGGGCGGCGCTGATCCAGGCCTCGACGGCATGCGACGAGGAGAAGCAGGCCGTCCTTGAGGCGAAGCCTGCTCGTGATGCAGCCCTGGGGGAGGTGGTCGACGTCCGTGATCGTTGCAAGGCGCTGGAGGGCGAACCGCAAGGTCTGCGGGACCAGCTCGCGAACGAGGTCCACCTTCGCCAAGAGCAGGAAGAAGGCATGAAGGCTCGCGAGGCGGCTCTCAAGGAGAGGGAGGTCAAGCTCAAGAAACGCTGCGACCGCCTAGCCGTGCTAGAGCAGGAGTTCGGGGCGAGGAAGGCCAAGCTGGACGACGAGGCCTTGGTTCTTGCCGAGGACCACGTGGCCTTCGCGGAGATGGAGGCGAGGGCTCGCTCCTCACTGAGGACGCTTTACGACAGCGGCCTAGAGAGCCCACTGGCTGGCGCCGAGGACGGCCCCGCCAAGCTGCTTCCCTTCCTGGTTCACGCTCTTGAAGATGTCGCCATTGGCCTTGGCCCTGCGGCCAAGGCCGAGGCGCGTGTCCTGTCTTCTGCAGCAATGACGCGGGTCCTCACCCACATCTACCTTCACGATCCCGGTGTCGACCTCGACAGCCTGCTGGAGCCAGTGAGCGGCGAGCATGCCGCTGCCGCTGCCGAGGCCGTGAAGGGTCGCGCAGAGGCCCTGTTGGGGAAGTTTCGGGCCTTCAGCACCAAGCCGAAGCAAGGCGCTGCCGACCCCACCGCTCCGTGAGGCGTACTCAATCCGCGCTGCTCCATCGCCGACAAGTGACTCCGTCGCGGCTCCTGTCCTGCCTTTAATTCCTGCACATTTATCATGCCTCGAGGAGGCGTTTAAACTCGCGTTTGGCATTGAGATAACAGTGTGGACTGTAATATTTGCTTTTGAATTCGTTGAAATTTGTGCCTTCCCTTCCTACTTGCTTATGTTCTACGCCGGCAGAGCCCGGCCCCGCGCATGCCTCACCCAGCGTTGGTCCCGACCGGAAACCAGGATGGGGCGAAGGAGTGAGGGGCCACGTGACAAGTTAGGCTCCTGAGTCGCGATGCTCAAGAGTCCCCCTTGGCGCACGAACAGCAAGTAGGGAGGTGTGATGCGGGTGGATCTACCGTTCTACGTCTGAAGAGCCCGGCCGCGCGCGTACCTCACCCAGCGTTGGTCCCGATCGGAAACCAGGACGGGGCCACGTAGTCAGGGGCTACGTGACCAGTTAGGCTCCTGAGTCGCGATGCTCAGGAGTCCCCCTTGACGCGCGAACAGCAAGTAAGGAGGCGTGATGCGGGTGGATCTACCGTTCTACGTCTGCAGAGCCCGCCCGCGCCGTACCTCACCCAGCGTTGGTCCCGACCGGAAACCAGGACGGGGCCACGGAGTGAGGGGCTACGTGACCAGTTAGGCTCCTGAGTCGCGATGCTCAGGAGTCCCCCTTGACGCTCAAACGGCCTTCGTACCTTGGCTCCGCTCGGGGAGAGACGCGTGACGAACCAGGCCCGGGGGACCTGGCTGAGCGGCGTGCGTCTGGGTGTGACCCAGGCGCAGCCCCCGTGCCCAGCCCCCTCGCGCGGCACTCCCGAGGGGAGGCGTTACGATGAGGCTAGACACTGAGCTCTGGGCTCCCTGAGGTTGGTGCGGCCCGGGGGCCACCCTCAGTTGTTTATCACCAGCGCGGAGCATAGCGCTACCGTATGTGTACAGGCATAGCCGCTCCTCGGCAGTGTCGTCAGCCAGCGCGGAGCATGGTGCTTCCACTGGTACGTGGGAGGGGGCCCCCTCCGGGAGGAGCCCCCGGGGCGTGTACAGCCCCGCCCTGACACGTGGCTGGCACGGTAGGGCCTGGTGAGGTGTATCTGGGCACCAGTGAGCCAGCGCGGGACTCATGGGGCCCTACCTCTAGGCGGGTTGCGCCTGGCACTGGGCCTTATCTTGTGATGTGTCCTGCAAATTTGGTTATATGTCGGCACTCTACGTCCTCAGGTCCCGGCCCTCGAGCTAGTCTCAGCCGTCGCTGGTATGCCAGGTCACGATGCCACGGACAAGGCCAGAGGGTGAGGGCTGGAGGGCCAGTAAGAGCCCTGAGTCGCGATGCTCAGGTACCCCCCCCTTTAACGTGCAAGTGGTCGGCATGGAGAAGAAGAGGTGCCGTGGACCAGCATCAAATAATCAAGCATGGTGGGTCTAGCGCATGATCGGAAATAAACGCAAATGGGATACATGCCGCTGGGCCTGGCCCAAGCGGCTTGGGGATCATGTAGCCCGAGGGGCGCCCCCAACAAGGTAAGCTAACAACATGGAATAAAAAGGGATACACGCCGCAGGGATGGACCCACGTGGCCTGGGAATAATGTAGCCCTGGGGGGGCGCTCCCAGCTGGAAATAGAACTCAAAAAGATGTCACCTGATGATGTTGAGGACGAAGGAGCGTTGGTGTATCAAGCTCGGTGGGCTGCGGGAGCCGATCCTCATGAGCCCCCGGGCCCAGGGGCCTCGGGAGGCTCCGGAGGCGCTGGCGGCTCCTCATGGGCCATCTCCATCCCTGCCAGGGTTGTGGACTGCCTGGCCTCCCATGCCTCCGTGATGCCCCTCATGAGGCGCTGGTATGTGTCAGCCGCGTTCGGCAAACCGTAAGGCATGCGAACGTAGATGTGGGGTGGGCCTCCGTAGCGCCCCACTCGCGAGGGCCAGAGGCGCTCCAGAGAGGCGACTCGGTTGAGCCCTGGTATGTCGATGCAGACGCGCAGCCCACCATCCTCGCCTGGATGGGGAGTCACTTCTGGTAGGCGGCGGCCACCTTTCATGACTCCTGACTCCTGTAGCTCCTGAATGGCCTTGCAGACGAACTCCTGAGGGTCTGGATCTCCTTGCCTTGCTCCTTCTTGAGGGAAACGTGCTCCGAAACACGCCTCCATGTGGAGCCCAAGTGCCTCCCTCGTGACCCTGGCTAGGTCGGTGGCCCTCCAAGGGAGAGCCCCCGAGCCCTGCCTGAGGAGGGCGCCGGGTGCACTTTCCTATGCGATGGAAGGAGGTTCCCCCCGGGCAGGCGCAGGCCCAGAGGGGCCTGCCTCCTAAGTGGTTGGGCCGGACGATGTCTTCTTCTTCTTAGGGGCGGTCTCGGGAGGCCTCCTGCTTCCACGATCCGGGTCTTCCAGTGACGCGGCCTGAAAGGCTCGTTCCAGGGAACACACCGCGTCCTTCTCTTCACATGGCACCGTGATGACTCCGCCGCTTCCTGGCATCTTGAGGACGTTGTAGCCGTGGTGAGTTACGACCATGAATTTGGCCAGCGCTGGGTACCCAAGGATGGCGTTGTACGGCAGGCGAATGTGAGCGACGTCGAAGTCGATGAGCTCGGTGCGGTAGTTGTCGCGTGCCCCGAAGGTGACAGGGAGGCGGACCTGCCCAATCGGGACCGTGGAGCCATCGGTCATACCAGAGAAAGGCTTGGTTGGCTGAAGCTGGCTGTAGGGAACTTGGAGGTTGTTGAATGTTTCCACGGACAGGATGTTGAGCCCTGCCCCGCCATCGATGAGGGTCCTGGTGACCACCACGTTGCTGATGATTGGGGAACAAAGCATCGGGAGGACTCCGGCTGTAGCTGCACACTTAAGCTGATCTGCTGAGCTGAACGTGATGGCGCATGCCGACCACCTGAGAGGGCGCGTGGCTTCGAGCCTGGGGAGGACTGCGTTCACCTCACGGGCGAACTGCTTGAAGATGCGCTGAGAGGCTGGGGCTTGTGCCCCGCCCAGGATGCAGGCGATCGTGTGCGGCTCCTGGAAGCCCCCAGCCCCCTCGTCCTAGTGGCGGTCTTCGTTTCTCCTTGGCTGCGGTGGCAGCGGTGGGAGGCCTGCGTTGCCTTGCGGGCAATCCTCGCGAGGCTGATCCCTCCAGTCTCCCTCGCGAGGCTGATCTTGCCAGCGATCCTCGCGAGGTTGATCGCGCCACCCTTGGCGCGGGCCACGGTCTTCCCAGCGTCCTGCGTTCCTTCCTCCTCCCGGGTCGTAGCCCCGGTCACTGCGGTCAGGGCGACGGCCGATCCTTCCTTCTCGCACGGCTCGGAGCTCTTGACATTCGATGGTGTTGTGGGTGTGGAGATCGTGGTACACACTGTACCGGTTGCCCTTGGAAGGTTCGGGCTGATCTCTGCCCCGCTTGGTGTCTAGTTCTGCCGCGAGCACAGCAGCCCCCTTGTGCTTCACATCCTTGGCCTTGGGCTTCTTCTCTTCTGGGTCTGCGGCAGGCAGCTCAAGGAGGGAGAGACGCCCTTCCTCGGCCCTAGCACACTTGGTTGCCAGGTTGAACAGTTCCAAGGAAGTGCACAGGTCTTCATGCATCGCCAGCTCCTCCTTCATCTTGACGTCACGCACGTCGTTGGAGAAGGCCGAGATGATGGCCTCCTCGGTCACCTTGGGAATCTTGAGGCACGCGTTGTTGAAGCGCTGGATGTACTTCTGCAGGGTCTCCCCGGGCTGTTGCTTGATGCAGCGCATGTCGCTCACGGCGGGTGGCCGGTCGCGAGTGCCTTGGAAGTTGGCGATGAAGCGGGTGCGCATCTCGTCCCAGGAGGAGATTGTGCCTGGAGCCAGGTTCAGGAGCCAGGTGCGGGCCCCGTCCTTGAGTGCCATGGGGAACCAGTTCGCCATGACCTTCTCGTCTCCGTTGGCAGCTTCGATGCCCAGCTCGTAGAGCTGGAGGAACTCCGCAGGGTCAGCCGTGTCGTCGTAGCGAGGAGGCAGGTCTGGCTTGAACTTGCCGGGCCATGCAACGTTGCGTAGCTCGGCGGTGAAGGCGCGGCAGCCTGCTATGGCCGCGGGAGGCCTTGGATGACGGGGAACTTGGTCTTGCATGTCCCCACGCGCTACAGCTGGGAGCAGCGCGGGGTCTTGACGCGCGGGAGCAGGAGCATGGTCGTGACGCGCTAGAGCAGGGAGCGCCCGGGCAGCTTCCTGCGGGCGAGGGACTTCTTGACAGCTCTGCTCTTGCTGCGCTGGCGCCTGATGGAGCGGGTTCCGCCCAGGGGCCGCGCGCCTTGGAGCCATGGTGCCTTCCTGAGGAGGAGGCAGTCGAGGCACCGCTGGGGCTTCACTGCCCGCGCGAGGCGGGGTGCGGTGCAGCGGAACGGACGGCGCAGGAGAGCCCCCTGCGGCACGGACGAGCTCGGCGATGCGGTCGAGCCATTCTTCGTAGACGTTGTTGACGGGACGGTAGCGCAGGAGCTCATTCGCCGCGAGGAGTGCAACCCGAGCCTCCATGGGCGCGCGGAGCGCGCGGGACGAAGAACCAGCTCGGGTGAGCGAGGGAGTTGCGGTGCGGCCATCTTGCCGCATGGACGGATGCTGGGATGATGCTTGCTGCTCATCCCCCGCCGGGCCGGTGGCGGCGTTGACGGCAGGTGACAGGGAACGGCGAGGACGCCGGCCGACAGGGGCCGTCTGGGCGACACGGGCAGCTAGCACGGCCCGGCGCTCGGCGCGGGCCCGACGAGCGTCAGACATGGCCGTGATGGTCGGAGGAGAACGGGGTGGTGGAAGACGAATCCCGGCGCACCCCTACCTGGCGCGCCAAATGTCGGATTTCAGGTTCCGGCAGACTCTTGAGGTTCGAACACTGGGGTGCGCGCGGAGATTTTGCCTCCTACCTACCTGCACTCCTCCGCCTTACTAGGATCTAAACTAAGGAAAGAACAACACAAGGGACATAGGGTTTTTACTGGTTCGGGCCACCGTTGTGGTGTAATACCCTACTCCAGTGTGTGGTGTGGTGGATTGCCTCTTGGGCTGCTGATGATGAACAATACAGGGAAGAACAGCCTCGCGAGGGTCTGCTCTTGGCTGGGGCGATGAACTGCTGGGAGGAGCTGAGTCACCCCTCTCTCTCTCTCTCTCTCTCTCTCTCTCTCTCTACCTGATGTTCTCTATCTTTCCAACTCTCTGGCCAGCTCTTTTTCCCTGGCCTTCAGCCTCCTTTTTGCTTTGTGGGTGGCTGGTCCTATTTATAGAGGCCCTGGTCCTCTTCCCAAATATCGAGCGGGAAGGGAGCCAACAATGGCGGGCTAATTTGAAGGCGGACAGCTAGTATCAACTATCCTGACAAAAGCAGTCTTCGCCTGCGCAAAGCTCTGGTGATGGCGCCGTCTTGGGCTCCACGGTGACCTCCATCTCGTAGTCCTCCTGGTCTTGGTATCGTTGCACCGAAATGGCAACCTTTGCCTGATGCCTCGGTACTCCGTGGCTGCGCTTGCCCCCTTTGCACCAAAGAGGAAGGGAGGATGCTGCGCGGGCTGGCACCCGCCTGGCGCCCCCAGTCGTCATGGCTTGCGTCACGGGCACCTCGTGAGGTACCCCGCCTTGATCTCTCCGCCTCCTCATGAGCCAGCCTGATGAGGCCGCACCTGAGGAAGCTCCGCGTCGTCCGCCCCGCGAGGCTTGGCCCCTCGCGAGGGTCTTGGGTTTGTGTTGGTGAAGATGGGCCGCGCTGGGCCCCCCTTTGAGCCACGCCGCAGGCCGCAGGCAGGCAAGTCTGGGGACCCCCGTTCCCAGAACGCTGACATTAGATGGAGGAGGGAAGGAAGTTGCCGGAGAGGAAGATTGCACCAATGTTGATTCAGAAGATGCTGACGAATCAACCAGCCATAAGAAGAGCAAGAAGCACAGTAAGAGAGCTTGCCCGAAGGACCCATTTCCCTTGCAGCATATCGATCAGATTGTGGATTCCACTTCCGGATGTGATTTGCTCTCCTTTCTGGATGCATATTCTGGGTATGACTAAATCTTCATGTCCAAGGAATATGAAGAGAAGACATCATTCATTAATCCATGTGGTACATACTGTTTTGTCCGCATGCTGTTAGGATTGAAGAGTGCCGGGTCCACTTTTGCAAGGGCAGTCCAGATTGGTTTTGAGCCACAGCTGCACAAAAACATAGAAGCTTATATGGATGACACTGTGGTCAAGACCAAGGATAGAGCCACCCTTATCCAGGATCTAGAGGATACATTTGCTAATCTACGCAAGATCAATTCGAAGCTCAACCCGGAGAAGTGTGTATTTGGTGTTCCCTCTGACAAGTTGCTTGGGTTCTTTGTGTACCATCATGAGATCGAGGCCAACCCTGACAAGATCAAAGCTATCAAGCAAATCCAAGTGCCAAGGACAATTAAGGATGTGAGGCACCTGACTGGATGCGTTGCCGTGCTAAGCAGATTCATCTCCAAGTTTGCCGAGCGTGCTCTGCCATTCTTCAAAATTGTCAAGAAGGTAGGGCCTATGGAGTGGACCCGGGAAGTAGATACAACTTTGCAAGAGTTGAAGGCCTACTTGTCCTCTATGCCTACCTTCGTTGCTCCCAAACCCCAGGAACCGTTGCTGCTGTATTTAGCAGCAACCAACCAGGTGGTCAGTGCAGGCTTAGTAGCGCAGCGAGAAGTGGATGAGGCAGAGAGTAAGCAGGGGCTGGCAGAGTCAGAGAAGGATTAGGACAGCAATGGGCACGACAATGAGAGCAACCCCAAGGATGCGGCAAGGAAGAAAGTGGTGCAGCGCCCAGTGTACTTCATCAGCTCCCTGATACAGGGGGCTAGATCAAGGTACTCTGGCGTGCAGAAGTTGATCTTTGGTCTCATCATGGCCTCAAGGAAACTGCACCACTACTTCCAAGCCCATGAGATCACGGTTGTCACTCGTTTCCCACTGCAGAGGATACTCAAAAACCCTGAGGCTACCGGTAGAATAGTGGAGTGGGCTTTGGAGTTATCCAGTTTTGGTTTGAAGTTTGAGAGTACATCAACTATTCAGAGCAGGGCATTGGCAGAGGTTATTGCAGAATGGACGCCAACCCCTAATGAGGATGTGACAGAGACAGTTATCCCCGACAAGAAATCGCTCCAAGAATGGATTATGTATTTTGATGGTGCCTTTTCCGTACAAGGTGCAGGAGCTAGCATGCTTCTTGTCGCCCCCTCCGGGGAGCACTTGATGTACGTCATCCAAATGCATTTTGCCCGGGAAGAAGCAACCAACAAGGATTACCAGGGCTCCTTGCCGGGCTCAGGATTGCAGCCGAATTGGGAATTAAGAAGCTGGTCATTCAAGGAGATTCACAACTTGTGGTGAGAAAAGTTAACAAGGATTACCAAAGTCCATTGATGGAGGCATATGTCGAGGAAGTGAGGATATTGGAGGAGTGCTTTGAAGCATTGTAAACAAAGCACGTACTCCATGCGGAAAATAGCATAGCTGATCATCTATCAAAGTTTGCTGCGCCGAAGCTTCCTGTGGAACCAGGGTCTTTTGTTCTCCATCTCACTCAGCTCTCTGTATCCGCAACAACAATGGCCCGGAAAAGGAGAAGTTAGACTCTGGTAAGCCTCTCCCGATAGAGCTGTCCGTTCCTGGCAGAGACCCTGCCGAATAAAACTCCTCATAGCATGCCGGACCACACATCCACCCGGGCCCATGGACCCCGTGAACGAGGCATGTGCTCCCCCAGCAGAGGACGTGCCGCTAGTCCTCGTTGCCGAGTCCTAGGCTCCAATTTGGGCAAGGAACATTGTCCACTTCCTCCAAACCGAAGAGCTTCCCAGCGACCAAGATGAAGCTGAAAAAGTAGCCCGGAGGGCCAGTATGTATCAGTTTGTCGATGATACTCTATACAGAAGGACGCCCAATAGTGTGAAATTGAGGCGTGTCTCCCGGGAAGAAGGAAAGGAACTGCTGGCTGAGATACACAAAGGCATGTGCATCTCCCACATTGGATGAAGGGCATTAGTTGGGAAAGCATTCTGGCAAGGATTCTATTGGCCCACAGCGCTCCAAGATGCCGTTGAGCTAGTCGCCAAATGTGAAGCCTGCCAGTTCCATTCCAAGAAAACCCACCTGCCTACCCAAGCTCTTCAAACAATCTCTCGATCATGGTCATTTACGGTCTAGGGGCTCAATATCCTCGGTCCCTTCCCCCGAGAAATCAGGGGCTTTAAATTCTTGTTCATTGCGAGCGACAAGTTTACAAAGTGGCCGGAAGTGACTGTCTTGAGAAAGGCGACTGACAGTTAGCTATAATTTTTTTGAAAGAGCTGGTGTGTCATTTTGGAGTTCCGGCAAGGATCATTACCGACAACGGCACCCACTTCATGAGCCGTGCCTTCATGCAATATGATCATGACCTGAGATGAAAGATCTCATTTGCCTCTGTGGCACACCCCTTGAGTAATGGACAAGCTGAGAGGGCGAACGCTGAAGTGCTGCGCGGACTCAAGACGAGAACCTTTGATATGCTACAGAAGCACAGCAGGCGGTGGATCGAGGAGCTGCCGGTAGTTCTCTGGTCCCTCAGAATGACACCAAACTGAGCTTCCGGGCAGACTCCCTTCTCCCTAGTTTACGGGGAAGAAGCAGTTATCCCCATGGAACTCACTTACGGGTTGCCTCGAGTGCTTGCCTATGATGAAGTAGCGCAAGATCAGCACCGGCGTGACGACACTGTCCTACTCGAGGAGAAACGTCTCCAGGCTGCTACACGTGCTACACACTATCAGCAAGGCCTGCATAGCTATCATAGCCGCAGGGTTCATGCCCGGTGTTTTGAGGAAGGTGACCTTGTCCTTAGGCGCGTTCAGTCCACCAAGGGTACAAACAAGTTGTCACCAAAGTGTGAAGGCCCTTACCGGGTAGTACGAGTCAGCAAACCTGGCGCAGTCTGTCTGGAGATCGGAGATGGAATTCAGTTGAAAAACTCATGGAACATTGAGCATCTCCACAAGTTCTACCCGTAAGGAGCGGCTGTCGGGCCCTGCTCGGTAGACACCCTTTTGTACAGGCCTTGCCTCAGCTGCATGTAACCCCTTGTACAAAGCCAGGGCGATGATCCTGTGCAAGAGAAAATAAAGAAGTGTTGTGGGGGGGGCATGACCAAGATTGCATGCATGCATGAGCATCCCAAGATCACTTCATAAGCATTTCTTGAGCATTTGCATATGCCTATAGATAGGATCACATCCTGCATTTATTCTCATCTGCATGAAGCTGCAGGTTCCTGTCGTGAACTTGGCCTCGACAAGGAGTTCAGAAGATTGCCCAGCACTGTGATACCCGGCAAGCTAAACAGATAAGTCCTACCTCATGTCCGTTAGTGTTTTGTAAGCTATAAGTTATGCATGAGAAAACCTCACCACTCATTGAGACTCAGGTGCTCCCATCCTTGACTGGAGCGTTGCTTCGGTTAGGATTGTCGCAACGGCCTTCCGTAAAAAGAAGTTGGCGGGGGGCTGGCCCCTTTGTCTGTCACCCGGTAGACGTAGCTCTCCGGCAGATAAAAAGTGTGCCGGCAGGATAGCCTGCCGGGGAAAACTCATTTATTTACATCAAAGAGGCATCTCATGTCTGTATGGACATACATGTGCATGGGTTCCCGGCACGGTTCATCTTTTTCATTAATATGCTGATAACAAGTACAAGCATTACATGACACAAACAAGGACACAAGAGATTACATTATTTGAATTAAAATTTGGCTAGTGCCTATAGATTTAAGATTGAAAAAAGGTAAGTGCCTCGTTATGCCTTTGCCCTTGTCCATCTCCCTCAGGGTATTACAGGGAGGGACTAAAGAAGCAAGTGGAGGAATCGACTTGGATTTGGCACCTCTCCAGGGTCAAGACGACGTCGTCATCTGGTTGGGAGGGAGGAGCCGGAGGGCAGGAGAGATGGTTGTGCTGAAGGGAGCCCAGACGGGGGTAGCGGAGCCACCGGCAAATGCGAGCCGTCAGAACGGCTACCCTCGTTCTTAGTGCTTCATAGGTTGCTGCTACCTCCCATACCGCCGCCGTTCGATGATCCATCATGGTAGTCGTACTGGGCACCATGCTCCCCGAGGGACTGCCCGCAAAGAGCATGGTCGTCCCCAGCAGCCCTGATATCGGAAGCCACCATGCGCCCAGAAGACATGAATAGGAGCAAAAATCCCTTCCGCACAACAATAGAATGGCGCCCAGGAGGGTTTAGAGTCACCTTCACCAATGGTGACTTCCTTCCATGACCCCTCCTCAGCGCTGTGAAGCGAAGATGAATGAGGAGCGATCGACTACCACGCGCCATGCCAGCCTCAAGCTTCGGCATGGTGTCATTCGCATCCCCTCCCACTGGAGTCAAGGCCACGGGTGGCCTGGCGGCGAGCATGCCGGGGTGCCACTCCCGGCGTTGTCGCCGCGCCACCCGAGTCCCCCTTTCAGATCCAGGGAAGGCTTCAAGATGAAGCCCGAGGCATATCCCCAAGCTCCTTTTATCAACATAACCAGAAGAAGCCAGTAGGGGAAGAATGCGAGGATGAGTGGCTCCGCCCTCCTCCGCCCCTCACTTTTATAGGCGAGCCAAGGAGGGGAGCCGCTCCCTCAACCGGCGGTCACCGTCGTTCTCCTCAAATTCAAGGTGACTGGGCCCTCGCTTTGATGCTCTCCCACGCAACACGCCTCCTTTACCTACCCCGCGTGATGCATGCAGCATACGTGGCTAAGGATAAGGGCGTGGTGGGAAGAGTGAATTGGCAGTTTCTACCCATGCGTTAAAGTCATTCATGGGCCATTACTAGAGCGGCCCCACCACTATTGGCTTTGCACTACGCACGGAGAAATCAGAAACTAGCCCAGAATCAAGGCCGATGAAGAAGCAAAGAAGACCTCAAGAGACCAACTTCTTTAGCAACCCTACCTATGCACTTATTAGGCTCTAATGCGACGATGCTCGGCAGCACATTCGGGGCAGTCCTGGGGGCTTCTATCGGTGCAAGAAACCTTGGGTCTGTTGCCTAGACTATGCACAGACACTGGAACAAGGTTGAAGCACTAGCCCAAGTCAGAGTTCAAGGGACTAAGAGATTCGAAGAACCAACATGTAGATCAGAGGGACCGGGATCAAAACAGAGAAGCAAGATACCACCAAGAGGAAGGCCTCCTTTGCCAGGCAGGTGAGCCCGAAAAAGGGCAAGGCCACGCCTAGAAGACGACAACCAAGGCGTCTCCGTAGGGCCTGCCGGAACTCACGAAGACAAGGCCACCTCACCAACCACTCCGTCACGAACCAAGTCGTTGATTAATGCGGTGTCAAGCCGCAAAGTGACTAAGTGGCAGCCATTCGCCACATGGCAGCCTCTACAGGAAAAACCCACAGATGACACTCGTCCTGCGACGTGTCAAGTGAGCAGGCGTGGAGCTGGCAAGATTTCTTGGCAAGCCTTGCTGGGCAACCAACTATGTAACGTTGAGCGGTGCATTTAATGTGCCCTATCAGCCCGTAGAGTTAGGTATGATAGCACTGTTTGCAATCTTATCAGTGCATAATGACTACTTTGCCATTGTGGTAACCCCTTGATCTATAAAATGAGGCCCATGGCAATCGTAGACGAGGTTAGAAGGTTGGATAACTCACACCCTCATACGCGCATAGCCACTGCCGCCCTGAGGCAACCCCTGCCGGGCAAGTGTACTGCGCTCCACCACTACCTTTCCACCATCAACCACCAAAGCAGGAGTTGGGTTTTACGCCTCGCGGCGGCCCGAACCTAGGGAAAACTGCCTGCGTGATCTCTGTCTTGCTGCCCCATGCTCGTCTGCTCTTCGTGCAACATGACGTCCCCCTGCCGAACCAGCAAGGGGCCCTCTGGTCCCATAGGTAGCCATGGTTTCCTGCGACACCCACAAGCACAGGGATCAATCATAGTCCTTTCGATATATAAGAGTGTCCAACCCAACAGGGAGCAGAAGGAAATGATAAGCGGTTTTCAGCAAGGTATTTTCTACATGCACTGAAATTATCGGTAACATATAGTTCTGTGATAAGGTAATTCATAACGGGTACCAAGTAACAAGTGTAACAAATTTGCAGCAAGGTGGCCCAATCCTTTTTGTAGCAAAGGATAAGCCTGGACGAACTCTTATATATAGCAAAGCGCTCCCGAGGACACATGGGAATTATTGTCAAGTTAGTTTTCATCATGCTCGTATGATTCGCGTTGGTTACTTTGATAATTTGATATGTGGGTGGACCGGTGCTTGGTTCTTGTCCTTACTTGGAGAAGCCTCCCACTTATGATTAACCTCTCTTGCAAGCATCCGCAACTATGAAAGTAGAATTAAGAAAAATCTAACCATAGCATGAAACATGTGGATTCAAATCAACGCCTTACGAAGCAACGCATAAACTAGGGTTTTGGCTTCTGTCACTCTAGCAACCTATCATCTAATTATTACTTCCCAATGTCTTCCCCTAGGCCAAAGTCATGGTAAAGTATCATGTAG
This sequence comes from Triticum aestivum, assembly GCF_018294505.1. NCBI lineage: Eukaryota > Viridiplantae > Streptophyta > Magnoliopsida > Poales > Poaceae > Triticum > Triticum aestivum. The sequence continues at coordinate 260,288,219 of NC_057809.1, read as the reverse complement.
TCGACATTCACATAACACCACTAGAGGAAAGACAACATACATCTCATCAAAATATTGACCGAATACCAATACCAAATTCGCATGATTACTTATAACAAGACTTCTCCCATGTCCTCAGAAACAAACATAACTACTCACATAGCATATGTTCATGTTAAAGATCAAAGGGGTATTAATTATCATCAAGGATCTGAACATATGATCTTCCACCAATGAAACCAACTAGCATCAACTACAAGGAGTAATCAACTCTACTAGCAACCCACTTGTACCAATCTGAGGTTTTGAGACAAAGATTGAATACAAGAGATGAACTAGGGTTTGAGAGGAGATGGTGCTGGGAATATGTTTGTGAAGATTGACTCTCCCTCGATGAGAGGATCGTTGGTGATGACGATGGCTTTGATTTCCCCCTCCGGAAGGGAAGTTTCCCCGATAGAATCGCTCTACCTAAGCCCTAGATTGCTCCTGCCCAAGTTCCCCCTTGAGATGGTGGCGCGTCATCCCGAAAGCTTCATTCTTATCTTTTTGTAGGTAAAAACATTTCATATAGCAGAAGATGGGCAGCTGACGATGGCCAGGGGCCCCACAAGCCCTGGGGGCATGCCTTGGAGGTGGGTCGTGCCCCCCAGGCTTGTAGCCACCTGGTGGGTCCCCTCTGTTTGTTTCCTCATCCAATAATTTTTATATATTCCAAAATAATTCTCCGTAAATTTTTAGGACTTTTGGAGTGTGCAGAATAGGTGTCTCAGATTTTCTCCTTTCCGGTCCATAATTCTAGCTGTCGGCATTCCCCCTCTTTGTTTAAACCTTGTAAAACAAGAGAGAACAGGCATAATTATTGCACCATAATGTGAAATAATAGCCCATAATGCAATAAATATCAACATAAAAGCATGATGCAAAATGGACGTATCAACTCCCCTAAGCTTAGACCTCGCTTGTCCTCAAGCGAAAGCCAAAAATGATAATCATGACCACATGTTTAGACATAGAGGTGCCTATAAAATAAAATACGTACATGAGGGCATCATGATCATCTTTAGAACAACAACATATATTGTCATATAATTTCTTATGCTAAAGTAACAACTCGTTCAAAAGGTAATGTGTGAATCAAAAACTTTATTGAAAACCAACAAACTATAATCTTGGTCGTTGAAACAATTGCAATTTATCATAACATAGGAAAGAGTAAATGTAAGACCTTTTATTTAGCAAGTTCACATACTCAACCATCATTTAATCTTTCATAAATTCTAACACTCACACGATACTTATGAGATCAAAGTTTCAATCAAACACATAGGAAGATAGGGGCTTATGGTTTCGCCTCCCAACCAATTACCTCAAGGGTAACGTCAACTATAATAGTTTATGAACACCTACATATGAGTGGATATATATATCTGGATCTTCCCCAACATATACTGCTTACCAAAAAGAGAAAATATAAAAGGAAAGGTGAAGATCACCATGACTTTTGTATAAAGGTAGGAAGTAAAATAAAGGATAGGCCTTTGTAGAGGGAAGGAGAGGTTGTCATGCGCTTTTATGGTTCGATGCACAAAATCTTAATGCAACAGAACGTCACTTTATATTGCCGTTTGTGATATAGAACTTTATTATGCAGTCCATCACTTTTATTTCTTCCATATTACAAGTTGTTATAAAACTTATTTTCCTCACACTAAAATATCAGACATACTTAGAGAGCAATTTTTGATTGCTTGCATCAATGACAACTTACTTGAAGGATCTTCCTCAATCCATAGGTAGGTATGGTGGACTCTCATGGCAAAATTGGGTTAAGGGATTTTGGATGCACAAAAAGTATCTCTACTTGGCACAGAAGATTTGGCTAGCATATAATGAGAAGAAAGCTCCACATGTTGGAGGGTCCATGACAATATAACTTCTATTCAAATATAAGAAAACATAACCCATTATGTTGTCTTCCTTGTCCAACATCAACCTTTTAGCATATAATATTTTAATGAGTGCTCACAATTAGAAAATATGTCCAAGAAAGTGTATTCATATGTGAGACCTCTCTTTCTCTGTTACTTCCTTTAATTGAAACAATGACCAAAACTATGTTTGTCAACTCCCAACAAATTTTATGCGATATACTTCTTTTATGTGAAGTCATCACTTTCGATAATATTATTATAGAATTTTTTACTTATTTTATTATTTTATTTTCCTTTCCAAGATCAAGGCAAGAAAGCAAAGCCCTCAACTCAAAACTACTCTTTATTATATAACTCTCAGACTCGATTACATAGAGTAAACACAAAGTAAAACTCAAAGCTAGATCATACTAAAAACTTTATTCTAAAAACCAAGATATGACCAAAAGGATTGAACTAAGAAAAAAGGTAAAGGTAAAAATGTGATGGTGATCCAATACCGGGGCACCTCCCCCAAGCTTTGTACTAGCCAAGGGGAGTTCTCATACCCATGTACTCAAGTCTCTTTCTTCGGTGGTCGTGAAGATGTAGTTGATGATGTGGTGGGCTTGTACTCCATCTTCTAGGGAATAGGATCACCATCATAGTAGGATGAACGAGTCTCGGGAATCCTCAAATCTATAGCCGAACTCATCCTCTTAAATCTATATTCATACTCATAGTTCTGGTTTTGGAGGTCATAGATATGGGCTTGGAGAAGCTCGATTTTCTTATGAAGCTTGAAGATGACCTTTCCAATCTCACTAGCATCCAGCTTGTGGTCACGGGTAAAGTGTGTGATCATGGAGTGATTGGCGTTGAGTTCGCGTTCCACCATCCCTTTGCACTTGAAAACTTCTTGCTCCACCGCTTCAAGCCTGGACTCCACGCTTTCGGTCCTCCTTGTCCCTTGAATATCACGGATGTGAAGCACACCCTCACGCATCTTGATGGTTTGAGGGTGTTGCAGCACCTCCGCAAGGTAGTGGTTGATGACCTTGTCAAAGAACTTGTCCTTGGGGGTGCTTGGAGACGTCATGGCGATCTAGATCTGTCAGGAAAACAACTCGAAACAATAATAGAGGATATTGCCATGGTAAGGTGGTCAAAACATTCGGGAGATTGTATAATGAATTTTTACCTTGCAAAAGAAGTATTTTGGGAGAAAAAGAGTCCGGAGGGCACACGAGGTGGCCACAAGCCTTGGAGGCGCGCCCCCATGGCTTGTCGCCTCCTCGTCCGCTATTTGAACTACTCATTTTCCTAATTTTTAAGATATTCCAAAACAGAGTAAAATTGCCATTGGAGAACTTTTGGAGTCAGTTTTCTTACTGTATCACATACATATTCCTTTTCAAGGTTCAAGAGCATTCCAGGAAGTTTCCCTTATGTACTCCTCCGCAGTTATGGTATTAATAATATTGGTTTCAACATTTATGGGTGTACCTGAGATATAATGTTTGATTCTTTACCCGCTTACTACCTTTGGGTTACTTCCCTCGGCATTGTTGATCTTCATGGCACCGGAATGATAAACTTCTTCGATAATGTAAGGCCCTTCCCATTTAGAGAAAAGTTTTCCTGCAAAAAATCTTAAACAGGAATTGTATAGCAAGACATGGTCACCTACATTAAATTCATGCTTTTGTATCCTTTTGTCATCTTTTAACCTTTTCTTTATATAGTTTGGCATTTTCATAGGATTGGGTTCTCCATTCTCCTAGAGAGCTAATGTCAAATAACCTCTTCTCACCAGCAAGTTTCAAATCATAGTTGAGCTCTTTAATTGCCCAATAAGCTTTATGTTCTAGTTCAAGGGGTAAGTGACATGCTTTTCCATATACCATTTTATATGGAGACATACCCATAGGATTTTTATAAGCAGTTCTATAAGCCCATAGTGCATCACCAAGTTTCTTAGACTAATTCTTCCTGGATGTATTAACAATCTTTTGTAGGATCAATTTTATTTATCTATTACATAATTCTACTTTACCACTAGACTAAGGATGATATGGAGATGTAATTCTATGGTTAACATCATACTTAGCAAGTATTTTACAGAAAGCAATATGAATAAAATGTGAACCACCATCAGTCATTAAATATATAGGGACTCCAAACCTCGGGAAAATAACTTCTTTAAGCATTTTAATGGAGGTGTTATGATCAACACTACTAGTTGGAATAGCTTCTACCCACTTAGTAACATAACCAACATCAACCAAATTATGTGTATACCCATTGGAGGAAGGAAAAAATCCCATATAATCAAATCCCCAAACATCAAATGATTCAATAACAAGTGAATAGTTCATAGGAATTTCCTAACATCTACTCATATTACCAATTCTTTGGCATTCATCAAAAGACAAGACAAATTTACAAGCATCTTTGAAAAGTGTAGGCCGATAAAAACCATATTGTAATACCTTGTGTCAATGCTGTCTCCAGCACGGTGTCCTCCATAGGCCTCGAAGTGACAGTTGCGTAGGATATCTTTCTGTTCATGCTCAGTTACGCAACGTCTAATAACACCATCTACTCCTTTTTTATAAAGGTGTGGGTGATCCCAAAAGTAATGTCTAAAATCATAGATTAGCATAGTCTGCATACCATGGAGTACTACGTGAAGCATTTACAACAGCCAATTATTCATCAGGAAAGCTTTCATCAATAGGTAGAGGGTCATCAAGAATATTTTCTAACGAAGACTAGTTGTCTGCTACGGGGTTCTTAGCGCCCTTTCTATCAATAATATGCAAATCAAAGTCTTGTAGCAAGAGAACCCACCTAATGAGTCTAGGTTTAGCATATTTCTTTTCCATAAAATATTTAATACCAGCATGATCAGTGTGAATAGTTACTTTAGAATCAACAACATAAGATCTGAACTTTTCACAAGAAAATACAACTGCTAAAAATTCTTTTTCAGTAGTAGCATAATTTCTTTGAGTACTGTCTAAAGTTTTACTAGCATAATGGATAACATTTAATTTCTTATCAACTCTTTGTACGAGAATAGCACCAACAATGTAATCACTAGTGTCACACACAATTTCAAAGGGAAGGTTCCAATCAGATGCTTTGACAATAGGTGCAGAAATTAAGGCTTTCTTAAGAATTTCAAATGCTTCTACACAATCATCATCAAAAACAAATGGAAAATCTTTTTGCAAGAGATTAGTAAGAGGCCAAGAAATTTAGAGAAGTCTTTAATAACTCTCCCATACAAAACAGCATGGGCAAGGAAACTTCTTATACCTTTGATATCTTTAGGACATGACATTTTTTCAATAGCATCAACTTTAGCTTTATCAACTTGAATACATATTTCGGAGATTTTATGCCCCAAAACAATACCTTCATTAACCATAAAATGGCACTTCTCCCAATTCAAGACAAGATTAATTTCTTCACATCTCTGCAAAACTCGATCGAGGTTGCTTAAGCAATCATCCAAAGAAGTTCCGTAAACGGAGAAATCATCCATGAAAACCTCAACATTTTTTTCACAAAAGATAGAGAATATAGCAGTCATACATCTTTGAATGGTAGCAGGTGCATTGCATAAACCAAAACGCATTCTTCTATAAGTAAAGGTACCAAAAGGACATGTAGAAGTGTTTTTTCCTGATCCTTTTCTAACACAGGTATTTGGGAAAAACCAGAATAACCATCTAGAAAGCAGAAATGTGTATGTTTTGATAGTCTTTCTAGCATGTTATCAATGAATGGCAGAGGATAATGATCTTTCCTAGTAGCTTTATTTCATTTTCTAAAATCAATTGCCATTCTATAACATGTAACAATCTTTGCGGAATCAATTCATTTTTATCATTAGGAACAACAGTAATACCCCTTTCTTAGGGACACAATGAACATGACTCACCCATCTACTATCATCTATAGGATAGATTATACCTGCTTCCAGAAGCTTTAGTATTTCACTTCAGACCACTTCTTTCATCTTAGGATTCAACCGCCGCTGGTGATCAACAACTGGTTTAGCATCAGGTTCCATATTAATTTTATGCTAAAATAGAGTGGGACTAATGCCTTAAGATACTGAAGAGTATATCCAATAGCTACAGGGTGCTTCCTCAGAGTTTTAAATAATTTCTTTTCTTCATGCTTTGAAATGTTAGCACTAATAATAACAGCATATATCTTCTTTTCATCGAGATAAGCATATTTCAAAGTATCAGGTAATTGTTTAAGATCGAACACAGGAACACTCTTGGGTGGTACAGGATCTCCAAGAGTCTCAACATGCAAATTGTGTTTCAAAACATGCATTTGTTTAAAGAATATCTCATCTAATTCATTTCTTTCATTCATTAACATGTCATTTTCATGGTCTAGCAAATATTGTTCGAAAGGATTAGTAGGAGGCACGACAATAGAAGCAAGACCAATAATTTCATATTTACTAGGGAGTTTTTTATCAGGAGGTTGTCTACGAGATTTGGAGAAATTAAACTCATGGGACACATCCCCGAAGCTCACACTAACAATTTCTTTCTCACAACCTATCTTAGCATTAACAGTGTTTAAGAAATGTCTACCAAATATAATGGGAAAAATCATCTTGTGGGGAACCAAGAACTAGAAAATCAGTAGGGTATTTTATTTTTCCCACACAGGACTTCAACATCTCTAACGATCCCAATTGGCGAGATAGTATCTCTATTAAAAAGCTTAATTGTAACATCAATATCTTTTATTTTAGCAGGTGCAATACCATTCATAATTTCTTGATATAAAGTAAAAGAAATTGCACTCACACTAGCACCCAAATCAGATAAGCCATGATAACAATGATCTCCTATTTTAACAGAGACAACAAGCATGCCAACAACATGTCTATGTTTATCTTTTTCATCAGGTTTAGCAACTCTAACAGCTTCATCACAGAAATAAATAACATGCCCATCAATATTATTGACCAAGAGATCTTTAACCATAGCAATACTAGGTTCAACTTTAATTTGTTCAAGGGGTGTAGGTGTTCTAGTATAACTCTTACGGACTACAACTAAAGCTTTAGCATGTTCTTTTATCCTAAAAGGAAAAGGTGGTTTCTCAATATAAGTAGTAGGAATAACCAGATCAACATTATAAGTAACAGTTTCTTCTTCAGCTTTAATGGGTTCCACTATTTTTCCATCAATGGGAGGATGGTATTTAAACCACTTCTCCTTAGGGAGATCAACATGAGTAGCAAATGATTCACAGAAAGAAGCTACTATCTCAGAATCAAGTCCATATTTAGTGCTTGATGTCGTTTGAACTACGTCGGTATTTCTCCAAACAGGAAGGGATGATGCAACACATCTACAGTAGGTATTTCCCTCAGTTATGAAACCCAGGAATCAATCCAGTAGGAGAACCAAGCAACACTATGTAAACGGTACCTGCACACAAAGAACAAATACTTGCAACCCGACGTTTACAAGGGGTTGTCAATCCCTTTTCGGGTAACGGCCGGAAATTGTCAAGTTGACAGATAAAAATTGAGATAGATTGGATAAATGATCTCAATAAAACATGAAATAAAAGATGCAAATAAAAAGTGCAACATGGTATTTTTTTGGTTTTTGGAATAATAGATCTGAAAATAAAAGTGGCAAATAATAGACCCGTGGATCGTAGATTTCACTAGTGGCTTCTCTCAAGAAAATAGCACACGGTGGGTAAAAAAATTACTGTTGGGCAATTCATATAAAATCTAATAGTTATGGCAATATGCAGGCACTGATCAATATATAGGCATCTCGTCCAAGATTTGTAAATCGACTCCTTCCTGCATCTACTACTATTACTCCACACATCGACCGTGATCCAGCATGCATCTAGTGTATTAAGTTCATGGATAAACGGAGAAATGCAATAAGAACGATGACATGATGTAGACAAGATGTATTCATGTAGGAATAACCCCCATCTTGTTATCCTTAATAGCAACGATACATGCGTGTCTTGCTGCCCCTTCTGTCACTTGGAAAGAACATCACGCGATCGAACCCATCACAAAGGACGTCTTCCCATGTCAAAAAATACGAGGCTATAAATAATTGTGCATATAAGATATCAAAAACTCAAATAACTTTCTTGGATATAGATCTAATCATAAACTCAAAGATCATCGGATCCCAACAAACACACCGCAAAAAGAGTTACATCAAATAGATCTGCAAGAGACCATTGTATTGAGAATAAAAAGATAGAGAGGAAGCCATCTAGCTACTGTCTACGGACCCGTGGGTCTATGATGAACTACTCACGCATCATCGGAGAGGAGCCAATGAGGATGATGAACCCCCCTCCCCGTAATGGTGTTTAGATTGGATCTCATGGTTCTGGAACTTGTGACGGTTGGAATTGTGTTTCATCGACTCCCCTAGGGTTTCTGGAATATTTGGGGATTTATAGGGCGAAGAGGCGCTGCAGGAGGCCACCGACGGGGGCACAACCCCCAGGGCACGGCTGGGCTCCTGGGCGTGCCCTGGTGGGTCAGGCCCACCTCGGGCCTCCCCTATGGTACTTCTTTAGCCCATCCTGGGTCTTCTGGTCTATAAAAATTCTCCAAAAAGTTTGGTTGTGTTTGGACTCCGTTTAGTATGGATTTTCTGCGATGTAGAAAACAAGAAAAAATTAGCAACTGGCACTGGGCACTATGTTAATAGGTTAGTCCTAAAAAATGATATAAATTTGCTATAAAATGATTGTAAAACATGCAAGAATGATAATATAACAGAATGGACCAATAAAAAATTATACATACGTTGGAGATGTCTCAGCATCCCCAAGCTTTATTCCTACTCGTCCTCGAGTAGGTAAATGATAAAAACAGAATTTTGGAGACGTATCAGTATCCACGGGTGCCTTCCATACCAACAATTTCCAAGGAATTTATTATTTGACAACATAAAGTAAATTTATTTTTCATTTCGGGACTGGGCATCCCTATTACCGTTGTACTCTCATGTAATGACAAGTGAATAGACACTCATCTTTAGAATAACACATCTAGCATGGAAAATATTGGCCACCCCGTGCCGCTTCATGTGCGGTACGAGTACACAAAAAGGAAAGTTTATTTTGAAAATTAGAGATGCACTTGGAAATTTTCTTAGAACAACACTAGAATACCACATATAGGTAGGTATGGCGGACTCATATGGCAAAACTGGGTTTAAAGATTTTGGATGCATAAGTACTATTTCTACTTAGTAAAAGTGGAGGCTAGCAAATAGATTGAGAAGCAACCAACCAAGAAAAGAAAAAACATGTAAGCAAGCATTATGCGTAACTAACACCGAATAATGCACCACAAGTAGGATGTAATTTCATTGCATAACTATTGACTTTCGTGCTTGCATAGGGAATCACAAACCTTAACACCAATATTCTTACTAAATCATAATTACTCACCAACATGGCTCAAATATCACTATCATCATATCGCAAAACTATTACAAAGAATCAAGTTTATTTTGTCCAATGATCTTCATGAAAGTTTTTATTATATCCCTCTTGAATATCTATCACTTTGGGACTAATTTCATATGTTGCTTTTTGATAACTCAAACAAATTTAAGTGAAGAACATGAATATACAATTTTCATCTCTCAAAATAATATAAGTGAATCATGAGAGAATTTCTTCAAAGATATTAAAGCACACCGTGCTCAAAAAGATATAAGTGAAGCAATAGAGGAATTCCATAGCTCAGTTTTTTTAAAGTGAAGTATAGAGAGCAATTCTAACAAATCATAGCATAATTTTAGCTCTCTCAAATAGGTGTGTCGAGCAAGGATTGATGACACAAACTAAAAACCAAAACAAGAAAAGACTCATATAATACAAGACACTCCAAGAAAAACTCATGGTTAGAAGAAAGAAGGGGATGCCTTTCGGGGTATCATCAAGCTTAGTTGCTTGTTTCTCTTTGGATAATAACTTGGGGCGCCATGGGGAATCCCCAATCTTAGGCTCTTCTTACTCCTTATTCCTTCATCCATCATGATCTCACCAAAAACACGAAAACTTCAATCACACAACTCAACAAAACCATCATGAGATCTGTTAGTATAAGAAAGCAAATCACTACTCCAAGTACTGTTGCAAACCCATTCACATTTTATTTTTTGCATTATGTCTGTTGTATTCCAACTTTACCATGGTTCATATCCTGCAATACAAACCATAGATTCATCAAAATAAGCACACAACACAAAGAAAACAGAATCTGTCAAGAACAGAACAGTCTGCAGCAATCTGAAAACTTTGTATACTTCTATAACTACAAAAATTCTAAATAATAGGACAATTTAGGCAATTGTATATCAATCATGTGTATAAAAAATCATAATTTTTCATCACTAATGTGATCTATTAAAATTATTTTACTCGACGCAAAATTTTCTGTTTTCCAATAAGATCAAATCAACTATCACCAAACATAATCCCAAAGGCTTTACTTGGCACAAACACTAATTAGAACATAAAAACACAATCATAATAGATGCATACTTGTGCAAACACTCAAGAACAGAAATAAAAAGTCAAAAATAAAATCTATTCATAGGGTTGTGTCTCAACAAGCGCTATCATTTTATGCCACTAGCCAGGCATAATGCATAGATTCAAGTGTGATCATCTTTCTCCTTATTTTCCTTAGATGTGTTTTTGTCAGGAGGTTTTGCAAAATAACTTGAAACACATTATCCATAGAAACTTTAGCATTATCAAGTTGCTTATCAACATATCCCCTTTGATTTTCAGCTTGAATCCAATAATAGTGTTGATTAACATCATTGAAAACTTGTTGGATTATATCTAAAATAGGGATTTCCATTTTAAGATTCTCATGGAAAATATGATTATTTCCAAGCAAATGTGTCAACATATAATCGCTATTATAAAGGATCTCATCTATCATCGGTTTTTCACGGTTCATACCATAAAAATCAAACATTTCCCTAGCTTCATGTATTAAGTAATCAAATTCATTCATAAGAACAAGGGTAGCCAACTTTTTAGCTTTGGGATTCTTTATAACGAGTAGCTCATAAAACAATCTTTGCAAAGTATGATGGGTATATATATATTTTTTTCAAGTTTCAGAACTGGTGTCCTGAAATAGCTTCCGCATAGGATTTAGTTCTTTTAAGTATCGGAGCACCGTCAAGAGTCAAATTTCCAACACAATTGAAAAATTCTTGGATATGTTCTTTTCCCATAACATTCAATTGCCCCAAAACAAATGTTTTAGCATCTAGATTGCCAGATCGTCCAATTTTAGGAGTTAGGCCATCATCTGTTTCTGCGATACCAAAATCACTCATGATGACAAGTTCAAGCAAAAGATAGAGCTAACGAGAAAATGAAGAACGAAAACGAGGGTGAATAAAAAGGCAATTTTGTTGTGAAGTGGGGGATATGAAAACAAGAGGCAAATGGCAAATAATGTAAATTGCCAGGAGATGAGATTTGTGATTAGGAACCTGATAGATGCTGATCATGCCTCCCTAGCAATGGCATCAGAAATTCCTGTTGATGTGCCTGAACTAAGTCCGTATTTCACCAAAGAGGAAGGGATGATGCACACAACCACAGTAGGTATTTCCCTTAGTTATGAAACCAAGGTATCAGTCGAGTAGGAGAGCCAAGCAACACTATGTAAATGGTACCTGCACACAAAGAACAAATACTTGCAACCCGACGCTTATAAATTGACATGATAAAAATTGTGATAGATTGGATAAATAGATCTCGATAGAACGCGAAACAAAAGATGCAAATAAAAAGTGTAGAAAGGTATTTTTGGGTTTTTGGAATAATAGATATGAAAATAAAAGTGGAAAATAATATATCGGAAAGCAAACATGATAAAGAATAGACCTGGGGGCCATAGATTTCACTAGTGGCTTCTCTCAAGAAAATAGCACACGGTGGGTAAACAAATTACTGTTGTGCAATTGATATAAAATCGAATAGTTATGATGATATCCAGGCAACAATAAATATATAGCCATCATGTCCAAGATTACTAGACCGACTCCTAGCTGCATCTACTACTATTACTCCACACATCGACCCCTATCCAGCATGCATCTAGTGTATTAAGTTCATGGAGAAACGGAGTAATGCAATAACAACATAGACATGATGTAGACGAGTTCTATTCGTCTAGGAATAGCCCCCATCTTATTATCCTTAATAGCAACAAATACATGCGTGTCTTGCTGCCCCTTATGCCACTGGGAAAGAACAACACATGATCGGACCCATCACAAAGCACCTCTTCCCATGGAAAGAAAAATTTATCTAGTCAGCCTAACTAAACCAAAGATTCGGAGAAGAAATACGAGGCTATAAATAATCATGCATATAAGAGATTGAAAACTCAGATAACTTTCATGGATATAGATCTGATCATAAACTCAAAGTTCATCGGATCCCAACAAACACACCGCAAAAAGAGTTACATCAAATAGATCTCCAAGAGAAGATTGTATTGAGAATCAAAAGAGAGAGAGAGAGGAAGCCATCGAGCTACTACATATGGACCCGTAAGTCTATGATGAACTACCCATGGATCATTGGAGAGGCACCAGTGAGGATGATGAACCCCTCTGTGATGGTGTTTAGATTGGATCTCGTGGTTCTGGAACGTGTGATGGCTGGAATTGTGTTTCATCGACTCCCTAGCGTTTCTGTAATATTTGAGGGTTTATAGGGCGTAGAGGCGGTCCGGGAGGGCACCGAGGGGGGCACAACCCCCCAGGGCGCGCCTGGGCTCCTAGGTCTTCTGGTCCATAAAAATTCTCCAAAAAATTTCGCTATGTTTGGACTCCGATTAGTATGTATTTTCTGCGAAGTAAAAAACAAGCAAAAATAGCAACTAGCACTGAGCACTATGTCAATAGATTTAAAACATCCTAGGGTTATAATATAATTGCTTGGAACAAACAAAAATTATAGAAACGTTGGTGACACCCCTTATGATAAAAACTATAATTTTTTATTTTTCCATGCTGTTATATTATCATTCTTGGATGTTTTGCAATCATTTTATTGCAAATTTATATCATTCTTCTCGGACTAACCTATTGACATAGTGTCCAACGCCAGTTTTTTTTGCTTGCTTTTTATTCGCAGAAAATCAATAGCAAACAGAGTCCAAACACAGTGAAACTTTTTGGAGAATTTTTGTGGGCCAGAAGACACACGATGGGCCAAAGAAGTACCAGAGTGGTTCTCCGAGGGGGGCACAACCCACCTGGGCACGCCTGGGGGCCCAGGAGCGCCCTGGTGGGTTGTGCCCACCTCGATGGCCTCCCGCACCGCCTCTTTGCTCTATAAATACTCCAATATTCCAGAAACCCTAGTGGAGTTGACGAAACACAATTCCAGCCACCACAAGTACTAGAAACCATAGATCCAATCTAGACACCATCATAGAGGGGTTCATCATCCTTAATGGAGCCTCTCCGATGATGCGTGAGTAGTTCATTGTAGACCTACGAGTCCGTAGTTAGTAGCTAGATGGCTTCCTCTCTCTCTTTCTCTCTCTCTCTTTTGATTCTCACTACAATGGTCTCTTGGTGATCTATTTGATGTAACTCTTTTTGCGTTGTGTTTGTTGGGATCCAATGAACTCTGAGTTTATGATCAGATCTATATTTTTATCCATGAAAGTTATTAGAGTTCTTTGATATCTTATATGCATGATTGCTTATAGCCTCGTATTTCTTCTTTAATTCTTTGGTTTAGTTAGGCCAAATAGATCGATTTTCTTGTCACGGGAAGAGGTGCTTTGTGATGGGTTCGATCCCAGTGACAGAAGGGGAAATGACACATATGTATCGTTGTTATTAAGGATAACAAGATGGGGTCTATTCCTACATGAATAGATCTTGTCTACATTATGTCTTCATTATTATTGCATTACTCTATTTCTCCATGAACTGAATAACACTAGATGCATGCTGGATAGCGGTCGATGTGTGGTGTAATAGTAGTAGATGAAGGTAGGAGTAGGTCTACTAATCTTGGATGTGATGCCTATATAATGATCATTGCCTGGATATCGTCATAATTATTTGAAGTTCTATCAATTGCCTAACAGTAATTTGTTTACCCATCGTACGCTATTTTTCTCAAGAGAAGCCACTAGTGAATTCTACGGCCCCTGGGTCTCTTCTTTATCGTATTTGCATTTGAGATATGTTTTTATTTGCTTTTATTTTCAGATCTATTAATCCAAAAACACAAAAATACCTTGCTGCAATTTATTGTTATTCATTTTATCCCGCATTCCCGCGAGATCTATTTATCCAATCTACTACAATTTTATCTATCTTTTTACCGCGATGGATTGACAACCCCTATTTTACGTCGGGTTGCAAGTATTTGTTCTTTGTGTGCTGGTACCATTCACGTAGTGTTGTGCGGTTCTCCTACTAGTTCGATAACCTTGGTCTCACCACTAAGGGAAATACCTACCGTAGCTGTGAATCAAAAACTTTATTGAAAACCAACAAACTATAATCTTGGTCATTGAAACAATTGCAATTTATCATAACATAGGAAAGAGTAAATGTAAGACCTTTTATTTAGCAAGTTCACATACTCAACCATCATTTAATCTTTCATAAATTCTAACACTCACACGATACTTATGAGATCAAAGTTTCAATCAAACACATAGGAAGATAGGGGCTTATGGTTTCGCCTCCCAACCAATTACCTCAAGGGTAACGTCAACTATAATAGTTTATGAACACCTACATATGAGTGGATATATATATCTGGATCTTCCCCAACATATACTGCTTACCAAAAAGAGAAAATATAAAAGGAAAGGTGAAGATCACCATGTCTTTTGTATAAAGGTAGGAAGTAAAATAAAAGATAGGCCTTTGTAGAGGGAAGGAGAGGTTGTCATGCGCTTTTATGGTTCGATGCAAAAAATCTTAATGCAACAGAACGTCACTTTATATTGCCGTTTGTGATATAGAACTTTATTATGCAGTCCATCACTTTTATTTCTTCCATATTACAAGTTGTTATAAAACTTATTTTCCTCACACTAAAATATCATACATACTTAGAGAGCAATTTTTTATTGCTTGCATCAATGACAACTTACTTGAAGGATCTTCCTCAATCCATAGGTAGGGATGGTGGACTCTCATGGCAAAATTGGGTTAAGGGATTTTGGATGCACAAAAAGTATCTCTACTTGGCACAGAAAATTTGGCGAGCATATAATGAGAAGCAAGCTCAACATGTTGGAGGATCCATGACAATATAACTTCTATTCAAATATAAGAAAACATAACCCATTATGTTGTATTCCTTGTCCAACATCATCCTTTTAGCATATAATATTTCAATGAGTGCTCACAATCAGAAAATATGTCCAAGATAGTGTATTCATATGTGAGACCTCTCTTTCTCTGTTACTTCCTTTAATTGAAACAATGACCAAAACTATGTTTGTCAACTCCCAACAAATTTTATGCGATATACTTCTTATATGTGAAGTCATCACTTTCGATAATATTATTATAGAATTTTTTACTTATTTTATTATTTTATTTTCCTTTCCAAGATCAAGGCAAGAAAGCAAAGCCCTCAACTCAAAACTACTCTTTATTATATAACTCTCAGACTCGATTACATAGAGTAAACACAAAGTAAAACTCAAAGCTAGATCATACTAAAAACTTTATTCTAAAAACCAAGATATGACCAAAAGGATTGAACTAAGAAAAAAGATAAAGGTAAAAATGTGATGGTGATACGATACCAGGGCACCTCCCCCAAGCTTTGTACTAGCCAAGGGGAGTTCTCATACCCATGTACTCAAGTCTCTTTCTTCGGTGGTCGTGAAGATGTAGTTGATGATGTGGTGGGCTTGTACTCCATCTTCTAGGGAATAGGATCACCATCATAGTAGGATGAACAAGTCTCGGGAATCCTCAAATCTGTAGCCGAACTCATCCTCTTAAATATATATTCATACTCATAGTTCTGGTTTTGCAGGTCATAGATATGGGCTTGGAGAAGCTCGATTTCCTTATGAAGCTTGAAGATGACCTTTCCAATCTCACTAGCATCCAACTTGTGGTCACGGGTAAAGTCTGTGATCATGGAGTGATTGGCGTTGAGTTCGCGTTCCACCATCCCTTTGCACTTGAAAACTTCTTGCTCCACTGCTTCAAGCCTGGACTCCACGCTTTCGGTCCTCCTTGTCCCTTGAATATCACGGATGTGAAGAACACCCTCACGCATCTTGATGGTTTGAGGGAGTTGTAGCACCTCCGCAAGGTAGTGGTTGATGACCTTGTCAAAGAACTTGTCCTTGGGGTCGCTTGGAGACGTCATGGCGATCTAGATCTGTCAGGAAAACAACTCGAAACAATAATAGAGGATATTGCCATGGTAAGGTGGTCAAAACATTCGGGAGATTGTATAATGAATTTTTACCTTGCAAAAGAAGTATTTTGGGAGAAAAAGAGTCCGGAGGGCACACGAGGTGGCCACAAGCCTTGGAGGCGCGCCCCCATGGCTTGTCGCCTCCTCGTCCGCTATTTGAACTACTCATTTTCCTAATTTTTAAAATATTCCAAAACAGAGTAAAATTGCCATTGGAGAACTTTTGGAGTCAGTTTTCTTACTGTATCACATACATATTCCTTTTCAAGGTTCAGGAGCATTCCAGGAAGTTTCCCTTATGTACTCCTCCGGAGTTATGGTATTAATAATATTGGTTTCAACATTTATGGGTGTACCTAAGATATAATGTTTGATTCTTTACCAGCTTACTACCTTTGGGTTACTTCCCTCGGCATTGTTGATCTTCATGGCACCGGAATGATAAACTTCTTCGATAATGTAAGGCCCTTCCCATTTAGAGAAAAGTTTTCCTGCAAAAAATCTTAAACAGGAATTGTATAGCAAGACATGGTCACCTACATTAAATTCATGCTTTTGTATCCTTTTGTCATCTTTTAACCTTTTCTTTATACAGTTTGGCATTTTCATAGGATTGGGTTCTCCATTCTCCTAGAGAGCTAATGTCAAATAACCTCTTCTCACCAGCAAGTTTCAAATCATAGTTGAGCTCTTTAATTGCCCAATAAGCTTTATGTTCTAGTTCAAGGGGTAAGTGACATGCTTTTCCATATACCATTTTATATGGAGACATACCCATAGGATTTTTATAAGCAGTTCTATAAGCCCATAGTGCATCACCAAGTTTCTTAGACCAATTCTTCCTGGATGTATTAACAATCTTTTGCAGGATCAATTTTATTTCTCTATTACATAATTCTACTTTACCACTAGACTAAGGATGATATGGAGATGTAATTCTATGGTTAACATCATACTTAGCAAGTATTTTACAGAAAGCAATATGAATAAAATGTGAACCACCATCAGTCATTAAATATCTAGGGACTCCAAACCTCGGGAAAATAACTTCTTTAAGCATTTTAATGGAGGTGTTATGATCAACACTACTAGTTGGAATAGCTTCTACCCACTTAGTAACATAACCAACATCAACCAAATTATGTGTATACCCATTGGAGGAAGGAAAAGGTCCCATATAATCAAATCCCCAAACATCAAATGATTCAATAACAAGTGAATAGTTCATAGGAATTTCCTGACATCTACTCATATTACCAATTCTTTGGCATTCATCAAAAGACAAGACAAATTTACGAGCATCTTTGAAAAGTGTAGGCCGATAAAAACCATATTGTAATACCTTGTGTCAATTATGTCTCCAGCACGGTGTCCTCCATAGGCCTCGAAGTGACAGTTGCGTAGGATATCTTTCTGTTCATGCTCAGTTACGCAACGTCTAATAACACCATCTACTCCTTTTTTATAAAGGTGTGGGTGATCCCAAAAGTAATGTCTAAAATCATAGATTAGCATAGTCTGCATACCATGGAGTACTACGTGAAGCATTTACAACAGCCAATTATTCATCAGGAAAGCTTTCATCAATAGGTAGAGGGTCATCAAGAATATTTTCTAATGAAGACAAGTTGTCTGCTACGGGGTTCTTAGCGCCCTTTCTATCAATAATATGCAAATCAAAGTCTTGTAGCAAGAGAACCCACCTAATGAGTCTAGGTTTAGCATATTTCTTTTCCATAAAATATTTAATACCAGCATGATCAGTGTGAATAGTTACTTTAGAATCAACAACATAAGATCTGAACTTTTCACAAGCAAATACAACTGCTAAAAATTCTTTTTCAGTAGTAGCATAATTTCTTTGAGTACTGTCTAAAGTTTTACTAGCATAATGGATAACATTTAATTTCTTATCAACTCTTTGTCCGAGAATAGCACCAACAATGTAATCACTAGTGTCACACACAATTTCAAAGGGAAGGTTCCAATCAGATGCTTTGACAATAGGTACAGAAATAAAGGCTTTCTTAAGAATTTCAAATGCTTCTACACAATCATCATCAAAAAACAAATGGAAAATCTTTTTTCAAGAGATTAGTAAGAGGCCAAGAAATTTAGAGAAGTCTTTAATAACTCTCCTATACAAAATAGCATGGGCAAGGAAACTTCTTATACCTTTGATATCTTTAGGACATGACATTTTTTCAATAGCATCAACTTTAGCTTTATCAACTTGAATACATATTTCGGAGATTTTATGCCCCAAAACAATACCTTCATTAACCATAAAATGGCACTTCTCCCAATTCAAGACAAGATTAATTTCTTCACATCTCTGCAAAACTCGATCGAGGTTGCTTAAGAAATCATCCAAAGAAGTTCCGTAAACGGAGAAATCATCCATGAAAACCTCAACAATTTTTTCACAAAAGATAGAGAATATAGCAGTCATACATCTTTGAATGGTAGCAGGTGCATTGCATAAACCAAAACGCATTCTTCTATAAGAAAAGGTACCAAAAGGACATGTAGAAGTGTTTTTTCCTGATCCTTTTCTAACACAGGTATTTGGGAAAAACCAGAATAACCATCTAGAAAGCAGAAATGTGTATGTTTTGATAGTCTTTCTAGCATGTTATCAATGAATGGCAGAGGATAATGATCTTTCCTAGTAGCTTTATTTCATTTTCTAAAATCAATTGCCATTCTATAACATGTAACAATCTTTGCGGAATCAATTCATTTTTATCATTAGGAACAACAGTAATACCCCTTTCTTAGGGACACAATGAACATGACTCACCCATCTACTATCAGCTATAGGATAGGTTATACCTGCTTCCAGAAGCTTTAGTATTTCACTTCAGACCACTTCTTTCATCTTAGGATTCAACCGCCGCTGGTGATCAACAACTGGTTTAGCATCAGGTTCCATATTAATTTTATGCTAAAATAGACTGGGACTAATGCCTTAAGATAATGAAGAGTATATCCAATAGCTACAGGGTGCTTCCTCAGAGTTTTAAATAATTTCTTTTCTTCATGCTTTGAAATGTTAGCACTAATAATAACAGCATATATCTTCTTTTCATCGAGATAAGCATATTTCAAAGTATCAGGTAATTGTTTAAGATCGAACACAGGAACACTCTTGGGTGGTACAGGATCTCCAAGAGTCTCAACATGCAAATTGTGTTTCAAAACATGCATTTGTTTAAAGAATATCTCATCTAATTCATTTCTTTCATTCATTAACATGTCATTTTCATGGTCTAGCAAATATTGTTCGAAAGGATTAGTAGGAGGCACGACAATAGAAGCAAGACCAATAATTTCATATTTACTAGGGAGTTTTTTATCAGGAGGTTGTCTACGAGATTTGGAGAAATTAAACTCATGGGACACATCCCCGAAACTCACACTAACAATTTCTTTCTCACAACCTATCTTAACATTAACAGTGTTTAAGAAAGGTCTACCAAATATAATGGGAAAAATCATCTTGTGGGGAACCAAGAACTAGAAAATCAGTAGGGTATTTTATTTTTCCCACACAGGACTTCAACATCTCTAACGATCCCAATTGGCGAGATAGTATCTCTATTAAAAAGCTTAATTGTAACATCAATATCTTTTATTTTAGCAGGTGCAATACCGTTCATAATTTCTTGATATAAAGTAAAAGAAATTGCACTCACACTAGCACCCAAATCACATAAGCCATGATAACAATGATCTCCTATTTTAACAGAGACAACAAGCATGCCAACAACATGTCTATGTTTATCTTTTTCATCGGGTTTAGCAACTCTAACAGCTTCATCACAGAAATAAATAACATGCCCATCAATATTATTGACCAAGAGATCTTTAACCATAGCAATACTAGGTTCAACTTTAATTTGTTCAAGGGGTGTAGGTGTTCTAGTATAACTCTTACGGACTACAACTAAAGCTTTAGCATGTTCTTTTATCCTAAAAGGAAAAGGTGGTTTCT
Organism: Triticum aestivum; assembly: GCF_018294505.1. NCBI lineage: Eukaryota > Viridiplantae > Streptophyta > Magnoliopsida > Poales > Poaceae > Triticum > Triticum aestivum. Next base: position 260,267,816 of record NC_057809.1, on the reverse strand, counting down.
CAATATAAGTAGTAGGAATAACCAGATCAACATTATAAGTAACAGTTTCTTCTTCAGCTTTAATGGGTTCCACTATTTTCCTTCAATGGGAGGATGGTATTTAAACCACTTCTCCTTAGGGAGATCAACATGAGTAGCAAGTGATTCACAGAAAGAAGCTACTATCTCAGAATCAAGTCCATATTTAGTGCTTGATGTCGTTTGAACTACGTCGGTATTTCTCCAAAGAGGAAGGGATGATGCAACACATCTACAGTAGGTATTTCCCTCAGTTATGAAACCAAGGAACCAATCCAGTAGGAGAACCAAGCAACACTATGTAAACGGTACCTGCACACAAAGAACAAATACTTGCAACCCGACGTTTACAAGGGGTTGTCAATCCCTTTTCGGGTAACGGCCGGAAATTGTCAAGTTGACAGATAAAAATTGAGATAGATTGGATAAATGATCTCAATAAAACATGAAATAAAAGATGCAAATAAAAAGTGCAGCATGGTATTTTTTGGTTTTTGGAATAATAGATCTGAAAATAAAAGTGGCAAATAATAGACCCGTGGACCGTAGATTTCACTAGTGGCTTCTCTCAAGAAAATAGCACACGGTGGGTAAAAAAATTACTGTTGGGCAATTCATATAAAATCTAATAGTTATGGCGATATGGAGGCACTGATCAATATATAGGCATCTCATCCAAGATTTGTAAACCGACTCCTTCCTGCATCTACTACTATTACTCCACACATCGACCGTGATCCAGCATGCATCTAGCGTATTAAGTTCATGGATAAATGGAGAAATGCAATAAGAACGATGACATGATGTAGACAAGATGTATTCATGTAGGAATAACCCCCTTCTTGTTATCCTTAATAGCAACGATACATGCGTGTCTTGCTGCCCCTTCTGTCACTTGGAAAGAACACCACGCGATCGAACCCATCACAAAGCACGTCTACCCATGTCAAAAAATACGAGGCTATAAATAGTTGTGCATATAAGATATCAAAAACTCAAATAACTTTCTTGGATATAGATCTAATCATAAACTCAAAGATCATCGGATCCCAACAAACACACGGCAAAAAAAGTTACATCAAATAGATCTGCAAGAGACCATTGTATTGAGAATCAAAAGATAGAGAGGAAGCCATCTAGCTACTGTCTACGGACCCGTGGGTCTATGATGAACTACTCACGCATCATAGGAGAGGAGCCAATGAGGATGATGAACCCCCCTCCCCATAATGGTGTTTAGATTGGATCTCATGGTTCTGGAACTTGTGACGGTTGGAATTGTGTTTCATCGACTCCCCTAGGGTTTCTGGAATATTTGGGGATTTATAGGGCGAAGAGGCGCTGCGGGAGGCCACCGACGGGGTTAGAACCCCCAGGGCACGGCTGGGCTCCTGGGCGTGCCCTGGTGGGTCAGGCCCACCTCGGGCCTCCCCAATGGTACTTCTTTAGCCCATCCTGGGTCTTCTGGTCTATAAAAATTCTCCAAAAAGTTTGGTTGTGTTTGGACTCCATTTGGTATGGATTTTCTGCGATGTAGAAAACAAGAAAAAATTAGCAACTGGCACTGGGCACTATGTCAATAGGTTAGTCCTAAAAAATGATATAAATTTTCTATAAAATGATTGTAAAACATGCAAGAATGATAATATAACAGAATGGACCAATAAAAAATTATACATACATTGGAGATGTCTCAGCATCCCCAAGCTTTATTCCTACTCGTCCTCGAGTAGGTAAATGATAAAAACAGAATTTTGGAGATGTATCAGTATCCACGGGTGCCTTCCATACCAACAATTTCCAAGGAATTTATTATTTGACAACATAAAGTAAATTTCTTTTTCATTTTGGGACTGGGCATCCCTATTACCATTGTACTCTCATGTAATGACAAGTGAATAGACACTCATCTTTAGAATAACACATCTAGCATGGAAAATATTGGCCACCCCGTGCCGCTTCATGTGCGGTACGAGTACACAAAAAGGAAAGTTTATTTTGAAAATTAGAGATGCACTTGCAAATTTTCTTAGAACAACACTAGAATACCACATATAGGTAGGTATGGCGGACTCATATGGCAAAACTGGTTTTAAAGATTTTGGATGCATAAGTACTATTTCTTCTTAGTAAAAGTGGAGGCTAGCAAATAGATTGAGAAGCAACCAACCAAGAAAAGAAAAAACACGTAAGCAAGCATTATGCATAACTAACACCGAATAATGCACCACAAGTAGGATGTAATTTCATTGCATAACTATTGACTTTCGTGCTTGCATAGGGAATCACAAACCTTAACACGAATATTCTTACTAAATCATAATTACTCGCCAACATAGCTCAAATATCACTATCATCATATCGCAAAACTATGTCACATCCTAGCTAGTCATGCATTAGAGTGTTGCATCATGTTTATTCTTCACCAGAAACCTAAAATGGGGATGACAGAACCCCCAGTCCCCTCTGAATCCAATTAGGGTTTACTAAAAACCTTTTCAATGAACCTGAAATGCCCTTCTAAAATGCCCATCATTTTTGTCTTGGTTCACAACCTCTGCCAAAAGTGATGCACATTTTCCTAGGCCAGCTGAGGGTTTTTGATTTAAATCATAAATATTTGAATTTGGGCATTTAAAATTATATAAAATATTTAAATGCTCAAATATCTCCAAACTAAAATGTTTCCTGTTGGAAATAATCCAACTATGGACCAGGAGTAGTTTGGTGATTTTAGGAGTAGCCTAAGTATTTTATTTAATTCAACAAAGTTGCAGAAGTATTAAAAAATAGAAAACAGAAAAAATGGAAAAAGCTTACCTGGGTGCCACGCACCTGCTCGCCGCCTCGCCACCTCCCTCGCCCGGCTAACGCCGTGAATCGGCCTCTCTCTCTCTCTCCCGAACCTCCCAGACACCCCCTCACCTCTCCAGCTCCTCTCCCTCGCTCTCCCACACCATGGCCGACGCCATCGCCGCCACCCCCTCGCCGTAGCCACGCCCTCCGTCAACCCCACGCCGTGCCGCCGTGTCCAGGAGCTCCGCCGCCATCCACTTCATCGAGCTAGCCGAGCCCCGTGTGCTCGTGCGGCCCGAGACCACCGCACCGACCTCGCCCGAGCTCGCCGTCGCCGGAGATCCCCTTCAACGCCGTCGTCGCTCCGGTCCATCTCCGGCCACACCAAGGGCTTCGTCGCACTCACTGTGAGCTTAGCCATCTTCCCCTCCCTTCCGTTCTTGCTCCCGAGCCGTGTAGCGACCTCCCGGAGCTCAACCGCACCCACCGCCGTGGAGCTCGTCGCCGACGTGCTCCCGGTCATCCTCCGGCCACTCCATGGTGTCCGTCATGATCACCGTGTCACTTAGCACCTAGCTAGCCACTCCCCGAGCCTCACCGACCCCTCTAGCGTCAAGTTCGTCTTCGGCCGAACCCCGGTGGCCGCCAAGGTCGTCGCCGGCGCCAACTCCGGCCACCCCGACCCCAACGGACTCCACCAGGAGCTGCAGTTCGTCCTCAGCTCCACTCCGGTGGTCTCCGTGACCCATTTGGTGGCCGAAACGGCCAAAACCACTCCCGCCGCCGCGTCGGGCTCGCCGGCGGCTAAACGCCGGCGCCGCTGGCATTGACTTTGACCACGGGTGGGCCCTGGTTGACTCCCCTGAGTCAATGACAGGTGGGGCCCAGCCCTGTTAATTAAACAGGTTTAGTTTTAATTAAACTTTAATTAATTTAATCACCCTGACATGCGGGACCCACTGTCAGGATTGACCCGGACGTGTTCCGTTGACCTGCTGACGTCACACTGACGTCAGGCTGACGCAATAATTGATTTTCTGGAATTAATCTAATATAGGAAATTCCAGAATATAATTTAAACTTCAAAAATTCATAACTTTTATTCTGTAACTCCAAATCAGACAAATTATATATGAAAAATGATCAGAAAAATCCAATTTATCCATCTGTACTATTTCCATGCATGACTAAACAAGTTAACTTGATGTTTAATGCAGAACAAGAAAAAGCACTTTAAAAGGCCATGTTTGAGTTTGAAATTTGAATCTTTGATTCAAATTGGTTCAAACCCTTCTGATCTTAGTTGCATTAGCCCAACACACTCATATTGCTATGTTTCATGCATGCATCATACTGTTGCACATTGTTTGGTGATGGTTGTGTATCGGTGTCCTTTGCGACAGGTTCTGCCTCCGAGGAGTATCGTGATTACCCTAACGAAGAACCGTATCAGTGCATCGAACCATCAGGCAAGCAACCAACCATTTGATCATATCGATACAATCCCATGTTCTCGCTCCTGCTCTCTTTTACTGCATTAAGACAACGCGTTTCAAACTGCTGTGTGCTACGGTAGTTGAACCCATTTCCTCTGCATGACCTGTCATTGCCACAGTAACTAGATGAAACCCACTAGCATGTGTAGGAGTTGATTGAGCCATATGTATGTGTTGTTCCTACCTTGCTATGCCTGCTATGCTTAGAGTCGTGTCAGGTCTGGTTCATCTGGGTGATGGCTAGAGTGAAATGATTATGTCGGTAATGAGAGTGGTGTGGTGAACACGATTTGGTAAAGGTATCGATGAGAGGCCATGTAGGAGTACATGGTGGGTTGTTTCATTGAAGCCGACCTTAAGCACTGAGATATGTATGTGTGATTTAAGATACAGCTACTACCATGCATTGGGCCCTGAAATATGACCCCGCTCGACTTCTTATTCACCCTAGCTCTCTGTCCAGGAGTTGCACGTAGTTTCTGGTGTTTGTAGCCTACTGGAGGCCGTGGACAGCGCTGACCGTAGGGGTGGGCTGTGATGCGGTAGGTACGTGGCACGGTGTACCGAATACCCGTTAGGTATCTCGGGAACCCTGTTCACATCGTTCGGGGCCGTATGGGAAACCTTGGCCGGACTCCCTGCGGATGGAACCTGGATAGGCGATAAACCTGGACTAGAGGCTTAAGTGTTTAGGTAGGTCGTGGTCTACACCCAGGTCGGCTTTCGCTTGAAGTCTGCCGAGCACATGTCGTGTGCAGACGCTAAGTGGTGGAAACATGTATGAAGAAGGACACCGCTGCAGGGTTATCATGATCTATTCGAATAGCCGCGTCCGCGGTAAAGGACTACTTGGTTGCCTATACAGTTCATAGACAAGTAAATGGAAACTACTAAAAATCTCAAGATAAGTGTGAGTGCCGAGGATGGCTCTTCCGTAGGAAGACGGAGGTGGATCCTCGGTAGTGTATTGAGTGGAGAGTAGTGGACTCGTGTATAAATAATTGGACTCCACCTGAGTATAAATAATTGGACTCCACCTGAGTATACTCGGTAGGTTCTGATGTAAGTCTTGCTGAGTACCTTTGTACTCATGTTGCTATAATTTATATTTTACAGAAGACGCTGCAACCCCTTCTGATGGGTTCTACGTAGACGTTGACATCAACGAGTAGGCTAAAGGCCCAGGTGGTGATCCTGAGCTTGTGAAGGACCACGTAGTATAGCTAGGCTTTCCAAGCCTCTTTTATTTTACTAGTTGTCTGTACTCAGACAAGTTACTTCCGCTGCTGGTTTGTATGACTGTATGACTTGAATGCTGGGTCGTGTGACCCGTACCTTTGTGTATGTTATGTATGGCTCTCTGAGCCTTAAATAAAGTACTTGTGTCATAGAGTCATGTTGTGATGCCTTGTTGTATTTGCACATATCGAGCATATTGTGTGTATGATTGAAATGCTTGGTATGTGTGGGATCTGACTATCTAGTTGTTTATCTTTAGTAGCCTCTCTTACCGGGAAATGTCTCCTAGTGTTACCGCTGAGCCATGGTAGCTTGCTACTGCTCTGGAACACTTAGGCTGGCCGGCATGTGTCCTTCTTCGTTCCGGTGTCTGTCCCTTCGGGGAAATGTCACGCATTGAGTACCGGAGTCCTGTTGGCCCGCTACAGCCCGGTTTACCGGAGTCCTGCTAGCCCAGTGCTACAGCCCGGACCCACTTGCTGATGACCGACACGTTCGAAGCTGGGTCATGGATGCCTGTCCCTGTAAGTCTGTGCCACTTTGGGTTTACGACTAGTCATGTCAGCCCGGGCTCCTTATCATATGGATGCTAGCGACACTATCATATACGTGAGCCAAAAGGCGCAAACGGTCCTGGGCAAAGGTAAGGCGACACCCGTGGGGATACCGTGCGTGAGGCCGCAAAGTGATATGAGGTGTTACCGGCTAGATCGATGTGACATCGAGTCGGGGTCCTGACAAACTATTACAAAGAATCAAGTTTATTTTGTCCAATGATCTTCATGAAAGTTTTTATTATATCCCTCTTGAATATCTATCACTTTGGGACTAATTTCATATGTTGCTTTTTGATAACTCAAACAAATTTAAGTGAAGAACATGAATATACAATTTTCATCTCTCAAAATAATATAAGTGAATCATGAGAGAATTTCTTCAAAGATATTAAAGCACACCGTGCTCAAAAAGATATAAGTGAAGCAATAGAGGAATTCCATAGCTCATTTTTTTTAAAGTGAAGTATAGAGAGCAATTCTAACAAATCATAGCATAATTTTGGCTCTCTCAAATAGGTGTGTCAAGCAAGGATTGATGACACAAACTAAAAACCAAAACAAGAAAAGACTCATATAATACTAGACACTCCAAGAAAAACTCATGGTTAGAAGAAAGAAGGGGATGCCTTTCGGGGTATCCTCAAGCTTAGTTGCTTGTTTCTCTTTGGATAATAACTTGGGGCGCCATGGGGCATCCCCAATCTTAGGCTCTTCTTACTCCTTATTCCTTCATCCATCGTGATCTCACCAAAAACACGAAAACTTCAATCACACAACTCAACAAAACCATCATGAGATCTGTTAGTATAAGAAAGCAAATCACTACTCCAAGTACTGTTGCAAACCCATTCACATTTTATTTTTTGCATTATGTTTGTTGTATTCCAACTTTACCATGGTTCATATCCTGCAATACAAACCATAGATTCATCAAAATAAGCACACAACACAAAGAAAACAGAATCTGTCAAGAACAGAACAGTCTGTAGCAATCTGAAAACTTCGTATACTTCTATAACTACAAAAATTCTAAATAATAGGACAATTTAGGCAATTGTATATCAATCATGTGTATAAAAAATCATAATTTTTCATCACTAATGTGATCTATTAAAATTATTTTACTCGACGCAAAATTTTCTGTTTTCCAATAAGATCAAATCAACTATCACCAAACATAATCCCACAGGCTTTACTTGGCACAAACACTAATTAGAACATAAAAACACAATCATAATAGATGCATACTTGTGCAAACACTCAAGAACAGAAATAAAAACTCAAAAATAAAATCTATTCATTGGGTTGTGTCCCAACAAGCGCTATCATTTTATGCTACTAGCCAGGCATAATGCATAGATTCAAGTGTTATCATCTTTATCCTTATTTTCCTTAGATGTGTTTTTGTCAGGAGGTTTTGCAAAAATAACTTGAAACACATTATCCATAGAAACTTTAGCATTATCAAGTTGCTTATCAACATATCCCCTTTGATTTTCAGCATGAATCCAATAATAGTGTTGATTAACATCATTGAAAACTTGTTGGATTATATCTAAAATAGGGATTTCCATTTTAAGATTCTCATGGAAAATATGATTATTTCCAAGCAAATGTCTCAACATATAATCGCTATTATAAACGATCTCATCTATCACCAGTTTTTCATGGTTCATACCATAAAAATCAAACATTTCCCTAGCTTCACGTATTAAGTAATCAAATTCATTCATAAGAACAAGGGTAGCCAACTTTTTAGCTTTGGGATTCTTTATAACGGGTAGCTCATAAAACAATCTTTGCAAAGTATGATGGGTATTGATATTTTTTTTTAAGTTTCAGAACTGGTGTCCTGAAATAGCTTCCGCATAGGATTTAGTTCTTTTAAGCATCGGAGCACCGTCAAGAGTCAAATTTCAAACACAATTGAAAAATTCTTGGATATGTTCTTTTCCCATAACATTCAATTGCCCCAAAACAAATGTTTTAGCATCCTGCCAGATCGTCCAATTTTAGGAGTTAGGCCATCATCTGTTTCTGCGATACCAAAATCACTCATGATGACAAGTTCAAGCAAAAGATAGAGCTAACGAGAAAATGAAGAACGAAAACGAGGGTGAATAAAAAGGCAATTTTGTTGTGAAGTGGGGGATATGAAAACGAGAGGCAAATGGCAAATAATGTAAATTGCCAGGAGATGAGATTTGTGATTAGGAACCTGATAGATGCTAATCATGCCTCCCTAGCAATGGCATCAGAAATTCCTGTTGATGTCGCCTGAACTACGTCTGTATTTCACCAAAGAGGAAGGGATGATGCACACAACCACAGTAGGTATTTCCCTTAGTTATGAAACCAAGGTAGCAATCGAGTAGGAGAGCCAAGCAACACTATGTAAATGGTACCTGCACACAAAGAACAAATACTTGCAACCCGATGCTTATAAATTGACATGATAAAAATTGTGATAGATTGGATAAATAGATCTCGATAGAACGCGAAACAAAAGATGCAAATAAAAAGTGCAGAAAGGTATTTTTGGGTTTTTGGAATAATAGATATGAAAATAAAAGTGGAAAATAATATATCGGAAAGCAAACATGATAAAGAATAGACCTGGGGGCCATAGATTTCATTAGTGGCTTCTCTCAAGAAAATAGCACACGGTGGGTAAACAAATTACTGTTGTGCAATTGATATAAAATCGAATAGTTATGATGATATCCAGGCAACAATAAATATATAGCCATCATGTCCAAGATTACTAGACCGACTCATAGCTGCATCTACTACTATTACTCCACACATCGACCCCTATCCAGCATGCATCTAGTGTATTAAGTTCATGGAGAAACGAAGTAATGCAATAACAACGTAGACATGATGTAGACAAGATCTATTCGTCTAGGAATAGCCCCCATCTTATTATTCTTAATAGCAACAAATACATGCGTGTCTTGCTGCCCCTTATGCCACTGGGAAAGAACAACACATGATCGGACCCATCACAAAGCACCTGTTCCCATGGAAAGAAAAATTTATCTAGTCAGCCTAACTAAACCAAAGATTCGGAGAAGAAATATGAGGCTATAAATAATCATGCATATAAGAGATTGAAAACTCAGATAACTTTCATGGATATAGATCTGATCATAAACTCAAAGTTCATCGGATCCCAACAAACACACCGCAAAAAGAGTTACATCAAATAGATCTCCAAGAGAAGATTGTATTGAGAATCAAAAGAGATAGAGAGGAAGCCATCTAGCTACTACCTATGGACCCATAAGTCTATGATGAACTACTCATGGATCATTGGAGAGGCACCAGTGAGGATGATGAACCCCTCTATGATGATGTTTAGATTGGATCTCGTGGTTCTGGAACTTGTGATGGCTGGAATTGTGTTTCATCGACTCCCTAGTGTTTCTGGAATATTTGAGGGTTTATAGGGCATAGAGGCGGTCCGGGAGGCCACCGAGGGGGGCGCAACCCCCCAGGGCGCGCCTGGGCTCCTAGGTCTTCTGGTCCATAAAAATTCTCCAAACAAAATTTCGCTATGTTTGGACTCCGATTAGTATGGATTTTCTGCAAAGTAAAAAACAAGCAAAAATAGCAACTAGCACTGAGCACTATGTAAATAGATTTAAAACATCCTAGGGTTATAATATAATTTCTTGGAACAAACAAAAATTATAGAAACGTTGGTGACACCCCTTATGATAAAAACTATAATTTTTTATTTTTCCATGCTGTTATATTATCATTCTTGGATGTTTTGCAATCATTTTATTGCAAATTTATATCATTCTTCTCGGACTAACCTATTGACATTGTCAGGACCCCAACTCAATGTCACATCGATCTAGCCTGTAACACCTCATATCACTTTGCGGCCTCACGCACGGTATTCCCACGGGTGTCGCCTTACCTTTGCCCGGAACCGTTTGCGCCTTTTGGCTCACGTATATGATGATGTCGCTAGCATCCATATGATAAAGAGCCCGGGCTGACATGACTAGTCGTAAACCCAAAGTGGTACAAACTTACAGGGACAGGCATCCATGACCCAACATCGAACGTGTCGGTCATCAGCGAGTGAATCCAGGCTGTAGCACTGGGCTAGCAGGACTCCGGTGAACCGGGCTGTAGCGGGCTAACAGGACTCCGGTATTCATCGCGTGACATTTCCCCGAAGGGACAGACACAGGAACGAAGAAGGACACATGCCGGCCAGCCTAAGTGTTCCGGAGCAGTAGCAACTACCATGGCTCGGTGGAAACACTAGGAGACATTTCCCGGTAAGAGAGGCTACTAAAGATAAACAACTAGATAGTCAGATCCCACACATACCAAGCATTTCAATAACATACACACAATATGCTCGATATGTGCAATACAACATGGCATCACAAAATGACTCTACGACTCAAGTAGTTTATTCAATAGGCTCCGAGGAGCGAGATATTACAAACATGGGTCTCATGACCCAACAATCAGAGCATACAAGTCAAAGCACAAGCGGAAGCTTAACATGTCTGAGTACAGACATCTAGAAATGAAAAGGCTGAGAAGCCTGACTATCTAGCAGATCCTGCCGAGGGCACAAGATCGTAGCTGAGGTAACAAGCTAAACGGCGAAGTCCACGCGGTACTACTAGCGAGACTGAAGTCTCTCTGCAAAACATAAATTAAGAAACGTGAGTAGAAATGTACCCAGCAAGACTTACATCAGATCTATCTACATATGCATCATTATCAACAAAGGGGATGGTGGGGTTTAACTACAGCAAGCCAGCTTTGACTCGGTGGCTATCCTGAACTACGACTGCAAGTAACTCTCTTGAGGTGGCGCACACGAGTCCACATATTCACCATATCAATACACCACTATGGATCCACTCCCGTCTCCCTACGAGAACGCCATCCATAGCACTCACGCTTATCTTGCGTATTTTAGAGTATCCACTTTCACTTGTCTATGAAACTATGCAAGGGGTCCAAGTTTCCATATCCGAGGAATCCGGCTATTCAAATAGATGATGTTAACCCTGCAGGGGTGTACTTCTTCACACACGCTTTCGCCACTTACCGCCCTGTACACGTCATGTACCTCGGCAACCTTCAAGCGGAAGCCGAGCGAGGGAGTCGGCCATGACCTGACTAACCGAACAAGTCTCTAGTCCAGGTTTATCGCCTATTCGGGTTCCATCTGCAAGGAGATCCGGCCGGGGTGTCGCTCACGGCCCCAAACGATGTGTGCAGGGTTCCCAAGCCCACCTCGACGGGTGGATCTATGCTTGGTACACCGTGCCACTGTGCCTAGTCTGTCCCAAGCCCACCTGTACCGGGTGCCACTTGGTAGACTACTAACACTACCTACAAACACCAGAAACTAGTTGCAACTCCTGGACAGAGATCAAGTTGATTAATAAGTCGAGAGAGCTTGGAGCGCCCGGAGCTCAATGTGTGGTAGTAACTGATCATGGATCACAAACACAGAACTCAGTTCCTGAGGACGGCTGCAATTAGACAACCCACCATGTACTCCTACATGGCCTCTCACCGCTACCTTTACCAAATCGTGTTCACACACTTAGCTCACACACAATAGGACATGTTCACACGCCTCTGATTCATCCCCGATGAATCAGACCTGACTCAACTCTAAGCAATAGCAGGCATGACGAACAAACATGAATGAGTAGGCACAACAGGGCTCAAACAACTCCTACTCATGCTAGTGGGTTTCATCTATTTACTGTGAAATGACAGGTCATGCAAAGGATAAAGGGGTTCAGCTACCGCAGCAAATAACAGTTGATTCATTGTTGTCCTAATGCAGTAGTAGAGAGCAGGAGCGAGAGAGTGGGATTTTATCGGAATGAACAAGGGGGTTTTGCTTGCCTGGCACTTCTGAAGATAACATTGAGTCTTCATCAGTGTCAACGATCACATCATCGGTACAGCGTCTACCGAGGGGGAACAACACCGGCAAACACAGAAGAAACACGATCAATGCAATGCACAATATGATGCATGCTATGACATGGCAATATGAATGTGTTTTGGGCTAATGCACCTAGCTACAAATTAAATGAAGTTGGTTTGAATACAAGATTCAAATTCGAACTCCATATGTGATTATTCAAATGCCATTTAATTGATTTGTGCTAAACAGCAGCTATAAGTTGTTCTAACATGCACGAAAATGGTACAGATGGATTCCTTGAATTTTTTTGATAATTTTTCATATATAAATTATTTAATTTGGAGTTACGGTTGAATTTCTATGAATTTTTGAAGTTTTAGCTATTTTCTGGAATTTTCAGAATTAAATTAAATCCAGAAAACATTACTGCGTCAGCATGACGTTGGCATGACGTCAGCAGGTCAATAGGTGCTGGTCCGGGTCAAACCTGACCAGTGGGGCCCACTGGTCAGTGACTTAGGTGACTAACAGAGTTAATTAACTCTAACTAATCAAGTTAATAGCCACGGGGCCCACTGTCAGTGTCAGCAGGGGTAATTAGTTTAACTAATTTAATTAGTATTAATCCTAATTAACTAACAGGGCTGGGCCCCACCTGTCATTGAGTCAGGGGCGTCCACTGGGCCCACATGGTCTGTAGTCAACGGGGTCAAACCTGGGTCAACTCGCCGGAGTTGACCCGCGGCTCGTCGCCGGCGGAGCCAAAGACGGCGGAGGGGTGTGGGTTTCCTCCTCCGGCGACCAAATGGCCGGCGGAGAGCGTCTACGTGACGCGGGTGCTCGTCCGCGTCGAGTAGTGGCAGCGGCTGGGACTAAGATGGCCGGAGTCGTCACCGGCGTCGACCGTGGCGGTCGCCGGAGCTCGGGCGAGCTCGGGGTTGACGTTACGGTGGCCGGGGAGGTTCGTGCGAGGCACCTACATGCTCTATGCAGCGGGGGGAGAAACCTGAGCACAACAGCCGGGCCACTAGGTGGCCGGAGGCACGGCGGCGGCGGTCACAGGCGGCGGCGGGTTTCGGCCGAACTCGGTGCAGTTGCTGTGGTGCTCGAGAGTGAGAACAGGAAGGGGGAGGAGGAAGAGAAGCTCACGGGGAGTCGGTTGGAGCAGACGGCGAGCTCGGGGAGGTGGCGACGGCGGCGAATCGACGGCGGCGGTCCTCGGTGGCCGAGGAGGGGAAAAGCGCGGGACGGTGCTTCGGGGCTTCTCCGGTCGCGTGAGCCGATGGAGAGGTCGAGGGAGGCACTGCAGAGCTCGGGAGCGCGTCGGGGAGGAGAGGGGGTGGCGGTGGCCGCGAGGGCAGTGAGGGTCAGCGACGGTGGCGCTCGGCCGGTTGTGTGCGAGAGGGACGGAGAAGGGGAGAGGCGATGGGAGAGGTCGAGGGGGTTCCAGGGGGGGATGCGTGGCGTCTCCTAGAGGCGTCCAGGCGTCGAGGTGGAGCGGCAAGCAGGAGGTGGCCGAGGCGTGCGCCGGCGTGCGTCAGCCACGCGCGCTGCCTACTGGCGCGAGGAAGACGACAGGGGGGGGAGTGGAGATGGGCTGGGCCGGCTTCTGCAGCAGGCCGCACAGGTAGGCGCCAGGTAAGTTCCTTCTCTCTTTTTTAATTTTTCTGTTCTGTTTGTTTTATTAATTTATTTTGCCACTGTTTTGAATTTAAAATAATTCAAACAATGCCAAAAACTCCTTTGAATATTTTTATTTTGCTAGATGGACTTTTCCAAAAGCTCATAAAATATTTCAGGGGTATTTGAAATTATATTCTAATTATATGAATATAATTCAAATTCAAATAGCTAATGAATTAAATTCAAAGTCCCAAAAATAAATCCTCCTAAAATGTTCAATATTTTGGTTGGGACCAGAACCCTTGCCAAAAATTATCAAACATTTAGGAAGAGCATTTTGGCACAATGAATGAGATTTTTAGGGTTTTTGCCCTTCTTTTATCTAGGGTTTTGAGGCTTTCAAAATTCCTCAATTCAAGTTTCAAAAATATAGACATGATGCACACATGAAGCTAGCCTAGAGCACTACCAGCAGCTAGGGATGTGACAACTCACCCCCACTAAACAAAATCTCGTCCCGAGATTCAAGTGTAGGGTAAGACGAAGGGGAAACACAAACTAGTATAATCTTCACGATCCAGGGTGCATACCATAAGAGTGTTGATTTGATCACCATCATTATCTTGATGTCTTGCTCCGAGAACTCCAGCCAACATGACAACGAGAGGAGAAGGGAACTCTAGAAGGATCCATCTTCTTGAAGGTCGAACAACTCAGGATTAACTCTCGGAATGGGACATAGCAACATCTCTCGAGCTGAGAGACGAAGCACACATCCATAGGAATGGAGTAAAGCAGATGACGGAGGTTCACTAGGTAGACAACAATTCCACGCTTAAAAAGGGTGGTGAATGGTCGTCAACGTAGCGAGGAGTTGAGTTGCCATGATATCACAACGAGGCATCTTAGGGATGGTGACTCGTAGATATATCCCCTTAAGTGGCAAAAGAATTACCTTTGATTCAGAGATCATTGAACTCTTTAAACCGGCCTAAGGCAAATCACAATCGATCATTTGGAGGAGGTCGGTAGAATGGCATACTCGGACTTGGATGATGTGGATTACCTTGTTGAAGACAACGTAATGGATGAATTTGCTTACCACCGGAAATGGAAGAGACTCATGGTAGAATGGCACAGTGGAGGTGCAAGCTGGGAACAATATGCAAATGCTGGGAATGATTCTAGTAACTGGGGAAGAACCCAACAATAGAGAGTGAATCCACTATTTGAGAAGTTATAGTATAACCGAGGAAGCTGAGAGCAAACCCAGTTAGTGCCGATGATAACACCTAGCGCTTGTGCGTGCTCTCAAGAACTTGAGCATTACCATATTCATCAAGGTTTTACCAACATCCGTGTCAAGGATCCTGGCAACACAACATCCCACCATGATTAACAACGATGGACGATGCAGATGCAAAGGAAGATAACACTTTCTCAGATTTCACCTTAGCGAGGCCAAGGAAACAAAATCTGGATGATCGACCGAGAGACATTTAGCACTCCGCTTCTAATGTTCTCCTTGATGTGCTAGCGTAATCCACCCATAGATATGGTTTGATATCTAGAACATCAAGTAAAAGGTCGGACTTCGAGATCTCAAAATCCATAGGGGCAACTAGGGAGTAAATCCTACGAAATCCCTATGGGGAGGTGGCCAACTTCTTCAATCAAGATACTACAATAATAGGTCTTTCGGCTGGGTGTGTTGGCCACGACATCCACTTTACCGGTTACAGAGAGACCATTATTATAGTTCTTGAGAAATGTTCCAACCATCATATCTGCCTGAGATTCAGATCTGGTTGGTGTCAGGATATTCCAAACTCATCGAGTCTAGGAAGAAAAATGAAAGTTTGCAACACAAATCAATGAGATGACGTTGCGAGATTCTCGGGAAATGAACTACGATAGCGAGCTCCAAAACATGAGCTGGTTCTGCTACACACATGTGAACACGCTGTCCCAGACAAGCATGACCGCATAGTAGTCTTATAATAAAACACTACCGAGTTCAGGTTGGGAAACCATCATTGCGGTTAACGAAGTCCTTACATAAGTCATATGATTAGCTCTTATAAAGAAACTTCTTCTCCTTGAACAATTCAATCAGTGGCTTGGTGTGCTAGGGACACATATGGAATGAAGGTTGCGAGCCTGTCAAACCATAGCATACTTCGCACATGCATGACTGACTTGGGATGATTCTAGAGGAAGCAAAACTAACTTTCCCAAATCCACGGCGGCAACTTTCACCAAATGCACGTGTATAAGAGGAAGTCACTCCTTTCATCAAACACATACTTAATGAGTTAGCATGAAGAAATGCTTTCAGAAGTTTCCAATACTAACTTGTTGTCCAACAAGATCATGGAGGAGATGAGGATGTTGTCAATGGGCTCAACAACAATTCATCTGGGTTTCCTTTTAAAAGGAATTCCATAGTTAAGTGAACAAGTGATAGCATTGGTCAGACCCAAAAGATATAATGATGTATGCTCGAGGGATCAACCACGAGTAAGACAACATTATGAATATTGTTGGTTCTGGTCTGATTGGATGATAGCCCATACTCCAATCAAAGGTTGGATAAAAATGATAGGTCCATTAACTGATCACGAGGTTCAGTCGATGAAAATAACAACTTTCTTCAACACACACTACACAAGAATATCCCTTTGGAACGAACTAAGTCAGGCAAGCTTTTATCTTCCAACTCTCCAAGTTGTTGTCTAGCTTAACCAACTAGCTCAAGGGTATCCAACACGGATTCTTGGAGAAAGGGTGGTTTACAGGATAAACCAACTTGATCACGAGCTCAACATAGCGGTCAGGTGACAACCTGGTAATACTTCTGAGAAGATATTCGGAAAATCACGAACCACCGATATGTTACTAAGCTCGAGAACAATCTCGCTTTTGAGGGCAAGACGATATGATCAAATGAGTGAGGACTTGACAAGATCCTAACTCATCAATCGAAGGGTGCACCGAAATAAGGACTAGGTAGCACGATCAGTCTTAGAAGGATGATTCAAAAACCAACACGCTAAGAATGAAATTATTGTCCTTTAACTACCAAGCAACAAGGTTGCTAGGAGTATTGATTTCACACATCACAATTCATTTGTTGGTATTCCGGTTGCATCAACACGAAGACCGAGGAATGACTAATGATGGTGAGAAGTATCACTACGTCAAAATTCATGAGAGTTGGTGCAGTTCTCATGACAATTCTGACATAAAGGGGGTAATACTCCAAGGTAGAACAGAACCAAAAGCTGGATTGGCATTTGATCTGCGGAATACAACTGCTTTGATCCAATCCTAGATATGGATGAGGTACTGGAGTTTGTTTCTCCTAGTCATTCCGGAATAGAATGGCTTGACAGACCACCAGAGTAATAGGCATCGATGAACGAATGCACACATAATCTTGACTATCAATTGATAGACGAGGGTCAGAAGACAACTAAAGAGGGACAACTCAAAGGAACATACGATTTTCTGAGTTGTGGATGCATGGTTTAGCATGTCGAACGAAGTTCAACATATTTCTTCCGGATAACCCATGCAGAAAGGTAGAACCGGCAGAGCCACAATATATAGTGGAGAACTCATCAAGAGCACTCTGGTTGTGATCGTTCAGTTCAACGAGGAACTTCTGCCATAAGTAGTTCATGGTATTTGGAAGAAGAAGATACCACGGACTTCAAGGACTATCGCAAAGGTTACTAATAACCTAAAGGAACGAGCAAAACTATCAACATGAAGCAAGTAGGGTGAATCTCGGTTCAAAACCCAGGAGTAGAATACCTACTACTAAGTAGCACCACGGAATGCTTTCGAGAATAAAGGCCAGATTCATCACACTAGGACACAAATCATAGCTAGATTACTAGATGATCCCCTAAGACACCTAGGGTCATAATAATATCTCCAACATAAGTGTCAAGGCAATAGAATACCTCAACTCAACAATTAGTGTGATTGAGCTGGCATAAAGGAACATCGAAACCAGAGGGAAAGGATTTTGCAAATGCATCAGATTATTTAGAAACCTGGGATGACTCGGACAGCATAACGGCTATAAATGCTCAAAAAGATTTGAGACATGCTACAAAAATGGTGGCATAACCACTCAGAAGCACAATATCAAGGTTTCGAGATCATCAGAGACATACCGAAGTAGTAGGAACTGGAATGAGGCTTAAATCCAACAATCTATAAGTCTACGGATTAGTAACACGTGATCCTGATAGAAAGAAGAGATAGCCTAGTTCTTAATCCCCGTAGGAAAGATAAGATGACTCAGATCAGAAGGCCATAAGGTATAAGGAGTAAAAAGAGCCTTATGTTCCATCCCACAATCAATTCCCTTATATAACTAAAGAATTTCTAGACTCAACTTCGACCAGTTTGGCTTGGTAATCCTACAGGCAGTCAAGCTCTGATACCAACGCTGTCAGGACCCCGACTCAATGTCACATCGATCTAGCCTGTAACACCTCATATCACTTTGCGGCCTCACGCACGGTATTCCCACGGGTGTAGCCTTACCTTTGCCCAGAACCGTTTGCGCCTTTTGGCTCACGTATATGATGATGTCGCTAGCATCCATATGATAAAGAGCCCGGGCTGACATGACTAGTCGTAAACCCAAAGTGGCACAAACTTACAGGGACAGGCATCCATGACCCAACATCGAATGTGTCGGTCATCAGCGAGTGAATCCAGGCTGTAGCACTGGGCTAGCAGGACTCCGGTGAACCGGGCTGTAGTGGGCTAACAGGACTCCGGTATTCATCGCGTGACATTTCCCCGAAGGGACAGACACAGGAACGAAGAAGGACACATGCCGGCCAGCCTAAGTGTTCCGGAGCAGTAGCAAGCTACCATGGCTCGGTGGAAACACTAGGAGACATTTCCCGGTAAGAGAGGCTACTAAAGATAAACAACTAGATAGTCAGATCCCACACATACCAAGCATTTCAATAACATACACACAATATGCTCGATATGTGCAATACAACATGGCATCACAAAATGACTCTACGACTCAAGTAGTTTATTCAATAGGCTCCGAGGAGTGAGATATTACAAACATGGGTCTCATGACCCAACAATCAGAGCATACAAGTCAAAGCACAAGCGGAAGCTTAACATGTCTGAGTACAGACATCTAGAAATGAAAAGGCTGAGAAGCCTGACTATCTACCAGATCCTGCCGAGGGCACAAGATCGTAGCTGAGGTAACAAGCTAAACGACGAAGTCCACACGGTACTACTAGCGAGACTTAAGTCTCTCTGCAAAACATAAATTAAGCAACGTGAGTACAAATGTACCCAGCAAGACTTACATCAGATCTATCTACATATGCATCATTATCAACAAAGGGGATGGTGGGGTTTAACTGCAGCAAGCCAGCTTTGACTCGGTGGCTATCCTGAACTACGACTGCAAGTAACTCTCTTGAGGTGGCGCACACGAGTCCACATATTCACCATATCAATACACCACTATGGATCCACTCCCGTCTCCCTACGAGAACGCCATCCATAGCACTCACGCTTATCTTGCGTATTTTAGAGTATCCACTTTCACTTGTCTATGAACTATGCAAGGGGTCCAAGTTTCCATATCCGAGGAATCCGGCTATTCGAATAGATGATGTTAACCCTGCAGGGGTGTACTTCTTCACACACGCTTTCGCCACTTACCGCCCTGTACACGTCATGTACCTCAGCAACCTTCAAGCGGAAGCCGGGCGAGGGAGTCGGCCATGACCTAACTAACCAAACAAGTCTCTAGTCCAGGTTTATCGCCTATTCGGGTTCCATCCGCAAGGAGATCCAGCCGGGGTGTCGCTCACGGCCCCAAACGATGTGTGCAGGGTTCCCAAGCCCACCTCGACGGGTGGATCTACGCTTGGTACACCGTGCCACTGTGCCTAGTCTGTCCCAAGCCCACCTGTACCGGGTGCCACTTGGTAGACTACTAACACTACCTACAAACACCAGAAACTAGTTGCAACTCCTGGACAGAGATCAAGTTGATTAATAAGTCAAGAGAGCTTGGAGCGCCCGGAGCTCAATGTGTGGTAGTAACTGATCATGGATCACAAAGACAGAACTCAGTTCCTGAGGACGGCTGCAATGAGACAACCCACCATGTACTCCTACATGGCCTCTCACCGCTACCTTTACCAAATCGTGTTCACACACTTAGCTCACACATAGTAGGACATGTTCACACGCCTCTGATTCATCCCCGATGAATCAGACCTGACTCAACTCTAAGCAATAGCAGGCATGACGAACAAACATGAATGAGTAGGCACAACAGGGCTCAAACAACTCCTACTCATGCTAGTGGGTTTCATCTATTTATTGTGAAATGACAGGTCATGCAAAGGATAAAGGGGTTCATCTACCGTAGCAAATAACAGTTGATTCGTTGTTGTCCTAATGCAGTAGTAGAGAGCAGGAGCGAGAGAGTGGGATTTTATCGGAATGAACAAGGGGGTTTTGCTTGCCTGGCACTTCTGAAGATAACATTGAGTCTTCATCAGTGTCAACGATCACATCATCGGTACAGCGTCTACCGAGGGGGAACAACACCGGCAAACACAGAAGAAACACGATCAATGCAATGCACAATATGATGCATGCTATGACATGGCAATATGAATGTGTTTTGGGCTAATGCACCTAGCTACAGATTAAATGAAGTTGGTTTGAATACAAGATTCAAATTCGAACTCCATATGCGATTATTCAAATGCCATTTAATTGATTTGTGCTAAACAGCAGCTATAAGTTGTTCTAACATGCATGAAAATGGTACAGATGGATTCCTTGAATTTTTCTGATAATTTTTCATATATAAATTATTTAATTTGGAGTTACGGTTGAATTTCTATGAATTTTTGAAGTTTTAGCTATTTTCTGGAATTTTCAGAATTAAATTAAATCCAGAAAACATTACTGCGTCAGCATGACGTTGGCATGACGTCAGCAGGTCAACGGGGGCTGGTCCGGGTCAAACCTGACCAGTGGGGCCCACTGGTCAGTGACTTCGGTGACTAACAGAGTTAATTAACTCTAACTAATCAAGTTAATAGCCACGGGGCCCACTGTCAGTGTCAGCAGGGGTAATTAGTTTAACTAATTTAATTAGTACTAATCCTAATTAACTAACAGGGCTGGGCCCCACCTGTCATTGAGTCAGGGGCGTCCACTGGGCCCACATGGTCAGTAGTCAACGGGGTCAAACCCGGGTCAACTCGCCGGAGTTGACCCGCGGCTCGTCGCCGGCGAAGCCAGAGACGGTGGAGGGTTGCGGGTTTCCTCCTCCGGCGACAAAATGGCTGGCGGAGAGCGTCTACGTGACGCGGGTGCTCGTCCGCGTCGAGTAGTGGCAGCGGCTGGGCCTAAGATGGCCGGAGTCATCACCGGCGTCGACCGTGGCGGTCGCCGAAGCTCGGGCGAGCTCGGGGTTGACGCTACGGTGGCCGGGGAGGTTCGTGCAAGGCACCTACATGCTCTATGCAGCGGGGGGAGAAACCTGAGCACAACAGCCGGGCCACTAGGTGGCCGGAGGCACGTCGGCGGCGGTCACAGGCGGCGGCGGGTTTCGGCCGAACTCGGTGCAGTTGCTGTGGTGCTCGAGAGTGAGAACGGGAAGGGGGAGGAGGAAGAGAAGCTCACGGGGAGTCGGTTGGAGCAGACGGCGAGCTCGGGGAGGTGGCGACGGCGGCGAATCGACGACGGCGGTCCTCGGTGGCCGAGGAGGGGAAAAGTGTCGGGACGGTGCTTCGGGGCTTCTCCGGTCGCGTGAGCCGACGGAGAGGTCGAGGGAGGCACTGCAGAGCTCGGGAGCGCATCGGGGAGGAGAGGGGGTGGCGGTGGCCGCGAGGGCAGCGAGGGTCAGCGACGGTGGCGCTCGGCCGGTTGTGTGCGAGAGGGACGGAGAAGGGGAGAGGCGATGGGAGAGGTCGAGGGGGTTCCAGGGGGGATGCGTGGCGTCTCCCAGAGGCGTCCAGGCGTCGAGGTGGAGCGGCAAGCAGGAGGTGGCCGAGGCGTGCACCGGCGTGCGTCGGCCACACGCGCTGCCTACTGGCGCGAGGAAGACGACAGGGGGGGGGAGTGGAGATGGGCTGGGCCGGCTTCTGCAGCAGGCCGCACAGGTAGGCGCCAGGTAAGTTCCTTCTCTCTTTTTTAATTTTTCTGTTCTGTTTGTTTTATTAATTTATTTTGCCACTGTTTTGAATTTAAAATAATTCAAACAATGCCAAAAACTCCTCTGAATATTTTTATTTTGCTAGATGGACTTTTCCAAAAGCTCATAAAATATTTCAGGGGTATTTGAAATTATATTCTAATTATATGAATATAATTCAAATTCAAATAGCTAATGAATTAAATTCAAAGTCCCAAAAATAAATCCTCCTAAAATGTTCAATATTTTGGTTGGGACCAGAACCCTTGCCAAAAATTATCAAACATTTAGGAAGAGCATTTTGGCACAATGAATGAGATTTTTAGGGTTTTTGCCCTTCTTTTATCTAGGGTTTTGAGGCTTTCAAAATTCCTCAATTCAAGTTTCAAAAATATAGACATGATGCACACATGAAGCTAGCCTAGAGCACTACCAGCAGCTAGGGATGTGACAGACATAGTGCCCAACGCCAGTTTTTTTGCTTGCTTTTTATTCGCAGAAAATCAATATCAAACAGAGTCCAAACATAGCGAAACTTTTTGGAGAATTTTTGTGGGCCAGAAGACACACGATGGGCCAAAGAAGTACCAGAGTGGTTTTCCGAGGGGGGCACAACCCACCTGGGCACGCCTGGGGGCCCAGGAGCGCCCTGGTGGGTTGTGCCCACCTCGATGGCCTCCCGCACCGCCTATTTGCTCTATAAATACTCCAATATTCCAGAAACCCTAGTGGAGTTGATGAAACACAATTCCAGCCGCTGCAAGTTCTAGAAACCACAGATCCAATCTAGACACCATCACAGAGGGGTTCATCATCCTTAATGGAGCCTCTCCGATGATGCGTGAGTAGTTCATTGTAGACCTACGAGTCCGTAGTTAGTAGCTAGATGGCTTCCTCTCTCTCTTTCTCTCTCTCTCTCTTTTGATTCTCACTACAATGGTCTCTTGGTGATCTATTTGATGTAACTCTTTTTGCGTTGTGTTTGTTGGGATCCGATGAACTCGGAGTTTATGATCAGATCTATATTTTTATCCATGAAAGTTATTAGAGTTCTTTGATATCTTATATGCATGATTGCTTATAGCCTCGTATTTCTTCTTTAATTCTTTGGTTTAGTTAGGCCAAATAGATCGATTTTCTTGTCACGGGAAGAGGTGCTTTGTGATGGGTTCGATCCCAGTGACAGAAGGGGAAATGACACATATGTATCGTTGTTATTAAGGATAACAAGATGGGGTCTATTCCTACATGAATAGATCTTGTCTACATTATGTCTTCATTATTATTGCATTACTCTATTTCTCCATGAACTGAATAACACTAGATGCATGCTGGATAGCGGTCGATGTGTGGTGTAATAGTAGTAGATGAAGGTAGGAGTAGGTCTACTAATCTTGGATGTGATGCCTATATAATGATCATTTCCTGGATATCGTCATAATTATTTGAAGTTCTATCAATTGCCCAACAGTAATTTGTTTACCCATCGTATGCTATTTTTCTCAAGAGAAGCCACTAGTGAATTCTACAGCCCCCGGGTCTCTTCTGTATCGTATTTGCATTTGAGATATGTTTTTATTTTCTTTTATTTTCAGATCTATTAATCCAAAAACACAAAAATACCTTGCTGCAATTTATTGTTATTCATTTTATCTCGCATTCCCGCGAGATCTATTTATCCAATCTACTACAATTTTATCTATCTTTTTACCGCGATGGATTGACAACCCCGATTTTACGTCGGGTTGCAAGTATTTGTTCTTTGTGTGCTGGTACCGTTCACGTAGTGTTGTGCGGTTCTCCTACTAGTTCGATAACCTTGGTCTCACCACTAAGGGAAATACCTACCGTAGCTGTGCTGCATCATCCCTTCCTCTTTGGGAAAATACCAACGTAGTTCAATCCGCATCGAGGATCTATGACAATATAACTTCTATGTGAATATGAACAAACATAAATCATTATGTTGTCTTCCTTGTCCAAAGTCAACAATTTTGGCATATAATATTTAATGGGGGCTCACAATCATAAAAGACTTCCAAGATAGTGTATTTGCATATGAATCTTCTCTTCCCTTATTAATTCTTTCAGGAATTGCATCATCGACCAATGCTATGTTTGTAAATCTCCAATAAATTTTACCACTTATATTTTTACTTATGTGATGTCACTACTTACCATAAGATTAGCATATGATCTTTTCACTTATTTTCTTTTTCTTTTATTGAAACAATAAGTGAAGAAACAAAACTCAAACAACTCTTTATTATATAGCTCTGATAACCCACAAGTATAGGGGATCACAACAGTTTTCGAGGGTAGAGTATTCAACCCAAATTTATAGATTCGACACAAGGGGAGCCAAAGAATATTTGTAAGTATTAGCAGCTGAGTTGTCAATTCAACCACGCCTGGAGATTAATTATCTGCAGCAAAGTGATCAGTAGCAAAGTAGCATGATAGTGATGATAATAGTAGCAGCAGCAATAGTAACGGTAACAATGATAGCAGTAATTTTGTAGCAAGTGCAACGGTAATGATAGCAGTGGTAACTTAGCAAGAGCAATATAAGAGAAATTCATAGGCATTGGATTGATGATTCATCGGATGATATTCATCATGTGACAGTTATAACCTAGGGTGATACGGCACTAGCTCTGTTTCATAAATATAACGTAGGCGTGTATTCCGTAAATAGTCATACATGCTATGGAAAGAACTTGCATGACATCTTTTGTCCTACCCTCCCGTGGCAGCGGGGTCCATAAGGAAACTAAGGGATACTAAGGCCTCCTTTTAATAGAGAAACAAAACAAAGCATTAACAAACGATGAATAGATGAACTCCTCAAACTATGGTAATCACCGAGAGTGGTCCTGACTATTGTCACTCCGGGGTTGCCGGATCATAACACGTAGTAGGTGACTATACCTTGCAAGATCAGATCTAGAACATATATATAATGGTGATAATATAAACAGTTCAGATCTCAAATCATGGCACCCGGGCCCAAATTGACAAGCATTAAGCATCATAAAGTCATAGCAACATCAATCTCAGAACATAATGGATACTAGGGATCAAGCCCTACCAAAACTAACTCAATTACATGATGAATCTCATCCAACTCCTCACTAACTAGCGATCCTACAAAGTAATTACTCACTCCCGGTGGGGAACACCATGGAATTGGCGATGGAGAAGGGTTGGTGATGATGAAGATCGAAGATCCCCCTCTCCGGAGCCCCAAACAGACTCCCGATCTAGCCTCCCGATAAAGAACAGGAGACGGCTCCGTATCATGGAACGCGATAATTCTTTCTCCCTGATTTTTTTTCTGGAAAAATAGGATTTTATGGTGTCAGTTTCAGGGTCTGCGGGGCGCCCTGGTGGGTTTATGTGGGAGTCCTGGACTAAGGGGTCCTCGGGTGTCCGGACAATTCAATATGGGTTGGAGTGGTGGGCCATGAAGAGAGAAGGCAGAAGGCCTTTCCCCGTGTCCGGATGGGACTCTTATTTGCGTGGATGGCAAGCTTAGCGTTCGGATGTATTATTTCCTTTCTTTGTAAAACCGACTCTGTACGACCCTAGACCCCTCCGATGTCTATTTAAACCGAATGGTTTCGTCCATAGAGGCTGAAACAAATCACATAGGCTAGACATCTAGGGTTTAGCCATTACGATCTCAAGGTAGATCGACTCTTGTAACCCCTATAATCATCAAATACAATCAAGTAGGACGTAGGGTTTTATCTCCATTAGGAGGGACTGAACCTGGGTAAACATCGTGTCACCCTTGTCTCCTGTTTCCTTCGATCCTCAGACGCACAGTTCGGGATCCCCTACTCGGGATCCGCAGGTTTTGACACCGACATCGGTGATTTCATTGAGAGTTCCACCGTGCCGTCAATGGAAGGATCGATGGCTCATTCGATCGTCAGCAATGATGCCGTTTCTGAGGAGGTTTTCCTCCCCGACCAGATTTTCATGTTCAGCGACTTCGTTTTGTGTGCCAACTCGATTGGTCACCTCAAATAGATTTATAGCTACGCCCCTAGTCATCAGATCAGTTTCGGGAACCTAAATTATGTCGCCAATATCCGAGGAGACTTGATCTTCGAAGGATTCCCGGCCTCGACCACCGCTCTGGCCTTAGATCCGGAGCAAACCGCCAGGTACGAAGATGGGTGTTTGGAGCCCACCGGACTCACCACTACAAACAGTGCTATCAAAGATCCGGCGGCGATTGTTTCCACAACGAACTCCGAATCAGACCGGGATCCTCATATTACTGAAAGCTCGGACTCGCCCCCGGACTCTAGCTCCATGGACTCTCATTTCCCCGTCCAAACCTCGCTCTTAAACGAGACGCTGGACTTAATGCGATCCCTCACCATCATAGAAGAATCACCTTCGAATTACGCCAAGCCCAGACTAGGGGCTGGGAGTAGGGCATTTTATGCCCCACCCACCACCCACTTCATAGTCATTGTCAAAGATTTAACCGACATGTTGGACTACGCCTCCGAAGACATCGACGGCATGGACGATGATGCTGGAGACGAACAAGGCCAAGACCCGCCGTTTACCAGGTGTTGGACGGCCACCTCCACATATGACGTGCATATGGTGGACACACCCAAAGAGGATGACAGCAACGGCAGGAAGGATCCCGTTGAGGACAAGCCTGCTGAGGCACCTCCAAAGCATCAACGACAGCAGCGCCGCTCAAAATCGCGTCATGGCAAAGACAGTAATACCGGCACCGGAGACGATAACACTCCAAAGGGTGCCGAAGACCCCGAATCCCCTGTCGAGCCCACATCCGAACAAAACGATGTGGAGGAGGGACAAGTTAACACCAACGATCTGGTCGGGAACAAGGACTCGGAAGACAGTAATTACCTACCGCCCTTCGACGATGATGTGAGCTTTGGTGACGAAGACTTCATCGTGCCAGAGGAACCACTCGAGCAGGAGCGCTTTAAGCGCCAGCTAATCGCCACTGCAAGAAGCCTAAAAAAGAAGCAACTACAGCTCTAAGCCGAACAGGATACGCTCAATGACAGATGGACTCAGGTCCTAGTTGCCGAACAATATGGCCTTCAACGCCCAACAACAACTTATCCGAAGCGCCGGCTACTGCCACAATTCGACGACGAGGCCGTTAAGCCAAACCTGTCGAAACATGACCATGCCGATGAACCAGAACGACCACCACATGGGCGAGACAAAGCAGCCACCCACGCCGAACACCAACCCGCACCACCTCGCCGTAAGGGCAGAGAGATAGCGGCTCCAGGATATACCTATGATCTACGACAAGACCTGAATAATAGAGCAGGCCAAACAAGATCAATCTATGTATCAATGGGACGTGCCCCAACGCAAGAGACGACCATCAGACTTGGCCTGACAGGCATAACCTCACCAAGGCCAAGAACCGCATACGGATGTCATCCGAACTCCATCGCGACATTGCCCGATACAGAGGTGCCGCAAACCACTAATGCTTCACTGATGAGGTAATGGAGCACCAGGTACCAAAAGGATTTAAACCCGTGAAATTGAATCATACGACGGAACGTCAGATCCCGCAGTATGGATCGAAGATTTTCTTCTCCACATCCATGTGGCCCACGGTGACGATCTCCATGCCATCAAGTACCTCCCCCTAAAGCTCAAGGGACTAGCACAACACTGGTTATACAGCCTCCTAGAGAACTCTATTGGTAGCTGTGAAGATATGGAAGATGCCTTTAGAGACAACTTCCAAGGTACCTATGTTCGACCTCCAAACACTGATGACCTTAGTCATATAGTCCAACAACCCAGAGAGTCAGCCCGGAAGCTCTGCACCAGGTTCTTAATTAAAAAGAACCAAATTGTCGATTGTTCAGACGCCGAAGCCCTCCTGGCCTTCAAACATAGCGTCCGTGATGAGTGGCTTGCCCGACACCTCGGCCTAGAAAAATTGAAGTCCATGGCAGCCCTCACCGCACTTATGACCCGCTTTTGCGCGGGATAAGATAGCTGGCTAGCTTGTAGAAGCAACAGCACCAGCGACCCCGACACCTCTGAAGCCAAAGATGGCAACGGTAGGCCATGACGCAACAAACACAAGCGTCGAAGCAACAATGATGATACTGAAGACACGACGGTCAACATCGGATTGAGTGGCTCTAAACCCGATCAGCGGAAGACGCCATTCAAAGGAAACAAAGATGGTCCATCTAGTTTGGACCGAATACTAGATCGGCATTGCCAGATCCATGGCACCCCGGACAAGCCTGCCAATCATACCAACAGAAATTGCTGGGTCATTAAACAGGCAGGTAAAATAAACACCGAACATAAGGGGAAAGGGCCACCCAGCGAGGATGATGATGAGCCTCACCCATCAAACACAGGGGGGCAAAAGAAATCCCACCCCCCCCCCCCACATGGTAAAAATAGTGAACATGATCTATGTCACGCATATCCGCAAGCGGGAGCGCAAGCGCGCACTAAGGGATGTTTACGCCATAGAGCTAGTCGTCCCAAAATTCAACCCATGGTCAGCCTGCCCGATCACTTTTGACCGCAGAGACCACCCGACCAGTATCCGTCACGGAGGTTCGGTTGCATTGGTCCTCGACCCTATCATCGACGGATTCCATCTCACGCGAGTCCTCATGGACGGCGGCAGCAGTCTTAATCTGCTTTATCAAGACACTGTTCATAAAATTGGTATTGACCCCTCAAGGATCAAGCCCACCAAGACCACCTTTAAAAGAGTAATACCCGGTGTAGAGGCTTGCTGCATAGGGTCAATAACGCTGGAGGTAGTCTTCGGATCATTGGATAATTTCCGAAGCGAAGATTTGATCTTCGACATAGTCCCTTTCTGTAGTGGTTACCATGCACTACTCGAACGAACTACTTTCGCCCATTTTAATGCAGTCCCGCACTACGCATATCTAAAGCTCAAGATACCCGGACCACGCGGAGTCATAACAGTCCATGGAAACACGGAGTGCTCCCTCCATACTGAGGAGCATACCGCGGCCCTAGCAGCTGAAGTACAGGGTGGCCTTATCAAGCCGAATACTACATCGGCAGTCAAGCCCCCGGACACGGTCAAGCAAGTCCGGTCTACCCCACAGAATGACAGTCCAACTAGTCCAGAGCTAGATTAGCAATTCGGCCTCTGTCAAAACCCCAAATTGATTGCGGCATACGTACCACGCATACATAATTACGCACTAAAGGTACCATGGGCGAGGACGGAGGCACACTAAAAACAAAGTCCACAATACGGTTCGACCCTATTCGGACCCTCACATTCTCCCATTTTCTTATTATTTCTATTTTTAGGTTCTTTGCAACCCACATCACTTTACGATGGTACCAAGGGCCCTTTTCTAGGCCCCTTATGTATCCTCGATCAATTGATCCTCTCAAAGGATCCTACATCAAGGTGAAAAGCGGTGCAGATGTGCAGCAAGTGTCCAAACGATCCTCAAGACCACCTTTTCCTTTTTAGGACCTGTATAGAGCTTTCCCTTGAATTCTCGGCGTGTAAAATAGCCTTCATAATTATGGCATTCCCTATAAGAGAACGTCTGACGTATCAATTAGAATATAGCGGAAACAGTTTTGTCCTGCCTTATTCGGTATTGGCCTATTCCATAATTTGTATCCCGTCTTCACAACTGATTAACATATACACATTGGCATTAATTTCCAGGGGCTCTATTCGGCCACAAATATTCAAAAGCAAAAGGTCCAAACACTTTCGTAGTACACTTCGGTGTCCCGAATACCGCATTATATGCAACGGCTCCGAATCATGTCTTTGGTCAATAGTTGGGTTGCCCGGCTCCTGTGGTTACCACCTTACGTTCCTCTTGTTCGGCTAAGGTAGTAAAGGGAGAACTACTGCGATTGTGTTTCTGGCTCGTCCGGTCAAACACCTCAGTAGAGAAAGACGAAAATTGACTATCAAGATATGCCGAGAGTTGGTCAGCGGTTCGGTGACTTATTAAATCTTTTCACGATTTTTTCTGTATCACACGAAGGACTAGCTTTCACCCGGTCAGGCGTATAAAATCACCCAAGTTCGGATAGCCGAACAATACCAGGGGCTAAGCCTATAATCCCATTGTCAAACTCCTATGGTTAAGTGAAAGTTGTAAAGCCGCATACTCTGATTGCCTCGTTCGCTGCACGATCACCTCTTTTACGGACCCAGACGTTGGGACAAGAGTGGTCACGTGCTATTCCGAACACTCTCGTAGTATCTACGTGGGGGCTGAAGCCGACGACTGGTAAACTGTCAGATACAACAAACGGCCGGACAGGAGGAAAATAATTTGCGATAAAAATCAAGCATATTATACAAAGAACTTGTTTCACAACACACGGTCTGTGTAGCTCGGGTTCATTCATTCAAATATCATATCTTTTGAGCATTCACCCTCTATTAAACGGGCTCCTTCTAGGACATATTCAAAATAGTGCTCCGTCTTGCGATAGTCCTTGCCTTCGGGCAGCCCTTCAATTGCTACGACGGCGGCCTTCATCTTTTCCCAATGCATCTTGACACGGGTAAAGGACATCCGGGCACCCGCAATACACGAGGAGCGCTTAACAACTTCAATTCGCGATAGGGCATCGATAAGCCACTTGACCAAGCCGAAGTAGCCGCCAGGAA
Organism: Triticum aestivum; assembly: GCF_018294505.1. Lineage (NCBI taxonomy): Eukaryota > Viridiplantae > Streptophyta > Magnoliopsida > Poales > Poaceae > Triticum > Triticum aestivum. The sequence goes on along the minus strand of NC_057809.1, from coordinate 260,237,236 downwards.
TGGGTTCGGCTGGCCATAACCGGACTATGATGTCCTTCATGGCCAATCTGGACATCCTATGCAGCTCCGCCAGCTGCATCATCTAGTCATTCAACAGCGCTAGACGCTCCGGTGCCAGGTATTGCGACCAGAAGAGTTTCTCTGTCATGTTCCCCTCTTGGGCCTGGAAAAACTTCGTAGCGTCAGGGGCGCTCCCCAGAAGATCCGCAAATGCATCTGGAGAACCCCACAAGTGAGTAAGTGGGGCATACTATTGACTACCGAATTTAATCTAAAAAGAAAGGGCTTACCAGCCGCTATCTGCTCAGCTTGCTTGATCTCCTCGCGAGCCGCCCGGGACTCAGTTCGCGCCTCCCTGGCCTCTTAAAGAGCCTTGGAGACTTCGACAGCTTGAGCCTTATTCTCCTTCTCCAAGCCCTCACACTTACGAACAACATCTTTGAGCTCTTGCTCGACTTCGGTCACCTCTCCTCATACTAATGGCGGGTGGCCTGTTCGGCCTTTAAATCTGCAACTGCTTTATCAGTAGCTGCCCTACTTTCCTGCTCTAGCTTTTGTACTTGTGGAAGGGCGCCCTTGAGAGTCTCAACCTCGACCGCACTACCTTCAAATCATTTACACAAGAAAGTGTGTTAGCTTAAAACTCCCAAAATATAAATTCAATCGTACAAGTATGTACCTTGTGCCTCATTGAACTGTTTGTTAATACGGTCGAGGTCGTCATCGGCCAGCTTTAGCTTCCATTTGAGCTCGGAAACTTCAGCAACCTAGGCAGTCGCTGCCAACAGGGAAGCATGTACATTCGATAGGTATGTACGTCACTTTCTGAGATATTCATTTGATCCTCTGTTCGGCTTTGTCCAAAACTGAACAGTCTCAGGGGCTACTATCTGTATACATGCACAAGTTTTCTCATATAAAAGGTGTCTTACGTCGCATACCTCAAAGCCTGTCAGTAGGCTGGTAAAGGCTTCATTCAGCCCGCTCTTGGCAGACTGAATCTTCTCAACCACCGAGCCCATCAGGGTATGCTACTCTTCTACGACAGAAGCACGTTGAAGTAGTTCCGTGAGAGTGTCCAGCGCCTCCGGATTAATGGAGGTTTCCAGTGGAGTCATCGCTCCCCCCTCCTTCAAAGGGGGTTGCCCGATTGATTCCAGAGTTGTACTAGTCTCTGGAATGGTGTTCGGCTCGGGGCCAGGTTGATCATGGCGCCCATCATTAGTCCCCATATGGGTGGGTTCCCCACATTTTCGGTAGCCAAGGCGTTACCCTCTGGTGCCATCTTGAAGACCTCCCGCACTTCTTCTTGGCCTGGAGAAGTCCTTTGGGATAACACCTCGGTGTCATCCACAGCATGTGGCGGAGAAGCTCGCGGAGGCGTCTCACTCTCACTCTCCACCATCTCCACCATCTTGACGATGATTGTTGAGGGAGATCATGGGCCGGACTGGAACGCATAATCATCTGTTATCTTACAAATTGTAAAAGACCAGATATATGTGCAGCATTTTTGAAAGCTTATGATTCAGCCAGGGTCTTTGCCCTAGGGCACCGCTAGGAGATGACTTCAGCAACCGAGTCCGAGCCATCCGAGAGGGATATCTTCCCCCTTTTGGACGCCTCCGCCTCTAGGCCTGTGGAGGCCGCCCTTTTCTTCTTCCTCCCCTTAGGAGGAGAATTGCTCTCTTCCTCCTCTTTGTCTTCATCTCCCTCGTGGGAGGAGAGAGCTTCGGTATCTTCGGACAAAGCATCTGAAGTACCTTTGCAGCGAAGGTCGCTTTGCCTCCTTGCCCTTCTTCTTAGCCTTCTTCTCCTGTGCCTGATATGACGCCAGGACCAGCATCCTCGTCAGCAAGGGATTGGCTGGGTTTTCTAGTAGCGGTGCCGAACACCTGATCTGCTCTGCCTTCGCTATCCAGCCCTGAATAAAGGAATGGTATCTCAGTATACCCCTTGACTTATGGATCGAAATTATGTTTGGAAGAAAGAAGCTTACCTCAGTTGCCGGATGCGTGCTGTTAAGACCAATATCTTCGATCTTCTCCGTCCACGACTTCTGGGCTTTAAAAAGCAATTTCTAGATCTCCTCATGGGTTGTACCAAAGAAGTGCTGCAAGGTCCGGGGGCTGTCCGGATTAAACTCCCACATGCGGAGAGGTCCGCGTTGGCATGGGAGGATCCGACGGAAGAGCATCACCTGAATCACGTTGGTGAGACTGATGTGTTTCTTTATCATGCTCTTGATTCGCTTTTGCAGCATCGTCACTTCGTCAGTCGTTCCCCAGTCTGGACCCTTGTTGGTCCAAGACGCAAGCCGCATGGGAGGCCCAGATCTAAATTCAGGGGCTGCTGCCCATTTGGTACCTCGAGGCTCGGTGATATAGAACCAATCCTGCTGCCACACCTTCACGATCTCCACAAAGGCCCCTTTGGGCAAAGTGGTTTTGGGGAGTTTGCTCACCATGGTGCCGCCGCAGTCAGCATGCTGCCCGTCAACCACCTTCGGCTTCACATTGAAAACCTTGATCCATAGGCTGAAGTGTGGAGAAATGCGGAGGAGCGCCTCACACATGACGATGAACGCCGAGATGTGAAGGAAGGAGTTTGGAGCCAGATCGTGGAAATCCAGCTTGTAATAGAACATGAGTCCGCGGACAAAGGGGTGGAGTGGAAACCCTAGCCCGTGGAGAAAGTGGGGGAAGACGACAACCCTCTCACCAGGCTCCTCTGTGGGGATGATTTGCTCTTTGGCCGGGAGTTGGTGTGTGATTTCTGCGGTCAAATACTTTGCCTCCCAGAGTTCCTTGATGTCCTTCTCTGTGACAAAGGAGGCCACCCACTTGCCCTGTGAACCAGATCCGTACATGGCTGGGAGAGTCGAGTGGTTGGAAAGGCTGAAAGCTTGGGCGTTGGAGCTCAAGGATAGGAAGACTGAGGAAGGAAGAAGGCGTGAGGTAAAGAATGGATCTTTATCCGCTTATATAGGTAGTGAATATCAAGCACCCCCCACTAGCCTTAAAATTCGCTTATTCCCAAGGGGTCGCACGAACAGCACGGTTGGATTACCCAAACCCGTATTGATGAATATTCCGTAATAGGGGGGCACGATCTTTGCTTTGATAAGACGTGTCAATATAGGCCATGCCTCGAAGCACGAAGCGGAAGGCCAATAATGGTTAGAAATAATAAAAAGGCGACACGTAACGTTTCACCAAAAAAGCTGTCAGAAGACGTGCTTTATTAAACATTATGCCATTATGGTTTAGGGTTGTAGCTATAATGTTGTCACAGCCCTAGTTCAGGCCTTCCCTGCCTTTAAATTAGCCTCCATGCATCATGTCTCAATTTTATGAAACTTTGAAATGGGGGCTGATAAACCCTAGCAGCAAAGGAAATTCAACTAGGGTCCAAATACAATCATTTTCACTGAACCCAAAATGCCCTTCTAAGATGTTCATCATCTTTGCCTTGGTCTAGAACCTGTGACAAAAATGGTGTTTCTAGGACAACAAAGGGTCACTGAATTAAATCATATAGTATTTGCATTTAGGCATTTAAATGCTATAAAATATTTTAAATGTCTAAGTAATCATAAACTGAAATGTTTACTGTTGGATATATTCCAAACAGTGGCTTTGAGTACTTTCATGATTTTTGAGTTAGTTTTAGTATTTTAAATAAAGCCACAATATAGCAGAAAAAAATAGAAAACAGGAAATGAAAGAGAGAAAGAGTTTTACCTGGCTTACCTGTGCCGCCCACCAGAGGCATCCCACCACCGCCTCCTCCTCTGTCGTCTTCCTCCCCTGCCAGGAGGACGGCGCGTGCAGCCACACGCCGGCCACCTCCACTCTACCTACGTGCCCCCCTTGACTGCCTGTGTGTCCCTGGAGACGGCACACACCCCTGGAACTCTCTCAGTCTCTCCCGTGCTCCTCCCCTCCTCTGCTCTCTCTCCCTCTCTGCCCAAGCGGAGCTCGTCGTCGCCGCTCACGTAGACACAACCACCGCCTCCCCCTCGCATGTCCGACGTTCCCACGAGCTTCGCCTAGACGCCCTAGCCCTCTCCACCAAGTCATGTGCCCGCGGAACGCCTGAAGTGACGCCACTGTCTTCGTTTTCATCGCCGGCCTCCGGAGATCCCCCTCGCTGCTCCGCTCGCTCCAGTGCCTCCCCGAGCTCGCGAAGGACTCCATTCGACGCGCTGTGAGCTCCTTTGCCGACCCCCTCTCCCCTGGCTCGTTTTCTTCTTCTAACACCGATGTCGTCGGAGCCGAGAGCTCTTCGCCGCCGGCCATGTCCCCTGGCTCAGTGCACCCCTCCTTGCCACCTGTAGAGCTCCATAACGCCAAACCCAAGCTCACCCGAACTCTGGCCGCCACCTTAGAGCTCGCCACCGTCAACTCCGGCCACCCCCACACACACCGCTTGCCCCACTCGATGGGTGACTTCACCAGCAGCACGTAGATGCCCTCCGCCGGCCATTTGGTCGCCGGACAAGGAATCCCGACGCCCTCCGTCGTCCCTGGCATCGCCGGCGATGAGCCACGGGTCAACTCCGGTGAGTTAACTCGGGGGGTTTGACCCCGTCTGACCAGGGTTTGACCACCCTAGATCACTGACGCGTGGGGCCAGCCCTGCTAATTAACCTAGGTTAGTGTTAATTTTATTAGTTAGTTTAATTAACCACTAACACATGGGACCCACTGGTCAGGTTCGACCTGGACCGCGCCGTTGACGTCACAGTCAGGCAATGCTGATGCAATAAAATATTTTCTGGATTTATTTATATTCAGGAAATTCCATAAAATGTTTAAACTTCAAAAAATCATAGTAATTAATCTGTAACTCCAAATACAAAGATTTATATATGAAAAATGATCAAAAAATCCAATCTATCCATCGGTACTGGTTTCATGCATGATAAAGCAACTTAACCTTGCTGTCTAGTGCAAAACATGATAATGCACTAATTAAATTCATAATTTGAGTTTGGGATAGAACCTTTGGTTCAAAATGACCCAAACCCATTTGGATGTAGTTGCATTAGGCCAACACACTCATATTGCCATGTCATGATCATGCATCATATTGTGCATTGCATTGATTGTGTCCTTCCTTGTTTTCCGGTGGTTGTTCCCCTTCGGTGGACGTATGTTCCGACGATGAGTTTGATGACACCGATGAAGAGCTATATCATCTTTAGAAGTGTCAGGCAAGCAAAACCCCTTATTCATTCTGATACAATACCGCTCTCTCGCTCCTGCTCTCTTTTATTGCATTAGGACAACAACGATTAAACTTTTACATGTTGTGGTAGTTGAACCCCTTTTCCTCTGTATGACCTGTCATTGCCACAGTAAATAGATGAAACCCACTAGCATGAGTAGGAGTTGTTTGAGCCCTGATGTGCCTACTCATTCATGCTTGTTTGTCGTGTCTGCTACTGCTTAGAGTTGAGTCAGGTTTGATTGATCGGGGATGAATTGGAATTGTGATGAACACGTCCTACCATGTGCGAGCTAAGTGTGTGAACACGATTTGGTAAAGGTAGAGGTGAGAGGCCATGTAGGAGTACATGGTGGGTTGTCTCATTGAAACCGTCCTCAGGAACTGAGTTCTGTGTTTGTGATCCATGAACAGCTACTACCACATGTTGGGCCCTGAAATATGACCCCACTCGACTTACTAACTGCACTTGCCCCCTGTCAGGGAGTTGCAACTAGTTTCTGGTGTTTGTAGGATATGTGTTGGAGCCCGTGTGTAGCGCTGACCCTAGGGGTGAGATATGATGCGGTAGATACACCGTGGCCGGGTATGCCGGGCGCTTGTTTGGTGTCGCGGAACCCTGTACACATAGTTTGGGCTGTGAGCGAAACCCTGGCCGGATCTCCTCGTGGATGGAACTTGAATAGGCGATAAACATGGACTAGCCTTGTGTGGTTAGTTAGGTCGTGGTCTACACCCACGTCGGCTTTCGTTTGAAGTCTGCCGAGCACATGTCGTGTGCAGACGCTAAGTGGTGGAAACATGTGTGAAGAAGTACACCCCTGCAGGGTTATAAATGATCTATTCGAATTGCCGCGTCCGTGGTAAAGGACTTCTGGGTTGCCTATACAGTTCATAGACAAGTGAAAGTGGGTACTCTAAAATGCGCAAGATAAGCATTAGTGCTATGGATGGCGTTCTCGTAGGGAGACATGAGTGGATCCATAGTGGTGTATTGATTGGTGAATATGTGGACTCGTGTGCGCCACCTCAAACGAGTTACTTGCAGTAGTAGTTCAGGTTAGCCACTGAGTTAAAGCTGACTTGCTGCAGTTAAACCCCACCATCCCTTTGTTGATAATGATGCATTTGTAGTTAGTTCTAATGTAAGTCTTGCTGGGTACATTTGTACTCACGTTTTCTTAATTTATATTTTTGCAGAGAGACTTCAGTCTCGCTAGTGGTTCCGTGTGGACTTTGACGTTTAGCTTGATACCTCAGCTACGATCTTATGCCCTCGGTAGGATCTGGTAGATAGTCAGTCTTCTCAACCTTTTTCATTTGTAGATGTATGTACTCAGACATGTTAAGATTCCGCATATGCTTGTTGCTTGTATGGCTTGAATGCTGGGTCATCAGACCCATGTTTGTAATATCTAGCTCTTCGGAGCCTAATGAAAAATACTTTGAGTCGTAGAGTTTTGTTGTGATGCCATGTTGTATTTGCACATATCGAGCATATTGTGTGTATGATTGAAATGCTTGGTATGTGTGGGATCCGACAACCTAGTTGTTTATCCTTGGTAGCCTCTCTTATGGGGAAATGTAGTCTAGTGCTTCCACCGAGCCATGGTAGTCTACTACAGCCCGGTTTACAGGAGTCCTGCTAGCCCACTTACTACTGCTCTGAAACACTTAGACTGGCCGGCATGTGATCCACTTCGTTCCTGTGTCTGTCCCTTCGGGGAAATGTCAGGCGATGACTTCCGTAGTCCTACTAGCCTGCTACAGCCTAGGTTCCCAGAGTCCTGTTAGCCCAGTTGCTACAGCCCGAATTCACATGCTGATGACCGACATGCTCGATGCTGGTTCATGTATGCCTGGCCCCGTAAGTTGGTGCCACTTTGGGTTCATGACTAGTCATGTCGGCCCGGGTTCTCTGTCATATGGATGCTAGCGACACTATCATATACATGAGCCAAAAGGCGCAAACAGTCCCGGGCCAGTTAAGGTGGCACCCATGGGAATACCGTGCATGAGGGCGCAAAGTGATATGATGTGTTACATGCTAGATCGGTGTGACTTAGGATCGGGGTCCTGACAACTTTGGTACCAGAGCCTGACTGCATGTAGGATTACCAAGCCAAACTGGTCGAAGTTGAGTCTAGAAATGCTTTAGTTATATGTAGGGGAATTGATTATGCAAAAGGATGTAAGGCTCTATTTACTCCTTTACCTTATGCCCTTCTGATCTGAGTCATCCTCTTCTTTCCTACATGGGTTAAGGACTAGGATCTCATCTCTCTATCAGGTTCACGTGTTACTAATCCGTAGAATCTTACGATTGTTGGTTTCAGGCCTCAGTTCAGTTTCTACTACTTTAGTATGTGTTTAGTTGAACCAGAACCTTGCTATGGTGTTGTTAAGTGACTATGCAAATCCCAGGATTCTAAATAGTCTGATGCATTTGCAAATCCTTTCTTTCCGTTCCCGATGTCCCTTCGGGCCAATTCAACCACGCTAATCGGTGAGTTGAGGTACTCTGTTGCCTCGACATATATGTTGGAGATATTATTATGACCCTAGGTGTCTTAGAGAACCACTCAGTAATCTAGCAATGCTTTGTATCCTCCGTGTGATGATTCTGGCCATTATTCTCGAAGCATCCCGTGATGCCATTTAGTTAGTAGGTATTCTATTCCTGGGTTCTTGAACCCGAGATTCACCCTACTTACCTCATGTTGATAGTGTTGCTAGTTCCTTTAGGATATTAGTAACCTTTGTGATAGTCTTTGAGGTCCGTGATATATCATTCTTCCAAATACCATGAACCATTATGACAGAAACTCGTTAAGCCAATGATCACAACAAGAGTGCTCTTGATGAGTTCTCCATTCAAAAATTGTGAATGTGCCAGTCCTCCCTCTTCTGCATGGGTTATCCGGAAGAAAAATGTTGAGCTTTGCTCAACATACTAATCTATGCATCCACAACTCAGAAAAACATATGTTCCTTTGAGTTGTCCCTCTTTAGTTGCATCCTAACATCCGTCTATCAAGTGATAGTCAGGAATAGTTGTGCCATCGTGTTCGTCAGTGTCTATTATTCTTGTGGTCCGTCGAGCCATTCTATTTCAGAATGACTAGGAGAAACAAACTCCAGTACCTCATCCATATCTAGGATTGGGTCAAAGAAGTTGTATTCCATAGATCAAAATGCCAATCCAGCTTTTGATTCTATTCTACCCTGAAGTATTGCCCTCTTGATGTCAGAAATGTCATGAGAATTGGACCAACTCTTATGAATTCTTGATGAAGTGATACTTCTCGCCATCATCATTCGTTCTTCGGTTCCGTGTTATTGCAACCGGAATACCGACAAGTGAACCGTGATGTGTGAAATCAATACTCCTAGCAACCCCGTTGCTTGGTGGTTAATGGACGATAATTTCATTCTTAGCGTGTTGGTTACTGAATCATCATCCTAAGATTGATCGTGCTACCTAGTCCATATTTCCTGGTGCACTCTCCGATCAATGAGTTTGGATTATGTTAATTCCTCGCTCTTTTGATCATATCGTCTTGCCTGAAGAGCAAGATTATTCTTGAGCTTAATAACATATCGGTGGTTCATGATTTTCTGATTATCTTCTCAGAAGTATCACCAGGTTGTTCCTTGAATGTTATGTTGAGCTCGTGATCAAGTTGGTTTTCTTATAAATCACCCCTTCTCCAAGAATCTGTGTTGGATATCCCTGAGCTAGTTGGTTGAGCTAGACAACAACTTGGAGAGTTGGAAGGTAAAAGCTTTGCTTAACTTAGTTCATCTCTAAGGGATATCTTCTGTGTGTGTGTTGAAGAAAGATGATATCTTCATCGATTGATCCTCGTGATCAATTGTCGGTGCTATTGTCTTAACCAATCTTTGATTTGAGTATGGGCTAAACATCAGATCAAATCATAACCAACAATGTTCGTAATGTTGTCTTACTCGTGGTTGATCCCTCGGGCATACACCATTACATCCTTTGGTCTGACCAATGCTATCACCGTGTTCACTTAATTGTGGAATTCCATCTATATGAAAGCCTGGATGGTTTCTTGTTGAGCCCATTGACAACATCCTTATCTTCTCCATGATTTTGTTTGACATGAAGCTAGTGTTGGAAACTTGTGTAAGAATTTATTCGTGTTTCGTTCATGAAGCATATGTTTGGATGAGAGAAGTGACTACCTCTGATTCACGTGCATTTGGTGAAAGTTGCCGTCGTGAATTCGAGAAAGTTAGTTTTGCTTCCTCTGGAATCATCCCAAGTCAGTCATGCACATGTGTGAAGTATTATATGGTTTGGAGACTTGCAACCTTCATTCTATATGTATCCCTAGCACATGAAGCCACTGATTGATTTGTTCAAGGATAAGAAGTTTAAATGATATTCCTGAAGGGCCCTGATGGACATGCACAAGACTTCGTTATTTCAATGATGGTTCCTAATCAGAACTCGGTAGTGTTTTATTGTAAGACTACTATGTGGTCATGCTTGTCTGGGATAGCGTGTTCACATGTTGTAGCAGAACCAGCTCATGTTTTGGAGCTTGCTATCGTAGTTTATCTCCCGAGAATCTCGCAATGTCATCTCGTCGATTTGTGTTGCAAACTTTCATTTTTCTTTCTAGACTCGATGAGTCTGGAATATCCTGACACCAACCAGATCTGAATCTCAGGCAGATGTGATGGTTGGAACATTTCCCAAGAGCTATAATATTGGTCTCTCTGTAACCGGTAGAGTGGATGTCGTGGCCAACACACCCAACCGGAAGACCTTTTATTGTAGTATCTTGCTTGAAGAAGTTGGCCACCTCCCCATAAGGATCTCATAGGGTATACTCCAGAAGTTGCTCCTTATGGATTCTTGTATTCCCGAAGTCCGACCTTTTACTTGATGTCCTAGATACCAAACCATATCAATAAATGTGTTACGCTAGCACATCAAGGAGAACATTAGAAGAAGAGTGCTAACTGTCTCTCGGTCGATCATCCAGATTCTGTTTCCTTTTCCTCTCACCTCACCCCCTTTAGTTGTATGACTCTACAGAGCTATTAATAAGTGACGAGGGTGATACCTCGTAATGCACTCACTGGTATGCGTCGGTGCTATACAAATGGTTTTTAACCCCTTTCCGCGATGGCATTTGGAACCATCGCCTAGTGAGTGACGGCGATAGGGGGTCCATCCCACGCGAACCCAAAAACGCCGGGGATAGGGAGCCAAGATGCATATACATAACCCCTACTCGTTTGTGCTCGCATTGCCATCGCAGTCGGTATTCTGTGGTGCTATGTTTACGATGCATGGCCCATCACAAACGGTTCACTATTATAGAATGTGTATGATAAAAATACAACCACACACATTTGCTTTCCCAAACCGTATGCGATAACTAATTAAGGAGATTAGCTAATCGTCATACGAGTTTCGGATAGGATTAAGAAACATTGGACCATCGTAACATCATCGTACACGACAACTATCGCAAACACTATTCTGTGGTGCAACGTTTACTATGCATACTTCATCATAAAAAATTTGTGGTTGCCAATCGTGTATGATAAGGCAACTAACACAAATGTTTAGTTTTGCAAACGGCAATTGTGTGCTTGCTTGCACATGTTTCCTCTCTGTGAACCGTCTCGGATTATGGTGTATATCGCACACGTTTGTGTTTTACCAACCGTGTGTGCCATAACGACCTGGAGAGCGTAATTCCACCATAATTTAATTGTTGCTATTTCAAATTGTGCCTGATTTGAATTTGAATTTGAATGTATGCCATAGCTTTATTCATATCCATCAGGTTCAAATAACCAATTCATTATTCAATTCATATGTACATATGTTCAAGAATTACATAAGAACCAAATAAAGAATGATGAACCATAGTTGTATACTTGTATTATTAAAGACGGTAAAGAAAGAGGCGAAATACATTCTGGTTGATGAACAAGGTGAAGCGCAATGCCCACATTGTGCCCTCCTCCATGCAGAAGGCACGCACGACTCTAGTCCAACCACTTATGATGACCGACCGCCCATCCATCACAGTCTTCATGAAAACATCTAGATAATCATCATGTTCTGGTATAAATACTTTAACCTTTACATGCCGACCAATCATGTAGTTTGAGAGATAATCTTGAGTAAATTGTTTTGCCAACCACTGCAAAGGAAAAGATCCAGACATTGTCATCTAACACAACTCATTATGGGCAGTAAAAAGAAGGTTGTTGTAACGCCCCAGATACAACTTTACATATTTGTAACTTCGACCCTTGCCTTTTCTGGAGATGCGATGTGAGTTTCCCTTCGTGGTTGGGTTTTGTTTTCGTTTTGCATTTTGTTCATGTCATGCATCTCATATCATGTCATCATTTGCATCGCATTTGCATTCATGTTCGGCTCATGCATCCGAGCATTTTCCCCGTTGTCCGTTTTGCAATCCGACACTCCCACGTCCTCCGATGCCCCCTTTTGTCTCTTTTCGTGAGAGGGTGTTAAACTTTCTCGGAATGGACCGAGATTTGTCAAGTGGCCTTGATACACCACCGGTAGACCGCCTTTCAAGTTTCGTGCCATTTGGAGTTCGTTTGATACTCCAACGTAACCAGGGAACCGTAAAGGCCTTGTGTGTGTTGCAGCCTAACACCCCTCCAAGTCAGCCCCCAAACCCATCCAAACCCCCTCTATCCTCTCGGCCATTCGATCACGATCACGTGGCCGAAAACCGCTCCTCTTTTGGACTCTCCTAGCTCCCTCTATCTATAAATATGTGCATCTCCCCGAAATTTCGGATCAAACCCTAGCCATATTCATCCTCGTGCCGCCGGACACATCCACCGCACCGGACATGTCCGCCGTCCACCTCGCTCCGGCCAATCCAGTGCTGCCACGTCACCTTGCCGCTGCTTGCCTCCAACTACGTTGTGCCACGTGTCGGCGCCCCCGCGCCCTCGCTCTCCCTCCGCCGCTGTGGCCCTGCGGGCCCACAGCCAGCCCGCCCGGACCGACCGCGCGCCCCCGCGCCCTCCGCCCGCTGCCTGTCACCGGCGAGCCTCCGCCGCGGCCATGCCGCCCAGCTCCCGTAGTGCCGCCCCTTGCCGCTGTACCTCGCGCCTAGCGCCACCGCCCTTCACGCTGCCGCATGCCCCACGCCCTCCGCAACCACCGCGCGCTGCTACCGCCGGCCCGGTCGCCGCCACTCGCCTGTTCCGCACGCCGCGCGCCCGTCCGCTGCCGCCTCGTCACTGCCTCCCTCCGCCTCCTTGTCGCCGGCCGCTGCGGCGTCGTCCTCGGTCGCCGTCTCCGGCGAGATCCGGTTGCCGGGACCAGATCCACCAGTTTCGCGTACCAAACGACCGGATCCGTCCTGGGATCTCTCCGTCCCCGTTGACTTTTCCGGAGGGTAAAATATCTCTAAGTCCTTTTTCTGCAGTATTTTGAGCCCCTGTTCATCGCATCATAACTCCATGACCGCAGCTCCGTTTTGCATGCATGATATACAAAAATGTTCATCATGATGTGCTCTCCATTTTGTTCCATTGTGCCATGCTTGTTTGAGTCCATCTTGATGCCCAAATTGTTGATGCAAGAGTGCTATAAAATGTTAGGTGCTGATTCTTATCAGAGTATGAGCATTTGTCATTTTTCTACAATTATCGTGTGCTGCATATGGGCATGAGCTCTACATGTGTTTTGGGCTATGCCATGCCATCTTTACAGGGGTGCTTGCCATGTATTTTTGTGATCAATGTGTGACTAGCACAAGCATGCAAAGTAGCCTTCGTGATATTGTTGATTTCAGGATCTCAGGATTTTGGCCAAGTCTTTGTCTGCTGTTATTTTGATGCCATGTATTTATGTTGCTACAGTGAGATCCATGCTTCTTTTGAGTATGTTCAGTAAGGATGATTTGGACATATGGTTATTATTTATCTATCCATGCCTCTGTTGGAAATTATGGAGTGCCCTAGCATGACTTATTCTTGCTCTACTTTTGCTATAAGATGTTCCTGGCAGATTGTTTACATGTTAATCAATTTTGCCATGGATGTTGTAGTTGATCCATGCATGCTATGAACTTGCTATTGCCTTGGTTAGATTCTTGAACATGTCTTCTTGCTGATGCTATGCTTATCTTGTCATGCAATGCCTTGTGGTGAGTGAATCGAGCTCGCAAAGAGGCCTTCATAACTCTTTTTTTGCCATGCCCAGTTTTCTGCTAAGTCTGTATCTGTTAGCGAAACTTGCTATGTTTACATGGGTTCCATCATATCTTCTGATCCTTTTTGGCTTATGGTCAGTAAGAGACTTCTGTTCTATGCTTTGAGTAGATTCATGCCATGCCTTCAATTGCTATGTTCTGTTCTTGTAGCATGTAGTTTTATTGCTCTAAACATTGCTTCCTGATGTTAATTCCTGACATGTTGTATTTTCACAAAGTTTGTGAAGCTGATATGTTTTGCACTTTTTCCATGCTTGTTTGAACCTACTCTTGTGTGATTTAGCCGTAGCTCAGTGTTCATCTTTTGTCAGGAGTCTTGAGTAGATCACTGCCATATGCTTTGTTGCTATGTTAGAGCGCAGTAGCTTAGTTTCTTGTTGCATTTTAGATGACATCGGGATGTTAATTGCAGAATTGTGCCATTCTGGTTTTGCTTGCCATTTGCAAACCATGCATCTGATTCTGGTGATCTTTATATCGATTTCGACCGAAATCATCTCATCTTTCCAGCGGCACACTTGGTTTGCCAAGTTGAGGCATGGTTCAGTCTTTCCCTTCCGAAGCATGCATATGCATTGCATATCACATCTCGCATGTCATGTCATGTTTTGCATCATGTTGCTTGCGCATTGCACCGTGGTTGATTGTGGTTTCCTTTGCTTGTGTCCTTGCCTTGGGTAGAGCCGGGATACGAGTACATGTTCGAGGAAACCGTTGAGTATGCTTACGAGGATCAAGCTTTCGTCAACTCGGAGAACTTTGCAGGCAAGATGACCATACCCTCGAAATCACTTCTATCTTTGCTTGCTAGTTGCTCGGTCTTTTGCTATACCGCGATACCTACCACTTGCTCTATCATGCCTCCCATATTGCCATGTCAAGCCTGTAACTCACCTTGTCCTAGCAAATCGTTGTTTGGCTATGTTACCGCTTTGCTCAGCCCCTCTTATAGCGTTGCTAGTTGCAGGTGAAGATGGAGATTGTTCCGTGTTGGAAAATGGATATTGTTGGGATATCATTATTATATCTTGTTTACTTTAATGCATCTATATACTTGCTAAAGGGTGGAAGGCTCGGCCTTATGCCTGGTGTTTTGTTCCACTCTTGTCGCCCTAGTTTCCATCATACCGATGTTATGTTCCTTGATTTTGCGTTCCTTACGCGGTTTGGTTATAATGGGAACCCCTTGACAGTTCGCCTTGAATAAAACTCCTCCAGCAAGGCCCAACCTTGGTTTACCATTTGCCACCTCAGCCTTTTTCCCTTGGGTTCTGCAGACTCAGGGGTCATATTTATTTTAAACCCTCGGGCTAGTGCTTCTCTATGTTTTGGTCCAACCTGAGCGATGTCCGGCGCCCCCTGGGCAACCAGGGTCTATGCCAAACTGACATCTAGCTCATCTGGTGTGCCCTGAGAACGAGAAATGTGCAGCTCCTATCGGGATTTGTCGGCACATTCGGGTGGCTTTGCTGGTCTTGTTTTACCATTGTCGAAATGTCTTGTAACCAGGATTCCGAGTCTGATCAGGTCTTCCTGGGAGAAGGTATATCCTTCGTTGACCGTGAGAGCTCGTCATGGGCTAAGTTGGGACACCCCTGCAGGGTTTTGAACTTTCGAAAGTCGTGCCCACGGTTATGGGCAGATCGGAATTTGTTAATGTCCGGTTGTAGAAAACATGACACTTAACTTAATTAAAATGAATCAACCGCATGTGTAGCAGTGATGGTCTCTTTCCGGCGGAGTCCGGGAAGTGGACACGGTTCTTGTGTTATGCTTGAACGTAAGTAGATTCAGGATCACTTCTTGATCACTTCTAGTTTACGACCATGCTTTGCTTCTCTTCTCGCTCTTATTTGCATAAGTTAGCCACCATATATGCCAGTGCTTGCTGCAGCTCCACCTCACTACCCTTTCCCACCCATAAGCTTAAATAGTCTTGATCGCGAGGGTGTGAGATTGCTGAGTCCCCGTGACTCACAGATACTTCCAAAACAGTTGCAGGGGCCGATGATACTAGTGCAGGTGACGCAACCCAGCTCAAGCGGGAGCTCGATGAAGATCGTGTTTGTTGTGTTGTCGTTTTCCTGTTGATCAGTAGTGGAGCCCAGTTGGGGCGATCGGGGATCTAGCATTTGGGGTGGTATTTATTTATTTTGGTTCTGTAGTCGGATCTTGATTGTATTCTGGATGATGTAATGCTATATTTATGTATTGTGTGAAGTGGCAATTGTAAGCCAACTCTTTATCCCTTTTTTTATTCAGTACATGGGATGTGTAAAGATTACCCCTCTTACGACATGCCTACTATGCGGTTATGCCTCTAAGTCGTGCGCCGACACGTGGGAGATATAGCCGCATCGTGGGTGTTACAGTTGCAGAGTTCTTACTTACCATCCTACAGTTCGCTGTTGTCTTGGATAAAGTGTAAACAAATAGTATAATTGCCATCTTTGGACCCATTTTACTAACAATCTTTGTCAGCTTCCTCATTTGATGCTGGTTCATCGACATCTCATTGCCCCATACGTAGAAAGGGTCGAAGTGTGGATCTTTACCAATGACATATGTACCTAAAAGCACCAAGTTAATATTAGAAGCTAAATAGCAATTGCACAATGATGTAGTACACCACTCTTTTATAATATCTTATAACATCCAATATACTCACATATTAGATTAATTAACATCTTATGTTATGGGCCCGAAGGAGTTTATTGCATTCTTACAAAGAGGCTGATTAACTGCTGCTGTATCCATGGGTTATAGTTAGTTTGAGCTAGTTCGGGCTCAAATAGCCCTAATGTATATCTAAAAATGAGGGCTAGTTTGAGCTAGTTGCATCTATAACCCACCCAAAAAAACTATCCCACCCAACAGGTGCTAATTGGAGCTAGTTCTCCTAGTGCATTTATTGTTAATCTAACCCTACCATCCAAACAACTCTTTGGGTGGAGTTAGTTCAGGTTAGTCATGAGCTAGAAACTAACTCTAACCTCTAGCTAAGTTGAGTATCCAAACAGGGTTGTGTTGTTGTTGATGTTGCTGGTCTTCTACGTATATCTAGACATCATCAGAACATTAATGTAACACTCTTCCTTGTTGCTATGTAGCCTAGGATTGCATATTTATACATTAAGTATAGTGCATGTTGCTATGTAGCCTCAGATATATTACATATGGCCCTGGTTAACCTAACGATCAATGGGTTGCAGATATATTCAGTTAAAAGTCTGATTCACCGATCAATCCCTTATCAGCCCCAACCTATATGGTACCAGCTACCGATATCCTGAACAGTGAGTAGATATAAGCCATGGGATGAAACTAACCTCGATGGAAAACAACAGTCATTCCCAAAATTGTCTTGTGTAGGTACATCGAGAAGAATGTTAAGCACAATAGGCTAAACATCAACCAAAATTATCCATGGCAGAAAATTATCTCCAAAAGATAGCTTCAATGTGCAGGTTTAAGCACGCTAGTAAAGAAAAACAGGGGGGAAAGGTGTGTTAACTGCAACAGGCCTAAAATTTAACAACAAGAAAACATAGTCATTCAAACTAGTATTGTGCCAGTCTAAGTACACTAGTTATTGTTAAATAAAAATGGAAAGGCATGTTAACTACAAGATGCAGCAACCAAATATAGTCATTCATAGTGGTATTGTTGAAACTAGTATAGATGAAATTGAATTGCACAGTTCATACTTGCACATATAGAACATCACATTGTGAATAACTGGAATAAACACGGCATACTATGAACAACCAAAGATAACATTTAAAACTGGACATATGCTAACTACAAAGAACCAAACAATCAAAAAACTTTAAAAGAGGCATATGCTAGCTATAACAGGCTTAGCAGCAAGCAGATATATGCGTTCCTATCGGTATGTTTAAAACTGGATTGACGAAATGTACTGCATAGTAAATAATTGCACATATAGAGCATCACAGTGTGAATAACTAAAATAAAAAAGGCATACTACAAACAACCAGATATAGCAATTAAAACTGGACATATTCTCACCACACTACCAAAGGGACTCGACAAAACAAATCATGGGTTTCCCCTATGAAGAGGCACGATAAAACAAATCATGGGTTTCCTCACTTGTCACAAATGGATCCGTTCCCGTGGGAAGAGCAAGGACCCTGGATGCGCTCCATGTTGTCGCAGATGGGATCCTTCCCCTTGGAAGAGCATGGCTATAGGGTGCCCTCCCTAAGGTTGCAGACGGGCGCTTTCCCCTTGGAAGAGCAGATGGGCTCTTTCCCCATGGAAGAGTCGGAGAGGGTGCCCTCCTCGTTGTCGCCGTCGATGAGGTCTGACTTGGAAGCTATGGATCCTAAGCCAGCATCGCATAACGTGTCCTTCAGAAATTACAAAAGGGGCTCGATGGTGATGTAGGTTGGCAACTTTTGACAGCGAGGGTTACAAGAGTTGATCTACCTCAAGATCATAATTGCTAAACCCTAGATGTCTAGCCTATATGCTTTGTCTTAGCCTCTATGGACTAAACCCTCCGGTTTATATAGACACTGAAGGGGCCTAGGGTTGTACAAAGTTGGTTTACAGAGAAAGAAAAATATACATCCGGGCGCTAGGCTTGCCATCCACGCAAAGGAGAATCCCATCTGGACACGGCGGAAGGTCTTCTGCCTTGTATCTTCACAGACCATCAGTCCGACCCATATCAGATAGCCCGGACACCCGAGGACCCCTTAGTCCAGGACTCCCTCAGTAGCCCCCACTCCGGCCGACGCCCGACTGGCAAAAGAGGTCCTGCGAGGCGGCCTTGTTAAGGCCCGGGATGTTGACGCACACACGCAGCTCACCACCCGCGTCGGGGGCGGCAGCTGCACTGGTAGACCATGAAGGCGGCGCCCACTGCACATGGCCAACGACTCCTGAAGTTCCTCGATCACCTTGGTGATGAACTCTCGTGTCCCTGGCACCTCGCGCCCTGCTCCATGCTTGTGGGGGCGTTCATCTAAGCACACCTCCAAGTGGTGCCCGAGAACCTCCATCGTCACACTAGTTAGGTCAGAGGCTCTCCAGATGGAAGCCCTCGAGCCTGTCTTGAGGGAAGCGCCGAGCGTGCCTTCCTATGCGGGAGGAAGAGGCGCCCTAGCAGCGAGCACGAAGCCTGGGGCACTGCCAGCAGGCATTTCAACCTCCTGATGGCTCTTAGGGAGGAGTTGCTTCTTCTTCCTCGGGGTGGCCTCGAGAGGCAGGATGTCGCCCTCATCGTTAGTGTTTTCAGCCGCCGCGGCTTGGTAGGCGCGCTCAAGAGAGCAAACTACGTCCTTCTCATTGCAAGTAACCGTGATGATGGTGCTGCACCCTGGCATCTTGAGGACATTGTAGCCATGGTGGGTTGCTACCATGAACTTGGCGAGGGCCGGGTACCTGAGGATGGCGTTGTACGGGAGGCCGATGTGGGCGGCGTCGAAGTCGATGAGCTCGGTGTGTAATTGTTGTGCTTTCCTGATACGTCTCCATCGTATCTACTTTTCCAAACACTTTTGCCCTTGTTTTGGACTCTATCTTGTATGATTTGAATGGAACTAACCCAAACTGACGCTGTTTTCAGCAGAATTACCATGGTGTTGTTTTATGTGTGGAAAACAAATATTCTCGGAATGACGTGAAACTCCACGGGAGGTCTTAGAAAAAATAATAAAAAATCCTCGCCAAATATGAAGACCAGGGGTACAGACCCTTCTCATGAGGGTGGGGGGCGCCCCCCCCCCCCTAGGGCACGCCCCCTACCTCGTGGGCCCCCTGGAGACCCTTCGACGCCAACTCCAACTCTATATATTTGCTTTCGGAGAGAAAATAATAAGAGAGAAGAAATCATTGCGTTTTACGATACGAAGCCGCTGCCAAGCCCTAAAACCTCTCGGGAGGGATGATCTGGAGTCCATTCGGGGCTCCGGAGAGGGGGATTCGTCGCCGTCGTCATCATCAACCATCCTCCATCACCAATTTCATGATGCTCACCGCCGTGCATGAGTAATTGCATCGTATGCTTGCTGGACGGTGATGGGTTGGATGAGATTTATCATGTAATCGAGTTAGTTTTGTTAGGGTTTGATCCCTAGTATCCATTATGTTCTGAGATTGATGTTGCTATGACTTTGCTATGCATAATGCTTGTCACTAGGGCCCGAGTGCCATGATTTCAGATCTGAACCTATTATGTTTTCATGAATATATGTGAGTTCTTGATCCTATCTTGCAAGTCTATATTCACCTACTATGTGTTATGATCTGGCAACCCCGAAGTGACAATAATCAGGACCACTCCCGGTGATGACCATAGTTTGAGGAGTTCTTTTATTCACTATGTGCTAATGCTTTGTTCCGGTTCTCTATTAAAAGGAGACCTTAATATCCCTTAGTTTCCAATAGGACCCCGCTGCCACGGGAGGGTAGGTCAAAAGATGTCATGCAAGTTCTTTTCCATAAGCACGTATGACTATATATGGAATACATGCCTACATTACATTGATGAGTTGGAGCTAGTTCCGTGTCACCCTATGTTATGACTGTTACATGATGAACCGCATCCGGCATAATTATCCATCACTGATCCGGTGCCTACGAGTTTTCCATACACTGGTTTACGCTTATTTACTTTTCCGCTGCTACTGTTACAATCACTACAAAATACCAAAAATATTACTTTTGTTGTCTTTACTTTTGTTGCCGCTACCACTACTATCATACAATTTTATGGACATTCGTGAGGGTGATACGGAGTTGCCTCCTGCATATTTAGATTATAATTCCATGGCTTCGCACCAGTTTGTCGAGAGGCCTGAATCACCTCTCTTATATCGCTTAATTTTTGATAAACAACGTGTTTTCCATATTACTCTCCCTGCTCCTGCCTTCTTTGATTCACAGACAAAAATAAGATATGTTATTACCAGAGAGGAGGCAGAAGAGTACGAGAGGAGAGCAGAGGCAGCTCGAATCCACACTGCAGCTCAGCAGGCGATAAGCGTTGCACATCAGTATGATCCCAACTATTCTTCCTCATCACAGTACGACCCCAACAACTATTATTATGGATATCCGCCAGGCTAGCCGTGGCCATAGACCAACTTAGGCCAAAAGCCTAAGCTTGGGGGAGTACGTATTTCTCACCGACATTACATTTATGTTCACACACACTCATTGCTAGATGTCGGTGCTCCTACTTTTTCACTGTAATATCCATGCTAGTTTATTTTCTTTTTCCTGTTTTCTTCTTGTGTGTTTGTTAAACCTTAAGAAAAAACAAAAAAAATAGTAGTAGTTTATTTTTCTGCTGTAGTAGTAATAACTAAAAAAAACAAAAATATTTCCCATTCTTGTTTTGCTTGTTGGGAGCTTTCCCGCGTAAATAGTTTTATTTCTTTTCTTTTCTTTGGGAGCCCATATTGGCTTGTCTTCTCCTATTTATTGAATGCTCGCAGATTCCAGCTTAGTCCAATGCACGTGCACTCTTATTATTATTCACACCATTCGGTCGTGCAAGTGAAAGGCAATTATGATGATATATGATGGACTGACTGAGATGAGAAAAGCTGGTATGAACTCGACCTCTTTTCTTTTTGTAAATATGATGAGTCCCTCGTTCTTGATTCATCTTATTATGAATAAACATGTTTGCAATGACAATTAGAGATCATAGTTGCTTGTGTCATGCTTGATTAGCTATGAGTTATAATGATTTACCTTGTGTGCCAACATGCTATTGAGATGGTTATGATGTGATATGATGGGGTGGTATCCTCCTTTGAATGATTTAAGTGACTTGACTTGGCACATGTTCACGCATGTAGTTGAAACAAAATCAACATAGCCTTCACGATATTTATGTTCATGGTGGATTATATCCTACTCATGCTTGCATCCAATATTTATTAATTTTAATGCATGTACATGGCTGTTGTCGCTCTCTAGTTGGTCGCTTCCCAGTCTTTTGCTAGCCTTCACTTGTACTAAGCGGGAATACTGCTTGTGCATCTAGAATCCTTAAACCCCAAAGTCATTCCAGATGAGTCCACTATACCTTCCTATATGCGGTATCTACCTGCCGTTCCAAGTAAATTTGTATGTGCCAAACTCTAAACCTTCAAATAAACATTCTGTTTTGTATGCTCGAATAGCTCATGTATCAACAAAGGTTGTCCTTGTCTTCCGTGTTAGGCGGGTTATTCTCAAGAGGAGTGGACTCCGCTCCTCACTCGCGAGAAAATGGCTGGTCACCGGGATGCCCGGTCCCATGCTTTATGCAAACTAAATCAAAATTGATTGCAAACAAAACTCCCCCTGGGACCTGATGTATGTTGGAGGCACTCGTTGTTTCGAGCAAGCCATGGATTGATGCTTGTTGGTGGAGGGGGAGTATAAACTTTACCATTCTGTTTGGGAACCGCCTATAATGTGTTTAGCATGGAAGGTATCGACATCTATTAGTTGTTATGTTGACAATGAAAGTATATAGCTCAAAATACAATTTATCTCTATTTCAAAATCGAGCTCTGGCACCTCTACAAATCCCTGCTTCCCTCTGCGAAGGGCCTATCCATTTACTTTTATGCTGAGTCATCACCCTCTTATTAAAAAGCACTAGCTGGAGAGCACAGCCGTCATTTGCATTCATCACTATTAATCTATGTTGGGTATGACTATGATTGTATCTCTTTTACCATGAATTACAATGTCTAGTCAGTCCTGATCTTTAAAGGTGCTCTGCATTTATGTTTTGCGGTCTCAGAAAGGGCTAGCGAGATACCATCTTGTTATATCATATTATGATTGTTTTGCGAAAGTGTTGTCATCCGAGATTTATTATTATGATTTTCTAGTTGATTATGCTATTGATATAAGTAATTGTGAGACCTGAGAATTATTGCAAGTGTGGTTAGTTATGATCTATGCTGAAAACTTGAATGCTGGCTTGACATAGTTACAACAACCAGAGAAAACAGAGTTTGTAAAAGTTTTTCTTTCTTTCATTCAGTTTGTCAACTAAAATGCTTGAGGACAGGCAAGGGTTTAAGCTTGGGGGAGTTGATACGTCTCCGTCGTATCTACTTTTCCAAACACTTTTGCCCTTGTTTTGGACTCTATCTTGTATGATTTGAATGGAACTAACCCGGACTGACGCTGTTTTCAGCAGAATTACTATGGTGTTGTTTTATCTGCAGAAAACAAATATTCTCGGAATGACCTGAAACTCCACGGGAGGTCTTAGAAAAAATAAAAAAGTCCTCGCCAAATATGAAGACCAGGGGGGCCACACCCTTCTCACGAGGGTGGGGGGTGCCCCCCCTAGGGCACGCCCCCTACCTCGTGGGCCCCCTGGAGACACTCCAACACTAACTCCAACTCTATATATTTGCTTTCCGAGCGAAAAAATAAGAGAGAAGAAATCATCGCGTTTTACGATACAGAGCCGCCGCCAAGCCCTAAAACCTCTCGGGAGGGCTGATCTGGAGTCTGTTCGGGGCTCCGGAAAGGGGGATTTGTCGCCGTCGTCATCATCAACCATCCTCCATCACCAATTTCATGATGCTCACCATCGTGCGTGAGTAATTGCATCGTAGGCTTGCTGGACGGTGATGGGTTGGATGAGATTTATCATGTAATCGAGTTAGTTTTGTTAGGGTTTGATCCCTAGTATCCATTATGTTCTGAGATTGATGTTGCTATGACTTTGCTATGCTTAATGCTTGTCACTAGGGCCTGAGTGCCATGATTTCAGATCTGAACCTATTATGTTTTCATGAATATATGTGAGTTCTTGATCCTATCTTGCAAGTCTATAGTCACCTACTATGTGTCATGATCCGGCAACCCCGAAGTGACAATAATCAGGACCACTCCCGGTGATGACCATAGTTTGAGGAGTTCATGTATTCACTATGTGCTAATGCTTTGTTCCGGTTCTCTATTAAAAGGAGGCCTTAATATCCCTTAGTTTCCAATAGGACCCGTTGCGACGAGAGGGTAGGACAAAATATGTCATGCAAGTTCTTTTCCATATGCACGTATGACTATATACAGAATACATGCCTACATTACATTGATGAATTGGAGCTAGTTCTGTGTCACCCTATGTTATGACTGTTACATGATGAACCGCATTCAGCATAATTATCCATCACTGATCCAGTGCCTACGAGTTTTCCATATACTGGTTTACGCTTATTTACTTTTCCACTGCTACTGTTACAATCA
Source organism: Triticum aestivum (assembly GCF_018294505.1). Classification (NCBI taxonomy): domain Eukaryota; kingdom Viridiplantae; phylum Streptophyta; class Magnoliopsida; order Poales; family Poaceae; genus Triticum; species Triticum aestivum. The sequence goes on along the minus strand of NC_057809.1, from coordinate 260,213,501 downwards.
CTACAAAATACCAAAAATATTACTTTTGTTGTCTATACTTTTGTTGCCGCTACCACTACTATCATATTACTTTGCTACTAAACACTTTGCTGCAGATACTAAGTTTCCAGGTGTGGTTGAATTGACAACTCAGCTGCTAATTCTTGAGAATATTCTTTGGCTCCCCTTCTGTCGAATCAATACATTTGGGTTGAATACTCTACCCTCGAAAGCTGTTGCGATCCCCTATACTTGTGGGTTATCATTGTCGAAGGTGACTGGTAAGTGTATCTGCCCCAGGGGGACGATGGAGTCATCGGTCACTCCAGAGAACGGCTTGGTTGGCAGGAGCTGGTCATTGGGCACCTCAAGCGCCTCGACAGAGAGAACATTGAGCCCCGCGCCACCAACGATGAGGGTCTTTGTGACAAGGACGTTGCTGATGGCGGGCGCGCAGAGCATGGGAAGCGTGCCTGCGGTGACTAAGAACTTGAGGTGGTCCTTGGAGTCAAAGGTAATGGCGTACTGCGACCACTTGAGGAGACGCGCGGCCTGAAGCCTTGGGAGGGCCATGTTCACCTCATGAGAGAACTGCTTGAAGATGCGGTTTGAGGGAGGGGCCTGAGAGCTACCTAGGATGCATGCGATCGCATGAGGCTCCTAGAAGCCCCCAGCCCCATCATCCCATCGGTTGTCATCCTTTCTCCTTGGCAGTCGCGGCGGAGGGAGGCCTGCATTGCCCCGAGGACGGTCCTCATGAGGCTGTTCGTGCCAGGGGCCATCGCGAGGCTGATCCCGCCAGCGGTCCTCGTGATGCTGGTCGTGCCAGTCCTGGCAAGGGTCGCGCTTGTCCTAGCGGCCTTCGCCACGGCCTCACCCACGGCCGTATCCACGGTTGGCGCGCTCGGGGCGACGGCCATGGCACCCATCGGAGTGCCCTGAGCTTCTGACAGTCGTTGGTGTTGTGGTTGTGTACGTTGCGGTTGTGGAAGATGTAGAACGGGCGGTTGCTCCTGGAAGGCTCATCGTGGTCATGGCTACGCTTCATCTCAAGCTCAGCTGCAAGCACGGCGGGGCCCTTGCACTTTGCCTCCTTAGCCTTGGCCAGCTTGTCTACAGGGTCGGCCTCAGGAAGCTTGAGGAGGAAGAGGCAGCCATCTTTGGCCCTTGTGCACTTCTTTGCCACATTAAATATCTCCAGGGTCGAGCACAAGTCCTCGTGCATGGGTAGCTCCTCTTTCATCTTGATGTCCCGGACGCCATCAGTGAACACCGAGATGATGGCCTCGTCTGACGTCTTCATGATCTTGAGGCTAACATTTGTGAAGCGATGTATGTATTTGTGCAAGGTTTCGCCCGGCTGCTGCTTCACACGTCACAGGTCATTCACCATAGGGGCGCAGTCGTGGGTGCCCTGGAAGTTGGCGATGAAGCGCTTGCAAAGCTCGTCCCAGGAGGAGATAGATCCCTGTGGGAGGTGAAGGAGCTAGGAGCGTGCTCCATCCTTGAGAGCCATGGGGAACCAGTTCGCCATGATCTTCTAGTCACCGTTTGCGGCCTCGATGCTCAGCGAGTAGAGCTGGAGGAAATCCACAGGGTTGGGGTGTGGAGGTAGGTCTAGCTTTAACTTTTTGGTCTAGAGGACGCAGGACAGCTCCAGGGTGAAGGCGCGGTAGCCCGTTGCACTCACGGGTGCAGCACGTGCGTGGGCAGCTCGGTCTAGACGTCCAAACGACGAAGCCTCCGGCGGCGCGTGCTCTTGATGCTGACGTGGTGGCGATGGGAACGCACGTGTGTCACCTTGTGGCCACTGCACCACCTGGTAGCTTCCCTCATCCCGTGCTGGCGCCCCATGCAGCGGGTCACGCGGTTGCGCATCGTGCCTGGACTCATGGTCGATGCTGCGTAGAGGAGGAGGGGGAGGCACGCCATGGGCTATGTCGCCTGCCTGGGATGGTGGGGGAGGGAGCGAGCGGGCCTACGCAGGGACCTCACCGGCGGTGTTGACATGCTCGGTGATGCGGCCAAGCCAGTCGTCTAGCGGTCGTTGGCGGGGCGGTAACGTAGCAGTTCGTGCGCCATGAGTAGCACAGCCTGCGTGTTTGCCGGCCCACGGCGGACATGGGAGGACGACTCCGTGTGGTGAGAGTGAGCGATGGAGTGGCGGTGCGGCCGTCACGTTGCACGGAGGGTGGCAACAATGAATCCAGTTGCTCTTGAGCAGCAGGGTTAGTTGTAGCGTAAGCTGCGGGAGAGGTAGAGTTGCGTGGGAAGCCGCGGCATAAGGGCGCCATCTAGGAGAGACGAGTGGCCCGACGCTCGTCACGGACCCGGCATGTGTTGTCCATGGAAACGATGGAGCAGAGACGAAGCAGAACCGGAAGGAGGATTTCGACTCGCCCCTACCTGGCACGACAAATGTTGGATTCAGGGCTCCACAGACCCAAGAAGGTTCGAACTCTGGGGCGTGTGCGAAGATCTCAACTGGCTCGCATCTCAAGCTCACCACCCCATGGCCTAGCCTCATCGAGTTCGTGCGAGCGGGGAAGAAGATGATACCGCAGTTTACCCGGGTTCGGGCCACCTTGCGGTGTAAAACACTACTCCTGCTTTGTGGTGGATTGGCCTCACGAGGAGACTACGGATGAACTAGTACAGTGGATGAGCAGCCTCGCGAGGGCTCAGGAAATATGGGTGGAATCGATCCCCCCTCTCTACGGTGGAGGCTAACCTATATTTATAGAGGCCTTGGTCCTCTTCCCTCATAACTTAGGCGGGAAGGTATCCCACAACGGACAATTTGAAAGGGGACAAGAAGTACATCTAATCCTGACGAAAGGTGGTCTTTGCCTGGAAAGCTTCTCGTCGTGATGCATTGGTGGGCTCGACGATGACATCCGTCCTGCCGAGATGGTGGTCTTGGTATCGTTGCACTGAATGGAAACCTTTGGATTATTCCTTGGGAACCCGCGTTCGTCCTTGCCTCCTCAGCATGAAAAAGAAAACTTCCTCTTTGCGCCCGCTGGCGCCCACCTGGCCTTGGTCATCATGGCTCAAGTCTTCACAGCCTCACGAGGCGGGAGGCTGGCATAGAGTTCTCCGCCCCGTGGGAGGCAGGCCCGGGGTGCTACTTCTCTGGAGGTCTAGGTGTCGTTCTCCTCGCGAGGCCGGGACCCTCACGAGGGTCTTGACTTGGGGGTCCTGCAGCTGGCCTAGACCAGGCCATCGATGAGCCCGCGCGCTGGGCCACAGGCAGGTAGATCTGGGTACCCCGGATCCTAGAATTCCGACAACGATCTGCGGGGCGCGACTCAGAACTCCCCAAGATCACTGTCGCCAATGTCGCTTCCGGCTTCTGGCGACGGCTCCAGTTGACGCCACGAAGTCGTCTTCATCTCCCGAGCCCGGTAGCACCTGGAACGGGTTGTCGCGGGGTCCTACGTGGCCCTTGGGCACCAGCCCCCACTGATCGAACCGCGACATGCCATCTAGCGTGTCCCCTCGGTTCTTGAAGTAGTAGATTGGGGGCTCGGCGAGCGGTGGGAATGGCGTCTCCGCGGCGAAGAGGACGCTTGTTAGCCTTTCCACCACCTCTGGAGCGAGGCGCTCGGTGATGAGCCTCATTGGGTCCTCTCGGCCTGAGTGAGTCTACACTAGGCACACACGCCTCTAGAGGGGAGCGATGCGCTTGCGCACAAACTCCTTAACAACCATGCCTAATGTATGCCCACCGGCCTGTAGCTCTCGCATCCTCGCCATGACCGGCTCCAGCGTCGGTTAACCCGGCGTGCCTCCACCCGGAGCTCTTCACCGCTGGCGCCTTCGGGGTCTCAAGGAGGGGGCTATACTGGCGCACGTCCATGCAGATCCAACGCTCTGGAAAGCCTTCCACCACCTTGGGGATCGGCATATCGACGATGTGCATGCCCATGCCCTCGGCCATGTGGAATGACATGCAGGCCGATAATTGGTCTGCCGCAGTCAGCCAAAGGCTGAAGAACTTGCAGAGGAAGGCCACCGAGGGCATCACCCCCAGGGAAGCCTTGCAGAGGTTGGAATAGAAGCGGAGGAGGAGAACAGAGTTCAGGTGCAGGTGCAATGCATGGATTTGGTAGTGGCTGAGTACAACATTGAAAAAGTCAGAGAAGGGTGGCACCAACCTTGCAAAGATGGAGTGGAGGAAGAACGGGAAGGTTGTGCCCCCCACTGGGCCGCGGGGTATGACGCCAGTCAAATCTTTGTCACCCTGTTCTCATTGCGGGCGTCGGACCTCATCGACCGCACCTTCTCCAAGCCCTCCTTGTTCAGAATCACGGACTTTAGCAGCACGGGACTGGGCTCCGGCAGGACAGATGGCCCCACCGCGGTCACTTTCCCCTTCCCTTCCTTGCCGGGAGCCATGGCGGCAGAGGGAGAGTAGGAGTTCGAGGAAGAAGAAACATGGGAGCTATTCATGAGGGAGGTGGAAGACGTGATGGAGAAGCAATTATGTGCCTGCGCCCTGCACGGGCAGGCTTTATAGACAATATGGTGGTTACCGAGGCGTCGTGGGGAAGCGAGGGTGTCCCGCCCCGTAAAAGCCACCACGCGTCACCTTTGGGCCCGACAGCTTAATGGGCTCCATGTTTCTTCGCCCCTAACAGTCGAAGCATGCGCCCACGGGCCCGGGGAGTATTGTCGGCCCGGTGGGAATAGGGTACCATGGCCCATTTGCAACCAGCCCAGGAGGCGACACTTGGGCTCGCTCGTGAGGGATGGCCCTGCCTTAGCTGCTCCGGAGGAAGCCGCCTCGCGAGGCTCCTTGCCACTAGGCTGAGCCCCGTCGAGACCGACAAGTACCAAGAGGCCTCGCGAGGCTGCCTCATGAGGCAGCTCGTACGGGGCTAGCCACGGGCCTCCGAGCCCATCACATGGATGACGTCCTGCTGTCAGGATAAGGATGGCAGGGCACGGCCAAGACCAGTTTATATTGTGGTGATAAGGGACCAAGAGTGTCTGCCTCCCCAAAAGCAAGTCCCAAAGACTTCCAGTTTGGTGTAAGAAGATCAGGATGCATCAGCGCACTAGTGTGGAGATCATCGCCGAGCCCACCAGCTTGTTAGGACTTTAGCAGTCAAAGACCAGCTTTAGTTAGGATAAGTATGGGCACCTGTTCCCCTTTGAATTGCCTCCCTGTAGCCACCCCTTCCCGCTCATATTTTTAGGGAAGAGGACCAAGGTAGGATAAAGGTAGTAGGGCCGCCTCCGTGTTAATGGATCTGGCCATTCTCTCCCGCACACTTCATGTACCTCGGGCCCCAAAAGCTTCGTTACATGGAAATCCCACACAAGCAGGAGTAGGGTATTACACCACATGGTGCCCCGAACCTGGTTAACTCGTGTGTACCCGTTGTGTCTAGTGTGAGTGAGCATGCTCGTCATGATCTCTACATAGTCCATGTCGGGTCGTAGGTTGGCAACCAAAGCCCCCTAGATTTCGAACCCCACTTCTTGGAGAGTTCCATGGACGTAGATCCTAGACTCCGATAGTATGCTATTATTACAAGAGAGATGCCTCTAGTGAAAACTATGGCCCCTAGGTCTATTTTAATCATATTAAAAAAACAGAAATACCTTGCTGCAATTTTGTTACTTTTATTTTACTTTCCAATTTATCTATCTACCACTATTAGATTTGATCCTTGCAATTAACAACCCTCTTGCCGCGTTGGGTGCAAGTATTTGCTCTTGTGTGTGCATGTATTGTTCACTAGGCGTTTGCGTGGTTGTCCTATTGGTTCGATATCCTTGGTTCTCACTGAGGGAAATACTATCCGCTACTATATTGCTTCACCCTTCCTCTTTGGGGAAAATCCCAACGCAGATCAAAAGTAGCACCCTATGATCACCGAGGAACAATATGAAGATGATATAACGGTTTAGATCACGATCATTACCGACTCCGAGTAGCAACAGAACTAGACGAGTCGCTGTAGATCGTACTTGGAGTCCCTCGAACCATAGATGAAAGTTCTAGAGAAACGCTCACGAATGATCCCTCGAACGGAGGACCAAAAGCACGTGCTCTCTACTTGGATGCAATCATACAGTCTTCACGATCCGGTAGCGCTTCGCCGTCCAGAACTAATCATTGTTGGTGTCAAAACCGGCCGATCTCGGGTAGGGGGTCCCGAACAGTGCGTCTGAGGATCGAAGGTAACAAGGAACATGGGGAACACGATGTGTTACCTAGGTCCGGGCCCTCTTAATGGAGGTAAAACCCTACGTCCTGCTTGATTGTATTTGATGAGTATAGGGGTTACAAGAGTCGATCTACCTAGAGATCGTAATGGCTAAAACCCTAGATGTCTAGCCTATATGAATTCTGATAGCCTATACGGACTAAACCCTCCGATTTATATACACACCAGAGAGGCCTAGGGTTGTACTGAGTCGGTTTGCAGAAGAAGGAAACTACATATCCGGATGCCAATCTTGTCACCCATGCATAGGAGAGTCCTATCAGGACACGGGGGAAGGTCTTCTACCTTGTATCTTCACGGCCCATCTGTCCGGCCCATATCAGATAGCCCGGACTCCCGAGGACCCCCTAATCCAGGACCCCCTCAGTAGCCCCTAAACAAGTCTTCAATAATGATATGTTCGGCACATAGATTGTCTTCACCATTGCAAGGCAGGTTCCTCCTCCCGAATACTTGAAAGCACTCTTCTGAATGAAAGAGCTGTATCCGGCTCTGCATAATAATCACAACCCTCCACCATGAAGGCAAAATATTAACCAAAGTAAAGCCTGTCAACTGACAACTTTTCGGCCAAACACCTAATCTGGCCTCTTTAGCATTTCGAACCATTTTTCGCCTCTCGCTTCGCGTTTCAAGGCGCAGCCTCTATTGACACGTCTTGTCAAAATAGAGATCGTGTCCAATTATTGTGGGATCCTCATCAATACGGTTTGGGTAATCTAACCGTTCCATTCGCACGACCCCCTGGGAACAGGTGAGTTTTAAGGCTTGAGGGGTGCGTTTGATATTCACTTCCTATATAAGAGGATAAATATTCCTCTTTCTTCCCACGCCTTCTTCCTTCTCCTGCCTTCCCATTTTCGAGCTCCAGTGCCCAACCATCAATCTTTCCCACCGTCGCCAACCTCTCCAGCCATGTCCGGATGTGGCTCTAAGGGCAAGTGTGAGGCCTCCTTCGGCATGCAGAAGGATGCCAAGGAGCTCCGGAAGGCGGAGTATTTATCTACGGACATCGCGCACAGGTTCCCTGCCAAGAAGCAAGTTATCCCCACCTCGAAGCCCGACAAAAGGGTGGTGTTCATCCCTCATTTCCTCCATGGGATAGGGTTTCCCCTCCACCCCATTGTTCACGGCCTCATGTTCTACCATGGGCTAGATTTCCATGATCTAGCCCCAAACTCCTTCCTGCACATCTCAGTGTTTATCGTCATGTGTGAGGTGATACTCCGCATCCCCCACACTTCGGCCTATGGCTCAAGGTTTCAATATGAAGCCGAAGGTGGTCGACGGGCAGCACGCGGACTGCGGCGGCGCCATGGTGAGAAATCTCCCCAACACCACCTGGCCTAAAGGGGCCTTTGTGGAGACTGTCAAGGTATGGCAACAGGAGTGGTTCTACATCACCGAACCCTGCAATGCCAGGTGGGCGGCCACTCCTGAGTTCAGATCTGGACCCCCTATGCGGCTCGCGTCATGGACCAACAAGGGTCTCGATTGGGGATCTCCGGCCGAAGTGTTGATGCTGCAAAAGCGCATCACAAACATGATAAGCAAGAACACCAGCCTGCCGAACGTGATTCATGTGATGCTCTTCCGCCGGGTCCTTCCCTGCCAACTCCAGCCCTCCTACATGTGGGAGTTGAATCCGAAAGTTCCACGGATCCTGAAGCGCTTTTTCGGCACACCACACGAAGATATTTGGAAGCTGCTCTTCAAGACCTAGAAAGCGTGGCCGTAGACGACCGAAGACATTGGCCTCAACAGCGAGAATCCGGCCACACCGGTAAGTGTGTTATTCCCGAACATACATTCAGTCCATAAGACATTGTGCATAACAATTTTTCCGTCCCTTTCTCAGGGCTGGATAGCGAAGGCGAAGCGGATCAAGTGTCCGGCTCCACTGCCTGAAGATCCGGCCACTCCCTAGCTAACGAAGATGCTGCTCCCGGTGCCCTATCAGGCACTGGAGAAGAAGGCCAAGAATAAGGGCAAGGAGGCCATGGGCGGCCCCCGCCGTAAGGGTACTTCGGATGCGGTGTTCGGAGAAACCGAAATCCCCTCCTCCCACGAGGAAGACGAAGTAGAAGAGGAAGAGGAGGCAGAAAGCAACTCCCCTCTCAAGGGGAGGAAGAAAAAGAGGGCAGCCTCTATAGACCCGGAGGAGGGGGCGTCCAAGATTGGGAAGGTGACCCTCTCGGATGGTTCGGATTCAGAGGCCGAACCCATCCCCAAGAGGCTTCCCAGGGCGAAGCCCCTGGCCTAATCGTAAGTATCAAAGGCTTCATTACAAGTATTCGATCCTCTATGCTTTTAATATAACCACTACAAAAAAAGACACATCCATGACATTTTGGGCCGAACGAATTTTTTTTCTATCATACATATGACACTTCTATGACGATAATTGTGACAAAACCCGGTATCATCATAGATATGGTGGGCTCCTACTTCTATGACAAAAAATCATGATAGAAAATGGGCTTTTCGTCCTGGGCGGGCCGGAGACGCAGCTGCATGACATTCTTTGGGCCGTCCATGACGGAAAAAACCATGGTAGAAGTGAGGGGGAGGAAAATTTCAGGGAGTTCCCAGTTAAGGTGGGAGGTCGGGGCCGAGTGATGCGCGTTTCTCTCGTACACGTACGCGCGTGTGTGCAAGGCGTTGGCTCTAACTGAACCGGAGCGATGCGTTGGGCTCTAACTGAACCCGAGCGATTGCACTGCAGGCTACGCATTACTGAACCTGATCGATCGATCGATGGCTATTAACTGAACCCGATCGAGCGATTCCTTGGCAACTGCTGCTAACTGAAGCCGATCGATGGGACGAACAGTGAGCGTTGTTGGGGGGTTTGGATGAACAGTGAGCGGTGGCATTGCCTCTGGATGAACAGGACCCCGTGGTGTGGTGGAGGGCTGGATGAACAGTAGACGGTGGAGGGTGCCCGTGGAGGGGTGGATGAACAGGACCCCGTGGTGTGGAGGGCAGGATGAATAGTAGACGGTGGAGGGGTTCCCGTGGAGGGGTGGTTGAACAGGACCCCGTGGTGTGGAGGGCTGGATGAACTAGGGGTGGAAACGGATCGGATTAGGATCGGATAGTGCTCTTGCCACTTCCATGTTCATATTTTCAAAACGAATACGAATCCAAATACAGATATTATCGGATACGGATGCGGCTCGGATATTATTCGAATACGGATACGTATCGGATATTTTCTTGATTCGGAAAGGATACGAATAATATCAACATATTGCTTAAGTAAATTAGTCGATAGCTATGTGACCTAAAATAATCAACTTGTGACATACAATAAGTCAATGATAAATAGGATTATGAATAAATACTATTGTGATGCATAATAAATTATAAGTTTAATCATATAAGGAGTAAAATTTGACCACTTATTTGGCTTTTATGCTGGATAACTAGAATATTGGGCCTAGAATTTTAAAAATTACCTCCCATAATCTTATTCGGATACGGATATATCCACTTCCATATCCATGTTTGTGTCAAAATATCCTACCATATTTTATTTTTTATTTTTTTAATAAATTCGGATACGGATAATTTCCATTTCCATATTGGTTCGGATGCGGATGTTACGGATACACATAATCATTTTCTCGAATACAAATATCGGATATTTCGGATTATCCGCTACCACTTTCCACCCCTAGGATGAACAGTAGACGGTGGAGGGGTGGTTGAACAGTAGCCGGTGGAGTAGCGCGCGGTGGAGGCTGGATGAAGAGGAGCCCGTGGAGGCTGGAGGAGGTCGACGGTGGATGAATAGTAGCTCATGGAGGCTGGAGGGGGCCGACGGTGGAGATGAACAGTATCTCGTGGAGTCCCGTTTTGCGGTATGCCACACCCCTCCCGATCAAAAGGACCCCTGTTTCGACCGTAGTGCTCCAACACAAGTCCGTTTCCTCCGTTTTGCGGTACGCCACACCCCTCCCGATCAACAGGGCCCCCGTTTCGACCGTAGGAGGTCCGTTTCCTCCATTTTGCGGTACACCACACCCCTCCCGATCAACAGGACCCCCGTTTCGACCGTAGGAGGTCCGTTTCCTCCATTTTGTGGTACGCCACACCCCTCCCGATCAACAGGACCCCCGTTTCGACCGTAGGAGGTCCGTTTCCTCCGTTCTGCGGTACGCCAGGCCTCGTTTCCATAGCCTCTTCCGTCCAAGCCCTCCCGATGAACACGACCATGCATTCCGTTCCGACCCAGCCGCGTTGCCTCCCGATAAACACGACGCATTCCGTTGCCTCCCCATGAACACGACGACGATGTTGTTTCTCTGTTCCGACCCAGCCATGTACACGAGCCCTCGCCGTACGTATGCGCGAGTAGGCGTTCGAGACCCCGCCCATATGTACACATACGTGGCCGTATTTTCTTTCTTACACCCTGGCCGTTGTACGTACGTGTACATGCTACGTGCGCGCCTCTACATCCACCAGTATATATGTACATACACGTTCGCGACCAGAATGACAACACTACGTATGCTTCGACCAGGTGGGTCCCGACTGTGAGGCACTTCCTTGTGTGCGATGTTTTTTCACGAAATACGGTGGCCCGTCCGGTGGGTCCCTGCTGTCATGTGGAGGAATCATTATTTTCCGCATAATAAGGAGGCACTTCCTTGCTGCCGCCGTGGACCCAGCTGTCGGCCTCTCCACGTACAGTCCACGTCCGACGGAAGTCATTCCTTGACCATGTTGACCATGCTGCGCCGAGAGCACCAGGGCGGTGGACGACGGCGAGGCCTAGGAAGGGGACGACGGGGAGCCGGGGAAGACGCGGCAGTGGAAGCCTGCGCGCGCGGAGAGGAGTACGAGGGTTCACTGGTTCGGCTGCGGTGTGAGGCTGCCGTCACCGCAGGGCCTGGCCAGCGGTGGGAATAGTAGGGGGCGGTGAGGCCTCCGCGGAAGCACAGCCGGCCACGGGAGGCAGGAGCATGCGGCACGACCGTCGCTGCTTTGGGCGGCTGGAGCAAGAAGACCAGAGGTTGAAGAAGCACTACGGCCGTTGGATGGAGATCGTATGGTCAATGGACCTAGAATCGTTCATATTGACTAAGTTGACAAAGCCCTTCGTCCCCGTCTACTTAGTAGACCCACAAGTCAGCCTCCCACCAAGGTGAGTCCTAGCTAGCTGGGGGAGTATTCATTTTTTGTGCGTAATAAGGAGGCACTTCCGGTGGGTCCGAGCTGACGGCGGGGGGACGTTTTTTTCGCGAAATATGGTGGCCCGTCCGGTGGGTCCCGGCAGTTAGGGGGAAATGATTTTTTCGCAAAATACTGGTGGCCCGTCCAGTGGGTCCCTCCTGTCAGGTGGAGGAATAATTATTTTGCATGTAATAAGGAGGCACTTCCTTGCCGCTGCCGTGGACCCAGCTGTCAGCCTCTCCACGTACAGTCCACGTCCGATGGAAGCCGTTCCTTGACCATGTTGACCACGCCGCGCCGAGCGCACCAGGGCAGTGGACAATGGCGAGGCCTAGTAAGGGGACGAAGCGGAGCCGGGGAAGACGCGACAGTGGATGCCCATGCATAGAGGAGTACGAGGGAACTGGATCGCTGCGGTGTGAGGCTGCCATCGCCGCAGAGTAACAGGGGGTGTGGGTGAGTAGAGGGATGGCCTGGCGAGCAGTGGGAGTAGTAGGGGGCGGTGAGGCCTCCACCGCATCGCAGCCGGCCACGGGAGGCAGGAGCACGAGGCACGACCGGCGCTGGTTTGGGCGGCTGGAGAAAGAAGACCAGAGGTTGAAGAAGCACTACGACCGTTGGATGAACATCGTACGGTCACTTGAGCTAGAATCATGCATTATTGACTAAGTTGACAAAGCCCTCCGTCCCCGTCAACTTAGTAGGCCCACAAGTCAGCCTGCCACTATACTAGGTCCCAGCTAACATGGGGAGTATTCATTTTTTTGTTCGTAATAAGGAGGCACTTCCTTGCGTGCGAAGATATAGCTGGTGGGTCCGAGCTGTCAGCGGCGGTAATGTTTTTTCGCAAAATACAGAGGCCCTTTCGGTGGGTCCCTGATGTCAGGTGGAGGAATCATTATTTTGCGTGTAATAAGGAGGCATTTCCTTGCGTGCGGCCGTGGACCTAGCTGTCGGCCTCTCCACGTACAGTCCACTTCAGATGCATGTCGGTCATTGACCACGTTGACCCGGCCGCGCCGAGAGCACCAGGGTGGTGGACGATGATGAGGCCTAGGAAGGTAACGACACGGAGGCAGGGAAGACTTGGTAGTTGTTTCCCACGCGGAGGGGAGTACGACTGTACGAGGGTTTACTGGTTCGTCTGTCGTCGTCGGAGAATAACAGCAGGTGTGGGTGAGTAGAGGGATGGCTAGGCCAGAGATGGGAGTACGATGGGGCGGTGAGGCCTGCGCGGCAGCAGAGCCGACCGCGGGGAGGAGGGAGCAGGCAGTCCCACCGGCGCCTGTTTGAGCGGCTTGAGCAGGAAGAGCAGAGATTGAAGAAGCACGACGCCCGTTGGATGGACATCCAACAGTCACTCTTTGTGCGTCAACCTTTTTTTAGGAAAGCCTCAAATCTGTGGAAAACAACATACAACCCATCTGCCTTTTTTTTAATAATTTTCAGCCCATTTGCTAATTCTTAAGGTTTTTTGGAGCCCAAAGTCTTTTTGTTAGCATTACAGCCCAAATTGTGGCCACGGTTAAAAATTATACGAAAATTTGCATATTTTGTTGCTGTCTGAACTGTTTTTAATCCCGAAATTTCGACTCACATTCAAACTGATTTTAAAAATAAATGTATATCAATATAAAATCCAACAAATTCTCCATGCATAAAAATTAATGTAATTTAAAATCTTGAAATGAAAAAAAGATATTTGAAACTAATTGTCGGTTTGATGTGTTTTAAAAATGTACAACCCATTTCTCATTACTGATGGGCCATTTTCTCGGCCAGCCGAATGAAAGCTCTCCTCGTCTTGAAAGATTTGCAGCCCAACAAGCCTGACAAAGCGACTTACTTTGCAAATCACAAAAAAACTGGGCTGTGTCCGTGGACCCAGCTGTCAGCCTCTCCAAGTACAGTACTCTTCCGATGGAAGTCGTTCCTTGACCACGTTGACCACGCCGCGCGGAGAGCACCACGACGATGGATGACGGCGAGGCCTAGGAAGGGGATGACGCGGAGCCGGGGAAGACGCAACAGTGGAAGCCCGCGCGGAGAGGAGTACGAGAGTTCACTGGTTTGGCTGCGGTGTGAGGCTGCCATCGCTGCAGGGCCTGGCCAGTGGTGGGAATAGTAGGGGGTAGAGGCCTCCGCGGCAGCACAGGCGCCACGGGAGGCAAGAGCATGCGGCATGACTGGCGTTGCTTTGGGCGGCTGGAGCAAGAAGACCAGAGGTTGAAGAAGCACTATGCCCGTTGGATGGACATCATACGGTCAATGGAGCTAGAATCGTTCATATTGACTAAGTTGACAAAGCCCTCCATCCCCATCAACTTTGTTGGCCCACAAGTCATCCTCCCACTATGGTGGGTCCCAGCTAGCAGGGGGTATTCATTTTTTTGTGCGTAATAAGGAGGCACTTCCTTGCGTGCAAAGATATAGCTGGTGGGTCCGACATGTCAGCGGGGGGAATGTTTTTTTGGCGAAATACAGAGGCCCTTCCGGTGGGTCCCAGCTGTAAGGTCCTCGCAAAAAAAGGGAAAGAAAATCAAAGACTTGGGAAGGCGTACAGAACAAGCTAGTGTACCAGTAAAGAGACGTTGCCGAGTTTTAGAAAAAAGAAAGACGTGCTCCTGTAGCTGGTTCGAATCCAAACCTAGACTATGACTATATATGGTGCTATGCTACTCTGCAAGTAATGAAACTGACATATCCAACGTTCGCTTCTCCTCTTCTCTACTTACTCTGCCTAGCATCAGAAGCTTTGGCCGCAGCAACCATGTCCGCTGGCTGCTCGTCCACCTGCTCTTCAGCAGGCAACAACCAGATATGCGCCAAGTCGCAACCCGTACCATCGCCTGTGGGTCTCATCACACCCTCGCCGGCACGCGCTCCGCAGCCGATTGCTCATCGCAACCCGCTGCTGTTGGTGTGGTGCCACTGCTGCAAATCACGCAGAGTCATCCGTCGCGTCTCAACCACAATCCGCAACCCTGGCCGAGTCTTCTACAAATGCCTGAATCATGGGGTAATGACATGTTTAAGTGTTGTTATGTTGCTTTCAGTTGCTGATTTTTTTAATAGTTTGGTTGATGCCCTACCAATTTGATTCGTGCAGAAAAGGGAAGATTCGTGTGATTTGTATTACTGGGAAGTTGCTGATGTGGGGGAATGCAACTACACTGATAATTTGGTTAGCCGAGGAATCCCAATACCAGCAGGTTGGGGTGTTGGACAAGTAACTGAAGGAACGGCAGAAGAGGAAGATGCAGAGCAGAAGGTTAAAGATGCAGTTCCTCTGATCATGGCCAACCAACAGCTGCTGAACGACCTTGATAGCAATGAGGAGATGAAAGAACTTGTGAAGATAATGGGCAAAATCGATGTGCTTTGTAGGATGATTGTCTCTTTATTTGCAGTGTATGTAGCACTCGTGATGTATTCAGTGGCTACGACATGAGCACTTTGCTGGAACTAGTAATGAATGAAACCTGTGTAGCAGGCTGGGCGTAGTGTTTTGAACATCTAATGATTTCTATTAACGGAAATCAGGGGGTATCCCCTTTTTCTCATAAATAAATAAATAGCAGAGGCCCTGTCGGGTCAACTTTGTTCTCATTCGAAGACGTCGAGCAAATTGCAGTCCAACAGCAAACTATGTCATCAAATTCAAGTTTCACAGCCAAATATGAGTACAACTAAACAACAATGTCATCATGTTTTAGTTGTCATACAATCACCAAACACAAATCACCATACATAACAAGTGATGTTCTCACAGCAAAATACTTAACAACATGTTCATCAGGTTTCAGTTGTCATAGCAAACACAATTTCACATAGTAGATAAAAAACGTCTTCTGACAGGCAAATACGACAAAAGCAATGTAATCATCATCCACAGCAGCAGCGTCAACATCTTCGCCATGTGTATCAGTCTGAATCGTAATTCCCCACGGTGTCATCTTCTTCTTCGTCCTCAACGTCCTCGAACATTCGCTTCTTCTTGATTAGCTCTTGTATGTCCACAGCATGATAGGCAATCTTTTCGTCGGCGTCATTGACGTGATGGTTCTCAAAGATATTAGGAACATCTGTGTTATCTTGTACATCAGGAGCAGTGTAAGGATCGTCTTGTTGTGCAACTTCATTAAACGAATTCCTCTACTGAAACCTTTGCATTACTCTCCAGTCATCGCTACGTGCAAATGTGTCTTCCAAGAAAAATATCTATGTTGCCTGATTTGCCAAAATAAAAGGCTCGTTGGTCTGGTACGCCGCCTTGACCTTGATGGATTTGAAATAATCATCAGCTCTAGGTTTTGCGATCCTGGAAAACAGGTTATACCAACGACAGCACAACAGAACCACACACCGGTGATCCTCGAATCTGGAGATATACTGCAACTGAACAATGTCTGTTATGTTAGCATACATTTTATTTGTCTCTTTGTCATACGTATCCATGCTCATGATGGCACTTTTTTGTGTCTTCCTGCCTTCGTCTCGTGCAAGGGTGTTGTAGCGCACATCTCCAACAACGCAAGATTCATAATGTCTTACCCGAGTATCAGGACCCATTGCTAGTGAGTAAAGGGCATCTTCAACTGCCTGCCCATCCTCCCGCATCTTCTTAACCTATGGTTAGAAAATAGACAAGCCGGTCATCTTATGTACTCAATATATTAAAAAAACTGACAGTGTACTTCAAAAGCTTACATGGTTCTTGAACCATTTCGCAAATCCTGCCATAACCAGTTTGTCAATGTTTCTTGGATTTTGTGGTAGTAACTCCTCTTTGTAGATGCTGCACAACATAGTGATCGCGTCAAACATCTAAATATATAAGAATGTGCTGCAAGTTTGGTAGATTACGATGTATAAGCTGCAGTACTGCACTTACTAGATATAAGGTAGTATCTCACGACAGTTATTCAACACATACCAAACCATTTTGTCCAAATCTTTAGGTTTGTCCTCTTGTCGACTCTT
Source organism: Triticum aestivum (assembly GCF_018294505.1). NCBI lineage: Eukaryota > Viridiplantae > Streptophyta > Magnoliopsida > Poales > Poaceae > Triticum > Triticum aestivum. Next base: position 260,197,113 of record NC_057809.1, on the reverse strand, counting down.
CCCTGTAACTCGAACAGAATAATCGAAAACATTGAGCTCGGGATTGTTTTCACCCACCTCTTTGCTAAGCTGATCAGTTGTTTCAATGTATTTTGAGCAGAATGTCAACGCTTCTGTAGCAATGTAGGCCTCTGCAATGGAACCCTCGGGTCTAGCTCTGTTCCTAACATAGCCCTTGAAACTTCCTCGCCGCATTTCAATAGGGTACATCCAGCCATACTGTATAGGACCTCTAAGTAGTGCCTCATCAGGTAGATGAACAGCCAAATGCACCATCACATCAAAGAAGGCTGGAGGATATATCTTCTCAAGGTCGCATAGGATAGTTGGTATCTTGTCTCTAAGACGCTCCAAAGCATCTATCCTGATATTCCTACTGCAGAGTTCCCTGAAGAATTGTCCCAACTCCGCAACGGCTTTTTATAAGTCAGGGTGGCCCAACCCTCTAAGGATATCAGGTAAAACCCTTTGAAGTAGGACTTGGCAGTCATGAGTTTTCAACCCTTGTACCTTGTTTCCATCTACACCGACTCTCCTTTCAGGGTTGGAAGCAAATCCATGTGGGAATATCACACGTGACAGGACCTCGCAGAATTCTTTTCTTTTTACCTTGTCCAAGATGTACACAGCTGGTGCCATATCCCGTGGTTTACCTTCATCTTGCACCTGCAAATCCTGTCTGATACCCAGGTGTGTCAAATCAATCCTAGATTTTAAGGTATCTTTCGTATTGCCTTCAATATTAAGAAGTGTGTCGATAATGCTGTCACATATATTTTTCTCGATGTGCATCACATCAAGATTATGCCGCAGATCCAAATCTTTCCAATACTCCAAGTCCCACAAAGTGGACCTGCGGGTAGACAATAATCTCTCTTCTGCCCTGCCACGCTTCCTTTTCCCGCTACCATTATCAGGATGGTTTCCTGGTGTAATATGCCTGACCTTCTCTAATTCCACTTGCAACTCATCGGCGGTGAGCCTCTTTGGCGCATCACGGTTTTCATGCTTTGCATTGAACACATGTCTTTGGTATTTTCTAGGAAGCGGCTTGTCCTTAGCAAGGAAACGTCGGTGTCCAATGTAACAGATCTTGCTAAGTATTGCGTATGACAGCGGATTCCTGTCACAACGAACACATGCATTGTAACCATGTGTCCTTCGCCCTGACATAGTTCCCAAAGCCGGATAATCATGGATGCACCAAATTATAATAGCACGCAGAAAGAAATCAGCTGGTGGGCTCCTATATAGGTCTCGAGTGAGAACACCCTTCCATAGCTGTTGAAGTTCCTCCACAAGAAGGCTCCGTGAACAAATCAAAATCCTTTCCAGGACTTTTTGGACCTGGGATGAGCAAGGCCATCATGTAGTTTGATTCTTTGGTGCAGACATTTGGAGGCATGTTGTAAGGGATAACAAGCACTGGCCGCATGCTATATGTGGCGCTCTAGTGGCCAAATGGGTTAAATCCATCTGAAGCTAAGCCAAGTCTAATATTTCTTGCGTCAGCAACAAACTCTTTGTGTTTATCATTGAAGCATGAGATGGATGGCTAATTACATTCTGATCTCCGTACTCTTGGTTCCTAGAATGCCACAGTACATCCTCTCTTGTTTCAGCATCATGAAACAACCTCTACAATCTTGGTGTAATTGGAAAATGTCTCAAAACATTATGAGGAATCCTCTTCACAGCATTACCATCTTTCCATCTTGATGATTTGCGTTTCGGGCATTCACTTAAGTTGGCATAATCCTTCCGGAACAAAACACAATTATTCTTACAAACATGGATCATATCATATCCAATTCCAATTGCACAAAGGAAATTCTTCATTTTACTGTAGGTGTGTGGCAGCTCAGACGCATCTGGGAAAGATTCGCGGAAAGCAGCCAACATCGCATCGAATGATTTGTTGGTCATCCACTCAGATGTCTTCACCTGAAGAAAGGTGACCATAGCTGAGAATACTCACATCTTATTTCCTGGGGTGACAACAACGTTGCATTGTTCCAACATGCAGGCCCACCGTTTTTCTTCTGCAGGTGAAAGTTCATGGAATGCACGAGCATTTCATAGCATTGTTTCAATGTTGGTCAAACTCACTGGCTCCGCCACCACCACCTCCTCCTCCTCTTCCACCTGAGCATCAGGCAGATCAAGATGGTGATTTGCTACTTCCATGTAGTCAATAACATTGACGTTCATAGCTTCACCATGATGAACCCACCTAGTATATGTGACCGACATCCCATACAAGTGTAGATGATTTTGCATAGTTGACTCGGGTCTTGTAACTGAATTCATACAACTGCTACACGGGCAGAGCACATCTGATTTTGGACCACCGTACTCAGCTCTGATAAAGTTCATGAAGTTTTCAACCCCCTCGACATATGCAGCGGAGAATCTTCGAGTAGAAGTTATCCAAATCCTGTCCATCTATTAGACATACAAATTAGTTCTTCTACTAGATATTACAGGAAAAACATATATGCTTTTTTATGAAGTCCAGAAAAAAATACCTAGGTTGATGTCTAAAGCTATGGCAAGATATTTGGACGAGCAGATTTAAGTAACGAAATATATGTAAAGCTAATTCAGCAAACAGATTTGATTGCCAAATTATGGCAGGCTATTTCAGCAGTCAATGAGGCCGAGCACATAGCCATCAAACTATCGAAGGCCATCGCAGCAACAAAGATCGAGTATAAAACGGTGTAGAGCTATTTCACCTAACATATTGGCTACTAGACCATGGCAATCTACGTCACAATAAATATATGGCATGATATTTTAGCAACTAATCGGCCTTGGCATGCCATCTCAGCTAAGCAGATTGAGTGCAGAACAGGGCAAGGAAGCTTCTTAAGCAGAGCATATTGACAGTAAACTACTTCGGCAAACAGTGAGATTAACAGCGTCTATCAGCTAACATTCAGCGCTACGCGGACATGAATGGGGCCTTAGTCTAGAATGCGCATACTGTGGGAGAAGCTGACCGCTGTGCGTCTCCACATGAATGTCGCCAGCGGCGGCGGCGCTGACCGCCGTGCACCTCCACAAGAACGTAGCCAGAGGTGGCGGCGCGGCTAGAGGACGGTAGTCTACGAGAGGGTACTGTGGGAGCAAGAGGATCGCCGAACCGCGGAGCCGATGTATCGGCGCGGCAGGGAGGGCAGCTTTGGCGGAG